>NC_066585.1:187334413-187936913 GCF_024323335.1 Lathyrus oleraceus
AGTGAGGAATATTGTTCTAGGAGAGGGCATAATTGTAAATTCACCACGAGTAGATTTTTTTTTTGAGTAAATATTCCGTGGGAAGTGATTATTTTGGTTGGGAGCTAAACCATTTGAAAATATCTTACTTGTATATTTTGGGATTGGTCTTAGTATCTAGTTGGTTTGCGAGCTTCGTCATTGAAAAATATATCTTTTGTTTCATGAAGATTAACCAGTAAAAATATCCACAACAATTATTGAACTCATCCTGTTTAAAAGCTTTACGGTTTCTTGGTTCAGCCTAGTGTAAAACCTCAGTAGGTTCGAGATCAACTCGATAAAAACTCGGTTCAATTTGTTGTTAGCTCTAGTAAAACCTCATTTCGGTTCGGAGGATAGCAAAATCAAAACTTGGGTTTGGTTCAAAATTATCCTGTGTAAAATATCTGTTTGGTTTGAAGACCCTGAAACTCTATTTGCTTATATAAAGTGGTTAGTGGGCTTAACCTTCTAAAGTCTCTCAACACTAGTGGACACTCTCAAGAATAATCATTGGGAACACAATTAAGTCTTCTTGACTGAACCTATATAACTCTCTAGTTTCATTTATCTCCCATTGTCTCCTTTATTTTCCACTTATTTTCTTTTACTTGAACTTCCACTGCATACTTATTCACACGATTTTTTTATAAAATATTTTCAAACTTTGAACTATCAATTGATTTTGTTTTAATTCAACATTTTCAAACCTAGACAATTCACCCCCTCCCCCTCTCTTATGTATCGAGTCACATGTCTAACACATCTAAGGTATCAAACCTAACCATTGTTCTCCTTGTCCAGTATGCCTCAAGATAGTTAGGTTTTTAGCACAAAAATGAGTTTTCTCTACTTTCTTACCTAAGATACTCTAAGGAAGAAATACGAGGCGGGTTAATATTGTGATTTAATCCAGATTGATCCTCTTTATCATGTAGACATGTAAGATGCATAGAATTGACATGTAGCATATGGAATGACACACATGGTGTAACACTAGAAATTGCATGATAGGTCCATGCCTCAAATCATATTCCACGTGTGTTTACTATGAAATTTGGTAAACAAAACAAGTTTCTATTAATACTTAAGGGATTAAACTCAAATATATCCTGGAACATATTTGTGTATATTTAAACCTTTAAACAATGTGATACTGTTGAAATTAAAGGGTAATGTTGAAGAGTAACGATGTGACTTTGAACAAGATTTAGAGTACAATGGTTTGAAAATGAAAGTGACTAAAATCGAAATGCAGGACGAAGTAAAATGACAAGAATTGTAATGCGAAAATGAAATGTAACTCAATGCAGGAAAAAAAGGCTTGAATGTAAAAGTGTTTGAAATTTATAAAGCTGGAACGCATACGTACACTTTCTTCACTCGTTTCTCAAATGCGCAAATACTTTGAGTTTACAGAAAGGTGAGTACAATTGAGGATCCCTTACAACATGAACATGGGCCCCTTTATATACTAATCTAAAATAACTACCTATGAACGGTCGACTAACCCCTTTGAATTCGAACCGATTGCAAACAAATATCAACAGGCAAAACAACTTCATGTCCATAGTTCAATTAAAACAGAGTTTTATTTATTTCCTCTTTGGGAGAAGTTCGACAGGCCCACACAACCTGGTCTAACATTTTATGCCAATTCTTTGGTTTCTTCCTGATGTGCTTCTTCATTAAACCAATAACAATCTTATTGGCAGCTTCGAATTGCCCATTTGCTTATGCAGAATAATGAGTAGAAGTCAATAATTTAAACCCAATTTTAGAGGCAAATTCTTACATCTTTTGACCAATGAACACTGACCCTTGGTCCGTCGTAATGGTCTCAGGAATTCCAAACCTATAAATGATATGCTTCTGGATGAATTCTATTATAGCATCTTGGTCAGCGTTGACTAAAGGAACTACTTCGATCCATTTTGTAAAATAATCAACGCCAACCAGAATATATTTTTGACTTTGGAGGATGCATGTCTAATTTCTCCAATCAAATCTAAACCCCGTCCTCTGAATGACTATGGCTTTACCACTGCATGCAATTCACTTGCAGAAATATGTTGTGTGCCTGAATGAATCTGAAACTCATGACAAACCTTATAGAAGTCAATACAATCCTTCAACATTGTAGGCCAATAAACACCCTGGAGATATAACAACCACCTCATCTTGTGCCCCACAAGATGAGTACCATATTCCCCATTATGAACACTCGATACGACCAAATATGCTTCTCCTTCACCAAGGCATTTGAGTAATACTCCCTCAGGTGTCTTCTTAAATAATTCAATACCTATGACCACATAATTTAAAGATCTATACTTAACATTTCAATCCATCGATTCGACTGGGTTATCTAGGTAACTAATGATTGGTTTTCTCCAATAAGTATCAGCCAAATTTTCAATAGTACAGATCTCGAAGTTTTCTGGATCTATTGATCCCAACTTCATTAGTGTTAGATCCGATGGGGAGAGTCTTGTTGATTGTACCCTTCCTCGAACCTCAATCAAGTCCTTCAACCTTTCTTTGGACACTTTATACCCTGAAGCAAGTTGTGCTACTGCATTCGTTTCTTGGTTCTCAAGTCTAGGAAAATGTTGGATATCCACAAAGTCGTAACACTTGATCAGTCGATTCACGATGAAAAAATACATGATCAAGTTCTCCTTAATACATATGTATTCCTTCGTCATATGCTTTACTACCAATTTGGAATCTCCTTTTATTTCGACTCATTTTCCCCCCAATTCTAACAATATTACAAGTCCGGATATTAAAGCTCTGCACTCGGCCTCATTGTTTGGGCAAGAACCATTGATCCTATAATTAAACTTAGTCAGAATCTTGTTTGGAGAAAAGATCAAAATTCTAACACCAGTCCCATTCTTATGAGTGGTACCATCGAAATATAACTTCTAAGGTTCCATTTCCAAATAGTTCAAAGGTGTCTCGATAATCGTGTGATCCACGATAAAGTCGGTAATCCCTGCCCTTTCATGGCCTTTAAAGGCACAAATAAGGGAATACTCTATTAAAGCAAGTGCCTATTTTCCAATTCTACTATGCAAAATTGGTTTAGAAAATATATGCTTGATAATATCGAAATTGGATGATATGTAGACATCAACTGGCTTTATTTAATGCTTTAATTTAATACAAGAAAAGTACAAACAAAAGCACATCTTTTCTATAAGACTATACATAGTTTCTGCATCATTCAAGACTCGACTGAGGTAATATATGGCTCTTCCAACACCATTATCATCCTCCTTCACTAACATACTTTCTATATTCAAGTCTGAGGCAAAAATGTATAGCTTCATGCATCTATTCCTAATTGGAGGGGACAAAATAGGAGGATTTACTAGGTACTCATTTATTTCGTCAAACACCCTTTGATGCTCCGGCTGCCACACAAACTCTTCCTTCTTCCGATGGAGTAGTGGCGGAAATGATCAAACCTTGCCACTAAGGTTTGATATGAACCTCCTTAGAAAGTTGATCTTCTGTGAAAGACATTGCAGCTCTTTCTTAGTCGAATTGGGCTTGTCTCCCTAATGGCCTTCATTTTATTTTGATTTATCTCGGTTCCCTTTTTATGGACCATGAAAACAAGAAAGTCCCCTACCTTTAACCTTAAATTTAGATCGATGTTAGTGCTGATATAAGTCGTCCATTTGATAGATCCATCGCCCAAATTTATTTCTTCAAGTGGATCTTAAGGCTGCATCTTTATGGTAGACACACCTGGATCCTTCTCAAAACCTAAAGGCTCATCTTCATAGATGCAATCAAGCCCCTGGTCATTCCTACCATCATCTTCTAAGCATGTTAATCGCAACTCTTCGTCTGGTTGAGGACCAACGTTGATCCTTTAACTTACGTCAAAAATATCTATTTCATTGGCTTTGATAACTATGTGTGGTATTTCAACTTCCAAATTCACTTTAAATCTGTTCTCGGCTACATAAGCTGAAATCCGCTTCAATGCATTGACATCAGACATCATTATCAAATTCATCACCCCAACCAATTGGGAGTATTATGTATGAGTCATAAAACCTCTCCCTTATGATTTCTCTATCCCATGTGAACCCATGGGTATGGTGGAGTTTCAAAGAGTAAAGTGCCTCCTCTAGATGCATGTAAGCTAACCTTGCTGGTGTGCAAGGCACTATGTTGGCCAAATTTTAGTCGAAATTTACATGGTTCACTTATGCAATGCAGAATCCTTGAGCAACCTCAATATCCTTTGGTGGAGTGACGAAGGGACAACCCCTACTTCATGTATCCATTATCGCCCCAATAACAAGTTTTAACTAGCCATTGATGCTATAACCATGAAGACTGTGGGTTGAGTTATGGATCCCATTGTTATGTCTATCCAATCTTACCCTCATAATTGGAAAGCACCATGTTATGGGACCTCAAGTATGTATTAAATTTTCTTATTTTGGCCAACGAAAAATGCAACATCAAATTCACATTTGCCCCACCATCCACCAGAATTTTGTTCACCGTAGTGCCCTCGACTTTTGCCCTTATAAAGAGGGGTTTCAAATGGCTTTTCATACCCTCATGGGGCCTTTCTAAAAACACATTTTGTTCTTCAATACACCTTCTATTCATCACAAAGTAACATATTGGCTTGTGTTTCTCCATCTCTTCCTCCTCACAATCTTTAATTTCAACAACTTCTGGCACACAGTCATACTCCCTTGGGAGCACAGATACTACATTGCACAGCATATCGAAATCCTCTTCCGATCCAGAATCAAAATTGTTTGTCTCTAATTCATCCTCCTTCTTCTTCTCTTCTTCCTTGACCTTTCCTTTCGACTGACTTATTTTAGGAGAAAACATTTTCTTCCCACTGACTTCTTCGTCTAGTTATTTACTCGATTTTGATGTTGCTTATTATTGATTTACTCTGAAACATCCCTCTTAGTTTTTTTCTTTCTCTGGAATCTCCTCCACTACGCCCTAGACACGGGGTTTTGCCTTTGTAATTATTAGGCCCATACGAGCGCCTATCCGATATTTTGAAATTCTCTTGATAAGTCATAGAAGACCCTCAACCCATTTCAAAGTTCCTCCACTTGGTTTTCAGCTTTCTCTTTACTAGAAGTTTTGGTCCACCTCCCTTGAAGAACATTGGACGTAGGTCTGTAAGCATTAGGCCCGACCTTCTGCTGAACAGGGGCTTGTTCTTTCTTCTGAGGGCACCCCCTCTTATCGAAATAAAATTGAGGCCTATTCTTCCTTCAATTTCCCCTCTCTTTATCGTTGGGCACTCTCGACCTTTCTTGCAAATTTCTCATCTAATACATCATTGCACCATGGACACAACATCACCTCTGAATCTTCAGCCTTGCACATGTAGAGAAATTCCACAAGTCCTTCACCACCCTTCGGGTACACAACTTCAATATGATTTTCACTTTCCTCAAACTCAGCCATGTCAAAATCTTCAGTAATTTCGACCATGTCAATCGTCACAGGATCCACATAGATAGCATATCCTACTTGTGAAGGGTCTGAGTCAATCTTCATTAGAGTCTTTCCTTTAGTAAACTTCAACCTTCATTCCTTTAATGTGTTATGAACATCCCTGAAAATAAAACATTATGAGGTCTTATGCCCTAGAAAATTATGATATTTACAAAAACCCTCGTTTCTTTCTTTGTTCTACTGGTGGTACTTTCGTGCCTGAGGACACTAGTACTTGACCATCTGCAACCAGCAAATCAAAAATTTCATCGCATTTGGTTACGCCGAAGGTATACATTTTCTTAGGGAATTTATCTTTTTTCTCAGGCTCGGAAAGGTTCTTTCAATTTGCAGGTGTAAGCAACTTACACACATATGGGGGACCTGGCTTTAATTCAGCCACATCAACCTCAGACTCCTTGACATGGCTATATTCGACCTCTGACCTCATGATTTATCCTTCCATATCGACTCTAGCCTTCTCGGCCTTTAGTCTTTCGACCTGTCAAACTCTATCTGTCAACTGGGCCATATCTCTTAGATACTGTGTGTCTAGCTTCTTCCTAATGGAGTAATCTAATCCCCTAACGACCATCTCAACAAGCTCATGTTCAAGAACTTGAGTGAAGCACTTTGTTTTTAATAAACAAAATTAATTCAAGTAGTCGTCAATTGATTCAGCGAACTTTCGCTTCACGCTCGACAATTCTTTCAAACTAATCTTGGATTGCTTCATGTAAAACTACTCATGGAACAACCTCTCTAATCGAGTCCAATCATTGATTGAATGAGCAGGAAGGGTTGTAATCCATGTGAAAACATTCTTTGTGAGATAACTAGGGAAATATATCATTCTTAAGTTCTCGTTATTAGCTATGTCTCCCGCTTCGATCAAGTATCAAGCGATGTGCTCGATGGTAGACTCATTAGTGTCGCTTACAAACTTTGTGAATTTAGGGACTTTCTAACCCTTTGGAAGTTCAGTCAGCAACACATATTCTGAAAGGGGAGATGTGTAATTTAGCCTTTACAGGCCCATGTTTACCCCATTATGAGCCATTATCCTTTCGACAATGGTCGCAAGGTTATTCTCTCCTAACAGTTTTCCTTGTCGAACCTGATAAACGACTTGGTCAATGTCTTGGTTTCGAGTAACTATCATGATAGGTGGGTGCTTTGCCTCCCTAGGCATCTCTTGTTCGACCACTCGGGGAACAACTTGATGTCCCGGGTTTACTGTGTTTTCCTCAAAAGTCGCCCATTCGTTTCGAACCTGTCTAACAATTTGGGGTTGAATAATAGGTCGAACCTATGTTGGGGAGCGCCAAAAAATCAGTGATCCTATTCATTTGAGTTGCCAACTGTTGGTAACTCTAATTCGTATTTTGAATCAATGGGTTGGATATCATACCCATCTATTGAGTTAGAGTATTTATCATATCATGGTTACTCTCATTCATTTGCTGTTTCATTGCCATTACGGAATTCTCGTAAACATTGGCATTGCCTGGGAACCAAATCCCATTCCCATATGGGGTGGCATGGTTCGACTATGGTTACCTATGGCCGAGCCAGACCCCAAGATTGGCGTATACGTATTTGCATAATTATCAACAAACTTTGTAGAATTGGTATGTAGGTTTCCCAACATTGACGTTGGCAGCCCATAAAGTTGTTCACTTCCCAACATGGGCATTATAAAACTTGTGGAGAAAGGCCTAACCTCTGTTTCCATAATTGGCCTAGGAGTCATTGGGTGACTTTGAGGTATTGGGGAAAAAATTGTCCCCTCTGGTAGAGTTACTGGCGCAGTTGTTTCAATAATATGGTCGTAGTACTAGCACTTGAAAGGATTGGTTCAGTCGATATTGCGGCCATTGTGCCTTCCCCAACGTTATTAGAGAGTTGTTCTCCATTGTTATTTCTGGGAATTGTTATTCTCTTGACGTATTTCCGTACAGGTCTCCTAACTTCTCTCTTTGTTATTTTACCACACCTTAGTCTCATGCACACTCACAAAATGAGAAGTTAATAATAGAATGAAGAATTGTAATTTTCAAAATGCAAAGTAAAAATAACACACAAAAGGTTCCCACCGGGTGTGCCAATTTGTTCACTTGAAAATTTGATAAATAAAACAAGTTTTTATTAATACTTAAGAGATTAAACTCGAAAATATCCCGGAACATATTTGTGTGTATTTAAACCTTTGAACAACATTTTACTGTTGAAATTAAAAGGTAATATTTGAAGAGTAACGATGTGACTTTGAACAAGATTTAGAATATAAGGGTTTGAAAATGAAAGTGACTGAAATCGAAATGCAGGACGAAGTAAAATGACAAGAATTATAATGCGAAATCAAAATGTAACTCAATACAGGAAAAAAGGCTTGAATGTAAAAGTGTTTGAAATTTATAAATGTGGAGCGCATACGTACATTTTCTTCACTCATTTCTCAAATGCACAGATACTTTGAGTTTACAGAAATGTGAGCATAATTGTGGATCCCTTACAACATAAACATGAGCCCCTTTATATACTAATATAAAATAACTACATATGAACGGTCGACTAACCCTGTCATGACACGTCTCAATCTCATGCAACTGCTTTCTTTGATGAGTCTCTATGTGGGACTGGAGGTCGGTTAGGTGATCCCACAACCTAGTTTACATAGTGAAATTAGGAGTCAAACCCACAACCTTATACAAGAATAAGACTAATTTTATCAATCGACCACATGAAGTTGAGGGGTGCCATAGCTCCCTCTCGCCCCCATATAAATCCGGCTCTTCCCATTATGGGACGAATGAGTTAAGTTTACAATGATCATTATGAATTCTAAAAGAGTTATCGAGAACTTTTATTGAGACAATAATTTTTTGGTTGGGAAATAGAAAGATTGGTTTTTTTACAAAAATAACCCACTTTTTCAAGGAAATTCCCAAAATACCTCTGGTTTCAAAAAAAATCCCAAAATACCCCACTTTTAGGAGGAGTCGCCAATTGAATTGGAGACTCCTCTTAAAAATTGAATGGAGGCGCCAATTGGATTAGCTAGGGCAGGTGCCCTAGCCAATCCAATTGGCGCTCATGTGTAGGTTTTAAGAGGAGTCGCCAATTCAATTGGAGACTCCTCCTAAAATGCATTTTTTTGTGTTTTATGGTATAAGTGAAAGATAAATTTGATATAAGACGACTTGATATTAATAAAGTTTGGAGTTTACACAAAGAAACCTAATGGTGATGACCGGGATCACCTAACCGACCTCCAGTCCCACATCCTCTAGCTACCCTAACCTTTGACCCTAACCCACGTTGACGATTCTGCACCGGTGTTTGTTCATCTGAGGGTCCAGGAGCGTCACTACCAACTACAGGAGAAGTTTCGTTGAGGTATTCAGACAAGTCGGCATAGTCTTCAGTATGCATCGATGGTGTACCACCGTCGTAGCTGAGCTCATGACCCATGCCAGAGAAGTTGGGATGTGGTTGACTCATGGATGGGCGACCGAGACGGTTGAAGGGAGACATGGGTGTGAATGATGCGTCGAGGAAAGGTTGGAAAGGTTGTTGGGGTGTTTGGTAGAGATAGGGTTGTTGGATGTTTTGGATTTGTGATGTTTGGGCTTCTTGGCTATAGTAGGAGGAGGGGCGCTTGGTGTTTTGGCTAAGGCGACTTTGGTAGGGTGATGGGGTGGGTGCGAAGCGATGTTGGGTCTCAGATTGATGGTCAAATTGTTGGTGGTGGTATGGGGTATGCTCTTGGTATTGGGGTTGGGTGAATGGCATGTTTTGGTTGTATGTTTGTGTGTTTGTGGAACGGAAAGTTTGACGGATAGGGGGTTGTGAGTAACCGGGCTGAGAATGTTGTTGGGGGTTAGATGTTGATCCTTCTTGTGTGTAAGTTGTCTGGCGTGGGTCGTATAGGTACATATCTTTGGCGATGAACTCAAAATCCAATATTTTTTGAGAATGGTCAATGCAAGTATTTCCCCCTTAAGGTACGAGACGATGAAGATGTTGAATACATGTTTGTTAGTCATGAACATTCAGGCTGCAACTGTATTGAGTTGTACATTACTCTTCAACCATGTATATCATCTCAACAGTCTCAACTAACCGGTCAGGATGAATCTGGTGAAGATGATCGACAATGGTCAAATGACGTCAACCCAGAAGCAGAGGCAGAAGTGGATATCGTTGATGAAGAAGAAGGGGAGACCGAGATACAGGTTGATCACATGCTGAACAACGACGATGAAGATGATGATCAACCACCACCAATACCTCCTAGTCATGTCTACAATCCGCCTCAACATATGAAAAATATGGATCTTCACGACGATGAAACATCCAACAATGTTTTCTATAATCCGTATCCAAGATCAGAAGGCGAATTAAAGGTGAGAGACATGTTTCGTACCAAAGAAGAATGTGTTCTGGCAATCAAAAAATTCCACATGAACAACTCTACTGACTTTACAGTGAAACACACTGATTCTAGAATGTATGTTATCGAATGTCGTAACATGCTTTATAAGTTTCGTTTGGCTGCGTCTTACAAGAAGAAAAACGACTCTTGGGAGATCGCTTCAATAGACCCACCGCACAGTTGCATTGCAACTAACGTTGAACAAGATCACCGTAAACTAAGCGCAACTTTGATATGTCAAGACATTCTGCCGTTGGTTAATAAAGACCCATCAGTGAAGGTGAGTATAATTATATCCCATATCAGAACAACATATAATTATACTCCATCTTACAAGAAAGATTGGATTGCGAGGACAAAGGTTGTTCAACAAGTTTTCGACAACTGGGAGGATTCATTCAAGGAATTGCCACGGTTTTTATGGGCACTAAAAACACATGTCCCAGGAACTGTGACAATTATGGAGACAGTGCCAGCGATGATGCCAGACGGAACCTGTGCTACAGGTAATAGAATATTTCACCGTCTCTTTTGGGCATTTGACCCGTGCATCAAAGGTTTCGCATTCTGCAAACCTATTATTCAAATTGATGGCACTTAGTTATACGGAAAATACAAGGGTACTTTGCTCATGGAGGTTGCACAAGACGACAATAACAATGTCTTTCCTATTGCCTTTGCTCTTGCTGAAGGTGAAACGACTGGTGGATGGGGTTTCTTTCTTCGACATCTCAGAACGCATGTGGCTCCACAAGCCAATCTCTGTTTGATTTCTGATAGACATGCTGCCATTAAGAGTGCCTACAACAACCATGACAACGGATGGCATGATCCTCCTTCTACACATGTCTACTGTATCAGACACATTGCACAAAACTTCATGCGTGCTATAAAAGATAAGAATCTTCGCAAGAAGGTGGTGAATGATGGGTATGCTTTAACTCAACCGTCATTTCAATATTATCGTGATGAAATTAGACTGTCTAATGAAGACGCAGAGAGATGGATAAATAACATACCAGTAGAGCAGTGGACAAGGGCATTTGACAGAGGTTGTCGATGAGGCCACATGACAACAAACATTGTGGAATGCATGAATGGGGTATTCAAAGGAATTCGAAATCTGCCGATAACCGCCTTGGTAAGATCAACCTATTATAGGTTGGCTTTTATGTTCGCAACCAGAGGTGAAAGATGGAGTGCAGTGTTAATGTCCGGGCAAGTATTCAGTGAGTGTTGCATGAAAGTCATGAAAGAGGAGAGCATCAAAGCTAGCACACACGCTGTAACAGTCTTTGACCGTCATAGGCAAAATTTCAGCGTCCAGGAAACAATGGGCCACAACGAGGGGAGACCAAATTTAGCCTACGCTGTTAGACTAAACAGAAGTTGGTGCGATTGTGGAAAATTCTAGGCCTTCCGCATACCTTGCTCCCATGTCATAGCAGCATGCGCTTATACTCGTCAAGACGCTTACAACCATTTATCTGATGTGTACAAGGCCAACATCATCATGAATGTATATACTCAAAGCTTCTCAGTACTACCAATGGAGGATTACTGGCCTCCATATGAAGGTGATATTGTTTGGCGCAATGACGAGATGCGTAGAAAGAAGAAAGGAAGGCCAAACAGCACACGTATAAGAACATAGATGGATTCCACAGATAAAATGATAAGATTATGTAGTATCTGTCGTCAACCAGGACACAACAAGAACAACTGTCCCAATCGAGGAGCATCATCTAGGTCTTAAGCTTTTTGTAACATTGTATTTCTGTAACATTCAATCATTATATATCATTAAGTTCTTGTTACAACGAGGTTCACAACAAACATCAGTACAAAACATCTGAAAACATTAATATTTCTAACTGATTACAACAATCAAATTGATGTCGTCTCGACCGAACATCATTTCCCTAGCATCCTTATCAGTCTTCATTCGTACCCAACCAAAGATACTGTCAAGTCTCTCAATACTTCTGATTCTTCCCCTTCTGGTATTTTCTCATCTAACCAACGAACCAACTCCCTCTTCAGTTGATCGAACGTGGTGATGTTCCAAAACAACATCAGCATTTGAGGTTTGTCTCTCGCATAAATCACCTTTCCGTATCGGCGACGAACACCTAACATGATAGCCAAATGATTATATGATACGTGGAACAATTAGTCACATAGCGCATCTATTTATAAGACAAAAAATGCATTTTAGGAGGAGTCTCCAATTGAATTGGCGACTCCTCTTAAAACCTACACATGGGCGCCAATTGGATTGGCTAGGGCACCTGCCCTAGCCAATCCATTTGGCGCCTCCATTCAAGTTTTAAGAGGAGTCGCCAATTCAATTGGAGACTCCTCCTAAAAGTGGGGTATTTTGAGATTTTTTTTGAAACCAGAGATATTTTGGGAATTTCCTTTAAAAAGTGGGTTATTTTTGTAAAAAAACCTAAAAAGATTTAATAAGTATTTATTAAAAAAATGTGAAGCAACCTTTGAGGAGGTTCAATCGGTTACCAGATTTAAGTTGTTAACCCATATTAAAAAGTAAAGGGTAACTATGTTGGAGAATGTATGAATGTTTCAAGAGATACATGTGAGTGTATGAAAAACAAAAAGAGAAGGAAATAAAGATATAAAAATAGTTATTCATTTTTTGAGTAAAATAAAAACTCCAAGTTCAAGGACTATGAAAAAACTCAAAATACAAGATTTTTATTTGTCATAGAGGATTATATTTAAGTTGTTGTTGCCTCATACGAGGATTGTAACACCTCTCATTTTTATAACTTTTTTGTATCTCTATGCTTAAATATATACACCTTATAAATGATTAGTTATTGTTTAAAATGATTTTGTGTATATATGTGCAATAATAATAATCATTATATTTTGCATGCTAATAAATAATATGTCTTTAGTTACATTTTATTAATTATCATTTAATTATGAAAACATATATTTATTTATGAAATATTTTTTTGGCATATAGTAATTATATTTGGTTATTAATTTTAACTATAGAAATAATAAAATGATAGATTTTTAAAATGTATAAAATGGTTTCACTCAAAAAAATGTATTGAAAATAAAATTTAGGACTTTTTACTTTTTTTTCATTCCCATTTTTAAACAAGCATGTTATTTGTAACCCCTTGATTAAAATAAAAATGCAACACAATCATCTTTATCTTCCTTTTTCTCTAAAACTTTTTTCTTCGAATATGTTCCATATAATGGGTCTCATGAAAAATAAATATTGTACTTGTGATCTCTGTAGTCTCCTCTTTCATTGCAACACATTTTTTTTTCTCTCCGCCATAAAGTCTCCCCACCACCTTTAGGTTGACTTTCCGACCACTTCAATTATCAGCAAAAATCGAGATCAGATATGAACTCTACGTAACACCTTATTTCATTTCAAATTTTCAAAATCATAAACTATTATATTTTAAATAACGATAATTTTAGTGTCGATGCATTATTTTTCCAGTGTCAAAAAAGCATATATCATTTTAAGAATCATTGCATAGAAACCTTTGAGACACACTCTGTTTGTTCAATATTCAAGAGTTCATGTCGAGCTCTATCGATACTCTAGTGTGTTAATAACACTATTCAAATATTCTGTAACACTATTCAAATATTCTGTTTTGCATCAATTGATTTCTTTCTTTTCTAAAACTTTAATTATTTGTTTATATTTTTTATGCTTTTCATGATTTATCAATAATATTTCACCGACTATGTGAACTCATCGTTATTTTTTAGATTCTTTGGTAGCACTTGTTGTCTATTGTTGGGACAGAAAATACCATTCCTTTGAGAGTAACAAAACTCTACTTGATGATAAATCTTCATATATATTTTAAGTATGAGTTTTGAGTGATTTCAAATCATGAACGTAAAATAAGTGAGACGAATGTTGGAACAAGATGAAACTTGTTCAAGGTGAATCAATGGTGGTAGTTGTTATTTTGGTGGTAGAAAGATTAATTGAGGAAGATGATGAAAATAGAGAAATAAGAAAAATTGAGATGAGAATATTGAATGACATTATCTGAAGGCATTAATCACAAATATTACAATTGAGGTCTATTTATAGTGTACAAACCACTAAACAAACAGACTAAACAAAGCATCCAAAACTGCCTAATAAAACAAAACTGTTTTTTTTTGTTTTGACTTCAGGAAATTGCTATTTCTGCAGCAAACAAGAAGCCTTCCAAAATAGCTTCTCAAATAAACTATTCTCCAAAAACACTTCAAAAGCCAATTATACTGCATTTGACTTATTCTAATCATCCAACACACCATCTTAAGTCAAATGCTCAATGTTCTTCATGCCCAACCTCACCACGAGTCGCTTGAAAATATCATTCGTAACCGCTTTCGTCAACAAGTCCGCGACTTGTTCTTCACTTCTGCAGTAGCTCAAACGTAACTGTCCAGAACTCACTAAATCTCTCAAGTAATGGAATCTCATCTCAATGTGCTTGCTCCTCCCATGTGCTATGGGATTCTTAGCAAGATTGATGGTTGAAACGTTGTCCACCAACAACAAAACAACTTCTCTCGTGCTGCTGTCCAGCTCACGCAATAAGTTCACAAGCCACACAGCTTGGCATGCACACAATGACGCTGCAATGTAGTCCTAGAGGAGTTTCTTCAGATACTTTAAATGTTGACCTAGTTCTGACAGGTTCATCCTTGTTTCCCAGAATCAAATCTTCAGAGATGTTAGGGCAACTTCTTGATCTTTTCTGGATAGTTGAGGCTTCAATTGCATCTGGACTTTGTTTATCAGATACTTTTGGTGCTATAATCTTTTCGTCAGAACCTGCAAGAGTGATCTCCAAATCTGCAAGTTTCTCAACTAGCTTTGACTTTTTAGGGTCAAGCTTATCATCAAATCTGACATGTATTGATTCTTCCACAATTTTGGTTTCTATGTTGTATACTTTGTAGCCTTTAGAGCGTTCTGAGTATCCTAACATAATACTATTTTAAGCTTTTGAATCAAGCTTGTTCAGATGTTCTTTAGTATTGAGAATAACACAAGAGCATCCAAAAGGATGGAAATAAGAAATGTTGGGTTTTCTTCCCTTACACAGTTCATAGGGAGTCTTCTCTAGAATAGGTCTTATAGAGATTCTATTCTGAATATAACACACTGTATTTACTGCTTCAGCCCAAAAGTGCTTAGCCATATTTGTTTCATTGATCATGGTTCTAGCTATCTCTTGGAGTGTCCTATTCTTCCTCTCTACAACTACATTTTATTGTGGACTTCTAGGATAGGAGAAATCATGGGATATTCCATTAGAATCAAAAAGTTCCTCAAAAAATTTATTCTCGAATTCTCCACCATGATCACTTCTGACTCTGATGATTTTAGAGTCAAATTCGTTTTGCACTTTGGAACATAAGCTAGTGAATACAGAGTGAGACTCACTCTTGTGCTTTAGGAATTTTACCCATGTCCAGCGACTAAAATCATCAATAATAACTAGTCCATACTTCTTTCCATTAACTGACACTGTGTTAGCAGATCCAAACAGGTCAATGTGAAGAAGTTCCAGAGGCTTAGAAGTAGAAATAATATTTTTCTTTTTAAAAGATGTTTTCGAAAATTTTCCTTTCTAACATGCCTCACACAGAGCTTCTGAAGAATACTTCAGTTTAGGTAGGCCTCTGACTAACTCGAGTTTATTTAGCTGAGAGAGTTTTTTCATGCTAATGTGGCCCAATCGTCTATGCCATACCCATTGCTCTTCATGCATAGACATCAAACATTTTACATTTTGATCTTTTAGGTCTAAAAGATTTATTTTATAAATATTGTTTTTCCTCTTGCTAGTGAATAGAACTGTTCCATTGTTCTGATTAATTGCTTTACATGTTTTTGATTAAAGATTACATCATAGCCATTATCACTTAATTGACTTATTGATAACAGGTTATGCATTAATCCTTCTACATAGAGAACATCAGATATAGAGGGAAGAGTTCCATTACCAATAGTTCTGGAGCCTCTCATTCTTCCTTTCTGATTTCCTTTGAACCCTACGAAGCTAACATCTTTAAGTTCCAGGCTTTTGAACATATACTTTCTTCCCGTCATGTGTCGCGAGCATCCAGAGTCTAGGTACCATGATTGGTGTCTTAACTCTGCTGCATAAGATATCTGCAACATAAACAATCTTATCCTTTGGTACCCAGAATCTTTTGGGTCCTTTGTGATTAGTTTTCCCATAGTTTCTTAGAACTTTGGGTTTTCTAGCATTATCAAAATATTGTGCTTGTGTATGTGTGTAGTGATAAGAAAAATGGGATTTAGGTTTGTCATCTGTAGAATATTTATCTTCACTGGAGACATACCCTATTCCTCTTTTATTATTCTGACTTACTCCATAAATCATGGATGCCATTCTGCTCCTCTCTATCCCATTTTTCAGAAACTTTTGAAAAGATTTTTCATATTCATATATTATTGTATTAGAAATTTGTGGGGCTTGAGATAGTGCTTTTTCACGTTTTAAACATTGTTTATTTGTGGAGTCTCTTTCTTTTATCAAGGTTTGGTTTTCATCTTTTAGTTCTGAAACTGTTATCTTATGCTTATCACATTCTTCGATGGTTCCTTCAAGAACTTCTTTTAAAGCTTTAAATTTTTGTTTAAGTTTCTAATATGAGTTTAGAGTTTCAGAAAGGCATGATTCAAGGTTAGAGCGAGAAAGATCAGAAAATACCTCTTCAGAATCAGATTCTCCATCTGATGTATTTCTGGAGGTGGTAGCCATGAGTGCAATGTTTGCCTGTTCTTTAAAGTCTGATTCGAAGGAATCAGATCCATTGTCGTGCCAGGTGGCCATCAGTCCCTTTTTGGTTCTCAATGAACTTTTCTTGAAACCTTCTCTTCTGGAGCTTTATTTCTTCAGCTTGGGACATTCGTTTCTGTAATGACCTATTTCCTTGCATTCATAACATGTTATTTCTTTATTTGACTTATCTCTGGAAGTTGATTCTGGGCGATCTCCCTTGGCTCTTGGTCTTCTGAAGTTATTATTACTTTTTCTCTAGAGTTGTTTTACTCTTCTGGTCAAAAGGGATAACTCTTCTTCATCATCAGAGTCTTCCTTTTCAAAGTCGTCATTGTCTTCCTCTTCAGCTTGGAAGGCTTTGTTTCTTTCTGGTTTGCGTCTTTCAGATCTATACTTTAGTGCTACAGGCTTGATCTTCTTTTGAGGCTCATCTTCCCCAAGTTCTATCTTGTGGCTTCTGAGTGAACTGACGAGTTCCTCAAGGCTGATATTGTTCAGATCTTTTGATAACTTTAAAGTTGTGACCATGGGTCTCCATTTCTTTGGCAAGCTTCTGACTATCTTTTTGACATGATCTGCAGTTGTGTAGCCCTTATCCAGAACTTTGAGTCCTGCAATTAAAGTTTGAAATCTAGAAAACATTACCTCTACCGCTTCATCGTCCTCCATTTTGAAGGCTTCATATTTTTGAATTAGAGCCAGAGCCTTTGTCTCTTTGACTTGAGAATTTCCTTCGTGAGTCATCCTCAGGGAGTCAAGTATTTCTTTAGACGTTTCCCTGTTGGTGATCTTTTCATATTCATTGTAGGAAATGGCATTTAGTAGTATCGTTCTGGCTTTGTGATGGTTTTTGAATTCACGCTTCTGATCATTTGTCATTCTGCTTCTGGGAATGGCAACGCCAGCGTCAATCACAGGTGGTGTGTATTCGATTGTGACTATATCCCATAGATCAGCGTCGTAGCCCAGAAAGAAACTTTCAATTCTATCTTTCCAATAATCAAATTTTTCTCCATCAAAGATTGGTGGTTTAGTATTGTAACTATCTCTTTCATTGGTGTTGGCCATAGTGTTTTTCTCACGCTGGATCTCTCTACATTGTTAAGTGTTTAATTAGAAAATCAATAATAGAGTCGAAGCTCTGATACCAATTGAAGGTAAAGAAAAACAAGAAAGGGGGGTTTGAATTGTTTTGGAAAAACTTTTCAAGAATTTAGACACACTCAGAATAAAAGGAATTTGACACAGAATTTTATACTGGTTAGCTTGAAATTCAAAGCTACTCCAGTCCACTCGGCCAAGGTGATTTCGCCTTCAAAAAGGACTTAATCCACTAATCTTGAAAGATTACACAAACAACCGTCTAAGAGAATAATCCCTTAGCCCTCTCAAGTATTCAGACTGCACAGAGTCACTTGAGGAAGTATCTTAGTAATGAGATGATTGGTAATACACATTGCTTCTAACAATAAGCAAATATTACAGAAATATAAGAACAACAATTTTTCACGTAAGAGAAGCAACTAGTGAAATAGTGAAAGAGGATGATTGAGAGATTTGTATTCTTGTGTGTCTCTTGTGTGTTTTCTTGTGCGACATTCCATCCTTTATATAGGAGTTTGAGAGGACCGTTGGGTGATGACAAAATCTTGGACATTGAAGAATGATTAATGTCATTACTCTCCTTGTTTCTTTCCAAAACCGTTTTGGGTGCGTCATAATTTTCTTCTAGAAATAGTTTCTTTCTAAATGCAGATTTCTTCATGGTTACGCTTTCTGAGTCAGCGAATCCTGTATTCAGAGTCTTGTTTTGCAATGTTCGTCTTCAGAGGGTACTTGTATCTGACTGTATCAAAGTTTCTCTTTAATCTTGACTTCTTCATATTGTGCGTCTTCAGAGTCTGGATTCATTCTTCTCTTTCAGAGTTTCTGACTTCTTTCGCTTTGCTAGCACTTGTGTTAGAGTCAAAACCTTCTGGTCACGTATCCTCTGAGTAGCATCTAACGCTGGATTCTTTATATGATGATTTATCTATCTGATTGTTTGATCAGAGTCCTACACACTAAGAAAAATTCTGTTAGGGTACCATTTTTGTTTCATCCTTTGTTATCATCAAAATCTTAGAGATACATTGTAGAACCAACTTTGTTCTTACAGGTATGCCATACAAACTCTTACGTGTCAGACGCCACGAGAGTTAACATGACTATCCATTCTAACCTATGTGTCACTGGCCTGGGTAGTGGGCCTTTTACCTCATAGTAACATCCCACCCAACCTACAAACTGAAAATCCAGCAACCAGCACAACAACAATATCCAAAGTATGGAGAGTAATAAAACACAATGAATTAAATGAGCAAGTGAAACATAAAGAAATAAGCACCCAATGAGAATAAAACAAACAAGAGCTAGGACTGACTTACTTGGAGAGATTCCCCAGCAGAGTCGCCAGCTGTCGCATCTCGGAGAAACGCGCACACAAAATAGAGTCTCCACCAATGTTATTTATCCCAAAAGCGAGAAAGAAAACACTGAGTAAACATACAAAAGGATAAATCTAATGATCTCGCAATCAAAAGATGGGTAAGGGAGTCGATTACGCGAGGGGAAGGTATTAGCACCCCTCACGTTTGTAGTACTCTACAAGATCCACTCTTGTTGTTCTAATCAAAAGGGTGCATTTATTCTAAAACTTGTTGACTAAAAGGGAATGCATGCAAAAAGGTTGAATTATAAACAAAGAAATTTTTTATTATTGCGCTCGCTTAGGTTTTGCAACCCAATGCCTACGTATCAATAAAGAATCAGAGCACTGTAGTTCTTAAAAAAATGATTTGTTGGTGCTTTTTATGGGTAACCACCCTTATTGAAATTTTTCATAAGAAAAGCCAAATGGCAAAAGAAATTTGATTGGTTGAGTATTTTGTTGAAATAATACATCGAATGATCCACCCAAAGTAGGAGGTATCTGAGTACTTCTCTCTTATTGTTGAAAGAGTTCAAGTAGTATTTAGAATATTTTTAAACTTTGATTAAGAAAGGTTTTTTGTCTTAGAATGAATGAAAAAGAGAAATGGAAAATCTAAGGTAATTCTCAAGATAAACCCTAATGTTGGCATGCAATAGTGGTCCTAAAGTTAGGGTAAGAGGGAAACATCTACCTGAGTTATCATGCAAAAATTGACTTAGGGTTAAGGAAAAAGGGGGGTCTACCTAATGTTGTCATGCTTGTATAACAAGCTTAAAGTCTACTTTGGTTCAAACTTAACCAAGAATGAACTAAATAAATATTATAGGGAGCATGTTGTTCACACAAGGGAAAGAGATGAAATAAGAAGACAACTCCATATCAAGTCATGGTGAAAGTAGAAACAAATTCACAAAGTAAGCCATATCAAGTCATGGTGAAAGTAGAAACAAATTCACAAAGTAAGCCATATCAAGTCATGGAGAAAGAAAAGTAATTAGCCATCCATATCATTTCATGGGGGGGGGGGGGGAGATAAAATAATATAAAGGCAAAGCAATCCATATCAAGTCATGGAAGAATATATGAGAGATAACAAAGTAATCCATATCAAGTCATGGAGAGATGATACAAGCCGTAGCAATCCATATCAAGTCATGGAAGAACAAATAGAAGGTAAACAGAGTAATCCATATCATGTCATGGAACAAAAAGATATAAACTAAACAAAACATATCAAGTCATGAAAGGATATATGAAATATAAATAAAGTAATCCATATCAAGTCATGGAAGAAGGATACAAGCAAATGACAAGTTATCAAATCAAAATGAGAAACAACATCACATCCAAATAAACATAAGGACATGTCCTACTTCTAAAGGTCATGCATACATGGTTTAAGCATCAAAGCATACAATAATCATGTAAATTGGTAAAGTGAAATGAACACAAGTGTGTGGACAATTTAGACATAGCCAAGGACATAGTATAGGATTTTGAGATCAACATAGCATCAATACATAAAGAAACTCAAGACATCACAAAGATACCATATCAAAACACACTCAAAGGTTAAGACATGTAATAATCAAATTCAAACCTTGGTCATGCTCCTAAGGCTAATGAACTTCAACCAAATATAGATGAAATAGAATCATGGAAAAATGGTATCAAACCAAACAAGTAATAAGTATATGGAATATTAAACTTCACATACAATTCAATTCTAGCATCATGAATGAATCACATAAGCTATGCTTCAAGATAGGCCAAAAGATAGGTAACCAATCACATAAGTTCAAAGAAACTTAAGTAACAAGTAATCAAATAATGAAGGTACACACATGACATAAAGGGGTGTTGTGATTTGTACAATAAGTTAACCCAAGATAAGGTTCAATAATAACAAGCTAAGTCACCAAAACTTCACACACACATCAAAGCTAAATAACTTGATAAACAAGTAAGGATATCATCTTAGAAAAAGGAATCCTTTATCAAAAATCAACAAGATTAACAAATATTAAAAAAATGGATGCTTATAAGTCATGGGACAATAACAAAATCTTCTTCCAAGCATCAAATACAACGTCAAAACTTCAAGAGGTATCAACAAACCAACAAACTCAAAGTTCAAGCATAACTAACAAGTCAAATGATGGTCATCATCCAAGTAAGGAATCATTTACCCAATCAAATCAAATGACCAGTGCAAAATGAAGTTTATAAATTAAGAATGAAAGGAGAACAACATCAAACCAAACAAATATGGATCCTAAAATCCTAAGAGCTTCACCATCTACTAAACTCAAAACTAGGTCAAGAAAAGAAGAATGTAACTCCTAATGTGTCATCATGATGAATGGCAATGGAATATCTTTCAAACAATCATAAGAGCAAGGTATAAGGATACCAAGACCAAGGAAATAAGAAGTGTATACAAGGGGAAACAAATCCAATTGGGCTTATAGCACTTAAATTATAATGCACAAGACACAATCTAAATTATGGTCTCAAAAGAAAGCAAATAGAATTCAAGACAATCAATCAAAGGAACATCAATTGGAAATACTTAAAAGGGGCCACATGGATGAAATTAAGACATCTAAATGATGATGATGAGGTCAAGAGATAATGAGAAAGAGATCTCACATGGTTGCATAAGTGCATTCCAAAATAATTAACTAGATGCAAAGTATATCATAAAAGAACAGGCTTGTTTGGATAATTTAATAAAAATGGTTAAAAGCATAGACAAATTATGAAAATTTATGCATAGTAATACAAAACCATAACCATAAAATGTCCTAAAGATCTCTCCAAAATTATGTACACAAGTGTTCAAACAAAATCATCATTCAAGCAATGCATCAATGATTGATCAAACCAAACCAACTTCAAGATAAGGCTAAAAAATAATCTAAAATTAATAATATTTAAGTCAATTGGAAACCCAAATGGCATATGTTCATGTGTCTAAAAGTGTACAAAATAATAAGTCAAGATTCAAATGGAAAAATCAATAACCAAACCCTAATGAACAAATTGAATTAGTTAAACCTAATTAAATACAATAATCAAAATAAATATTTAAAATAAATCAAAAATTAAAAATAAAATATGGAAAAATAAATAATACTCAAAATAACAACTATGAATTAATTGGGAATTTTTGACATAAGGGAAGTAATTTAAATAACTTAGGAAGAGACAAAATAAATTAAATAAGTGAAAATGGCAAGGGGGCGTATAAGCAAAAGTGAAATGAACTGAATCCAATTGAAATACGCTCATGGGCCCAAAACAGGGGGTGGGGAAAGCAAAATCCTCAGGCCCAGAGTCTAAACCAATCCAAAACCCATTTTTTTTAAACGTGACAATGAAAAATAAAATGAAATGTACAAAAAACATGTGAACATTACCTCAATCGGTCATGTTCCATTTAAGTCACTAGCGTACAAAAATTAGGTTCAACCAATCACGGCCTGCCAGCGCTCACCTTCAACCTCTGATCATGCAAATAATAAACCCTAAACACGAATCCAACAGGTTCACTTCCAATCCAACTAACTTCTCCCACAATGCATAAATATGAATGGAATAAAAAACAAACATGTAGATCTCGTGGAGTACGAAAATAATATCCCAAACAAAACTTTAAAAAATGGATGGATCGGGGAGAAATATGGTGTGAAAGTTGAGGAAAACACACTATTTCAATTTTTTTAGCAAACTCAAACATCATATATTCAAGTAATCAGGTGAAGGTAACATGTTGGGCCAACTGCAAACATCATTCTTAAACAGTTCATGACATGTGCATCTTAAAAATAAAGGAGGTGCAGTGAGAGGATGACTTACCTAGTAGATAAGATCCACTGCTCCTTGAGCTTGAAGGATGTGCAAAAATAAAGCAAAGGGAGTTTGGTATTCATCTGGAAACCAAAATGATGTTGAGCGAGTAGTGAAGATGAACTCATAGTTGAAAAATGAAATCCTCAAGTTCGGTGTTGCAGCTCACGAGTTCTCATTCCTCAATGATCTCTCTTTCATAATTAGATTAAAGTTATCTTAAATACCATGCTTATAATGAGGTGCCATGCCTTGCTTTGGGACAAAACCGTTGGAGGGCAAGTTGGTCAGCCTATGCAAAAATGAAGTTTAGCATGCAAGGCTGCATTTTGATTGTATGGAATGTGTGTGTTGTATCGGTTTTGGCAGCATGATGTGGAATGAGAGCGCTCAGGATTTTGACTCAGTGGAGAGAGAAAGAGACAATCATAAACATTTCCATTTTGGCCAAGTTTAGACATGGTATGCAAGCACCTAAATTATGTGTTATTGGTATATTCAAGGCAAAGGGAATTTGTGTTGGTCGTGTGGAACAAAACTTGTTGCAAGAGAATGCAGCATCATGCACAATTTTAACCAAAAAAGAGTGGTAATGGATATTGAAACATGGTGTCTTTGAACCAAAATAACTCCATGGCCTCTTGGCCAAATGGAGTGAGATATGACATTTTGGAAAGAGGGGAGCATACTTGATGTTGGAGGCAAGTTGAAACAAAACCTAGAGATCCTTCAAAAGTAGGCACGAAGATGATTGCTTATGTCTGCATGCCAAAGTGTCACATAAAGGTCATTCTGAGGACGTAACTTGCCATGTCCATAACTTGCTCCTCAAGCTACGAAATAGGAAAATGTTTGAAGCAAAAGTGGAGAGGAGATAATGCCCTACAACTTTCATGTTGAGGTCGAATCCAAATAAAACATGTAACCTTGTGAAAATTGGATATGAAGTATGTGATTTAGAATGACCAAATACTTAGAAAATTTTCACTAAGTGTAGAGGCCAATCAGCCAATCCAAGATCATGATTTGTGAGAGTGATATCTTGAGTTGTAACTACCCAAATGAGTTGCTCTTGGAATCAATGGAAAGGGGAGACTTAATACTATAACTTTCATGTTGGAAACAATTTGAGATGGAGCCCCTAAGGTCCGTAAAAACTTCCATGAACATGCTTGGGAATCCTGACTTGGGACACTTAGAAATTTTCTAGGTGTTAGGCCAATTGAGGGAATTTGAAATACCTTACTTTCAATGACCATAACTAGAGCTTTGATGAGCCAAATGCTTCAATCTTGGTACCTCCTTAAAGTTTGGAGAAAGTAGAAAAAAATTCATGTTAAGGTTAATTTGGTTTGGAGTCTTGATCATAGAGAACAAAGGCCATGAAAGTAGCTGCTCATTAACACTAAACTTGCCAAAAATAGCAAGTTTCTAAAACCCTAATTTCCAATTTAGGCAATTTTCCATAATTCTTGATTTTTGATGAATCTCTTGACTTTTCTTGATCAAATTTCAACCATAGACCATATTTGACTTTTGGAAAACAATTCTGACCAAAAAATCAAAAGTTGACTTTTAACCTGCCTAGTTGACTTTTCCCTATTTAAATCAAAACAAAAAATCACCTGAGCAATTGAACCTCTTATGAATGGAATTGATGGTCAATATTCTACACATAGACACTTAGGAACACATAGAACACCATGGAATCAAGTCTTGCTCAAAATATCCTAAAGAAATTGATTTTATCACAAACCCTAATTTCAGTCCAAAAGGATAAGATAGAAGTGCACATCTTCAAAACCTTGATTCCTCTAGGGAAAATGGAGAAACTTTTGAACAAAAATGTTTTGTATAATGATATGATGAAGATGATCCAAAATTGGTCCATGAGTATGCCACATGCTGAGATAATCAACACTTTTAGCTCAAGTATCAAGAGATAGGAGAGTGTGATCCACTCCCACTTTCTTGCAATTCTCATTCAACTGATGAAGTAATGGACCATTTGAGATGCCCTGAGTCATAAGAAAACCCTTATAGCTTGAATGATCATGAAGTTGAGGATAGCATGACCTCCTTTTCATTGATTATTAGCTTTCTTCCTTCTGAAGCTTGAAGAAAAATCACAAGAGATGCCTTGATCCCCAAAACCATAGAAACTAATGATATGCATTAATGTATATGATGATAAAACATAAGCCAATAAGGTCAAAATGAAGAGAGTGAATTTTGGGGTACAACAAACAACCAGAAGGCTACGTGCTTTCTGGAAATGAACAAAAGATGTGTAAACTTGTCAAATCCCTATATGGACTAAAACAAGCACCAAAACAATGGCATAAAAAATTTGATTTTGTCATAATTTCAAATGGATTTACTCCTAACTCGTGTGATAAGTGTTTATACACAAAGGTACAAAAAATATTGTAATATTCCTTTGTCTATACATTGATGACATGTTGATAATTAGCAATAACATGGATGGAATTTTAGGTATAAAAAAGTTTCTAACTTCCACATTCAAGATGAAAGATCTTGGATTAGTTGACACAATTTTAGGGATCAAAGTAAGGATAAATAGTGAGGGTTACGAACTTAGTCAAACACATTATATTGAAAAAATGCTTGATAAGTTCAAACACCCAAATTTTAAGGAAATAACCACTCCTTTTGATCATGTTGCCGAACTTCAAAAGAACAATGGAAGAGAAGTGGCTTAATTGGAGTATGCAACTGCAATAGGGTGTCTTATGTACTTAATGTAATGTATCAGGCCAGACATATCATTTTCATTCAGTAAAATGAGTAGATTCACTAGTAATCCAAATAAAGAACATTGGAAGGCAATCACAAGGATTTTTGGCTATCTACAAAAGACCAAAAATCTTGGCCTTCACTATGGCAGGTTTCCCGCCATACTAGAAGGATATATCGATGCAAGTTGGATATCCAATATTGGAGATCATAAATACACAATTGGGTGGATATTTACACTAGATGGAGGAGAAATTTCTTGGAAAAACAACAAATAAATATGCATTACTCTTTCAACCATGGAATCAAAGTTTATGGATCTTTCGTTCGTCGGTCAAGAAGCGGAATGGTTGAGGGACCTTCTGTTAGAAGTTACATTGGCAAAAGACAATGTTTCAAAGGTGTTGATACACTACAATAGCAAGGCCACTTTAGCTAGAGCATTCAGCGAAGTGTATAATGGAAAGTCTAGACACATATGACTTAGACATTTCTTTGTGAGAAAACTGATTAAAGATGGAATCATTTCACTCACATATATACGAATGAGTTATAATTTGGTTGATCCATTTGCTAAGCCACTAGCCAGAGTCTTAGTAAAAACAACCTCGAGAGGTATAGGGTTGAAACTCCTTGAGTAAGAGTTTCGACAACGACGGCAACCCAATCTTACATTAACAGAACATTAACCTCAAGATTCAATGGGTAACAACAAGTCGTTGATTTGGATGTTTGTCGAACATTTCATGATAATTTTGACTTTTAAATGAGGGTTGAGTTTTTATTTAAACTCTTAATGAAGTTCAATATCGAGGGTATGTGTGTCATGTAAAAGGATACAATATGAACTTCACCTATGTGAATTTAGAAATGGTTTCGTCTCAAAATGAAAGTTGGAGTTTCTCTCACGAAAAAATCATGAAATAAGAAAGCATATGTGCACAAATAAGTGTTAGGCGAGAAATGTAGGCGAAGAATCCTTAAAGAATGTGTGTAACGCAACGCCTGTCTATTCACATGTATTAATGGTTTCAAAGCATTGCTACGTAACATTCCGAGTAGACTTTGCGTTGTCTTTACTAAGGTTAAGTTTTAAACCGAAAGATACCTAACTGTACTAACATTCTTTGTTTCCTTTCTGGAATTAGTCTTGTCATTATTGGAATAAGTGGAGGATTGTTATAAATTCATGAACATTAAATGTTCATGTATGTATTGTCGCATCCTGCGAAAAATCAAC
The DNA here is from genome assembly GCF_024323335.1 of Lathyrus oleraceus. Lineage (NCBI taxonomy): Eukaryota > Viridiplantae > Streptophyta > Magnoliopsida > Fabales > Fabaceae > Lathyrus > Lathyrus oleraceus. Next base: position 187,361,527 of record NC_066585.1, read on the forward strand.
CGGCGAGCTAAAAATAAAAACACACAGAGCCGCCACTGCGCGTTATTTATCCCAAAATAGGGAAAGGAAACGCTCAGAGAAACCTGGAAAGAACATGGTCTCGCGACCAGAGAGAAAAGGTTCGGGAGTCGGTTACGCGAGGGGAAGGTATTAGCACCCCTCACGTCCGTCGTACTCGACGGGATCCACGTCCTAGAATAAAGAAAAGGTTGCTAAACATCACACACACACACGGGGAACGCAGGTGGGGTTAGGAGAAGGGAGCTCGATAAGGTATCGCACCTTATGCCTACATATCTTGTCTGGAACAAGAATCAGAGCCACTGTAGTTCGGCTTACGCACGCCAAACAACACAAAACAACACAAACAAACAAGGGTGGCAAACATGGAGCCCGACAACCACTGGATGGAATTACGTCAGCATCCGAACCAAAACACACTCAAAAGGGCAAACGTGGAGCCCGACAGCCAATCCTGGGCTTACGTCAGCATCCGAACCCAAAACACAAAACAACATACAACAAGCAAACAAACAAACAACAACTTGCTAAGGAGTCAGGGACTCGAGCCTAGCAAGTGTCAAACAACACACGCAAATAAATAAAAAGGCGCCCGGAGAGGTCTCGCACGACCTCCTTCCTACATACCTTGTCTGGAACAAGGATCAGGGCGATGTAGTTCCCCTGAAAGGGACTAAATTGCTAACCAGAAACCGAGGGGAAAACACGACACTAGGGAGCTGAGACTCGAGCCTAATGTTGTCATGCAAAGTCACCCTAAGTTCGGTTTTCTATCCTACTTGCATAAACAAGCCTATCCTAACCAGGAAAGAAGCTAGAACACAAGCATACAATCACATATCAAATGAGAACAGGCATCTCAAACAAGCATATCAATCAGAGATTCACAGAGCACACGCTATAGCCAAACAAGGGGGCTCAATCAATCAGGTTTGACTGCCTAAGCAAGTCGTCTGTACAGGCTGGTTTTGCTCTTAACCCTGCCATTACGAGGCTAAGGTGAAGCAGATGAAAGGATGAAGTGAGGATCAGACCTCACAGCTCTTATCCCTAACCAGGGAGAGCTGACAAATGAGCATGGGTCCAGAATAGGGGAACCCTTTTATACTCGATGACTCTGACACAACGGATCTTGGGCTTTTGATCTCAATGCTACAACCATGTAATGGGAGCAAGGAGAAGACTCAACTGAATAGTGGGGGGTAGACTGCATACCCCTACCTTCCACCAATTGCCTTATTTAAAGGACTTTCACCTGCTTGGGCTTAAAAATAAACAAACACAATCATTGCCTCTTAAGGAGGACTTCAGACATTTATTTGCCCGGCCCGGTAACAGCCGGGTCTCCAGACTACATGAAGTCAAGAGGACTTACCTCAATGCAAGTTGCTTAAGCAAAGCAAAGCAAAAGTTCACAAGGAACTGAGCAACTAAAGTACCTGGAAACAATCAAACACAGTTAGTACTCAGACAGACAAAACCAAACAGCAAGTGTTCAATCAATCAAACTATACAAAGCAATGCACAACACAAGGCAAGCTCAAAGCTCAAGCCTAAGCTTCATCACCTACAAAACAATGTTATGTTAGTGTACAAACATCAACAACATCAATTAAAATTGATTTGAATCATTCTCCATGTGCATTATGCCTTTGATCCTGAAAAATCAAGCAAACATTAGCAACTAGACCACTAGGCTAAGCCTAGGGTCCAAAGCAAGAAAAAATCCCTAAACAGCAAGGTATTCACCAACCAAAGTCAAATTAAAGTCAAACAAAAGCAAACATCATTGGTCTCATGTTTATATCATTCATTATGTTCATGTTATGCACAAAACAATCCAAACTAGTTCAAATGAAGCACCAAACATGCAAACAGAACTATTGCATTCAAATCCACATCAAAACAACTTCAAAAATTCTCAAATAAATTACACCTAAACAGGGGCTAATCCAGGTATGGCACACCAAATTTGAGCTTAATTGGGCAAATGGAACCATGTCAATGAAAATCAACAAAAACAGACACAATTACATGCTCCAAATCACAACATCAACATATGAACTCACTTCAAAAATTCATAACTCAATGAAGACAAAAAAGAAATGGATGAGACCAAAACAGGGATGTCACATAATGTGTCTATTACAAGCATGCCAAATTTCATGATTATCCAATACCATATGAGCATTTCATAATGATTCTACCAACCTATGTCACATGAGCTTGCAAATCCAACCACCAGAAATGAAAAATCATGATCAATTAGAAAATGCAACATAAAATTCCACAAAAATTCACATAGCATCTTGACATGTTAATCAACCATCATGCAAAATTTCACATTAATCCAACAAGTATAGGTCACTCAAAAAAATCCAGCAAGTTGACATAATGAGGTGTGACACAAATTGTCACACCTAAGTTCCAGAATTTGCTGCTCATTGACCAGGTATCAAAAATTCATGAAATTTATATGGAAATGAGCATCAATGAGTCCACAATCATCACAAAAATTTTCAAGAATTTATTTGCAAGCATGTGCATTTTATGAACAAAATGGTAGAATGTATCAAATATGAGTACATGTGAGACAAGCCTAAGTCAAACAATAATTATACCATGCACAACTTTGACCAATAGGTCAAAAATAATCTACAGTCAACAAGGAAGCCATAGAAAAAATCTCCATATTTTTAGGAATTTTCTACTATTTTTTATGAATTTTTTAAGGTGCTAAAATATTTTTTAGAATTTTTTTGTGAATTAATTTTAATTAATTAAAGTTAGTAATGGCAATCCTGTAATAAACTACAACAGTAGCGCGGCAAACAGCAAACTGAAACATTCAAACGAGAAATTGGATCGAACACGCTTTTTCCAGAATTTTTACTCTCTTCCTCACGCACGAGCTTCCTACTGCCAGCTACGGTTTCGCTCAAACTTTCACCAAAACTCGCAAATGAACATCCGTTGAAAAGGTCTCTTAACATAGAACACGAATACGTAACCTAATCAACCTAAATCCTACTGTGCTAACCGGATCGATAACTTAAAGTTTCTCATTCAAAGCTTCGAGTCGCGATTTCTCTCAACTCGCTCAATCATTTCATGAACCGCAAGTTTCACGCTAACCTACGATGAACGATCTACGCAATGCATATAACAATTTACAAAACCGCGAGATTCGAATTTTGCGTACCTTGATGTAGCAGTGATGAATCGTGATGAGTTTGCTCGTTTTGGTTCCAAACAGATGCAATATAAGCTCCAAGAAATTGAATTCAACGCTCAGGTTTGATTGAAGTAGCCTCTAGTGTGCGAATTCTTGATTTTCCATTGGAGAGTGCACTTTGGACAGCTGCGAATTACTACTCCTCATGCTCCAATTTCCAAAAACAGTTTGAGAGGATGATGTATGGAGTTGAATGCAACAAAAATCTTGAAGATTGGTTGAGATTTGATGAAGAATTGTTGGTTTGAAGGTTTGTGTTCTTGAGAGAAAACTTGAGAATTTGGAGAGTTTTGAGATCCAACTTGGGGAATTGTGAATTCTGTTATGATTAGGAAGTGATTTGGTTTATATACATTGCACTAATCCATCACTAATCATGTAATTAACCAATTTGGCATAGTTAGTGAAAATGGCAATTTGTAAACAAGGGCAAAAATGTAAATACACTATGCCAGCTCATGCCAGCTGTTTTGACAGCTCATGCAATCTCCAAATGACACATGTGAACCATAGAAACTTGTCCCATGCTTATTGGTTGCTCCATTCTCAAATTCACATGTGAATGCAAAATGTCCAATTTTCACCATTTCATTTTTCAAACCAAAACTCAAACCATATGCTTTGGCCACAAAGTGATGATTCAAACAAGCTCAAAATGCCATTCCTGAGGTGTTGGAAAAAGTCCCATTCAAAAATTCCAATTATTTTGACATTTGGACCATTTTGCCCCTGGTCCAATTCAGCTGTCCAGTTGAAAAGTGACTTTTTGCCTTGGCCATTTTTGAACAAATCCAATGATGCACCCTCAAAGTACATGTCAAATGGAGTTTGTGCATATAAATAACTTGCAATTTGGACAAAGTATGTGGAAATTATGGCCTCCTGATTACGGGTCATTTTTGAATTTCACTGAGCCATAACTTTCCAACCATACATGGGATTTTCAAGTTCTTGGACTTTTTGGAAAGGTGAGAACAAAATCTACAACTTTCATGTTGAACAAATTTTCATTTGAAGCTTCCTTGGACACGTGGCTTTGAGGTCCAAAACTTTCCATTTTTGGAAACTTCAGTCACAAGTCACTTTCTATTTTTGGCAGTTTTTGTCCTGACTTGATTTTCTTCCTTTTAAGCTTTGAGATGTCATTTAACACTTGTTCCAACATGAATGAAATGTATCCAACTCATTTTCACCTCCAAATCCATCAGATCATGTACAGTTGACCACATTTGACTTTTCATCTGATAGATGAATTTGGCCATGCATAGATCAAATTAAGCCCCAATCTCCAACTGAAATGGCTCAAGGGTGAAACCCTAGCCTCAATAGGCACAATATAATCACAAAATGAACCCCATAATCATCAGAAACCTCATCTCCTGATCCAGCCCTGATTGGCCCAATGCAACTGATTAGGGTTGACCAGTGGTCAAAACCCTAATCTCAAGGAATCTTCTTCAATCTTCTGATGACATCCAACCATGATGATGATGATGTATCATTGCAATCAAGATGAAGACCAACATCCATTGAGAATCATGAAACCCTAATTCACAGCCCAATCCTCAGATGGCCAATGATCAATCAATAAACCCTAGGCTTGCACTTAACTTCCTCATCTTCTGATCAAGACTTGGGAGGATAGCTTGCACAATGTAACCACATGATATGCAACATGAAATGCCTAATGACCTAAAATGAAATGCAAATATGTTAATGCTAGTCCCAAGAGAAGAGGGCAAATTTTGAGGTGTTACAGCTGCCCCTATTCAATCCACTGTGAACCTGTCGATACGAAATAGCCTCGGCTTTCGGATGATCAGGATGAAGAGTGATTGAATACCAAGAACAGACGAACAATTTGCACTCTGATGGGATAATATATAACAACGCCTGTCAGCATCGGCGAAGAAACCAACTCGAAACGTCGACCTGGATACCAAAATAAATGGTAACACAGGGATAACCCGTGGCCTGAACACCACACATCCGCTCGGGATTATTATTCCTTCCTTTTTCTTTTGCTTTTCTTGAACCCCGAAATTTTCTTCTGTTTTCTTATTTTCTTGAACCCCGAAGTTTTTTTTCCGCGCAAACGATCCTCGGATCTCTGCATTTGAACCCCGGAAAATGCCTCAGCACTCCTTTTTGCCAGAATAATGAACCCCATCTCCAGTTTGAACCCCAGTCGCCTGACGATAACTCTCGATCGCCAGTATGAACCCCGTTCTCCAGAAAATGTATCCACATTTCCTTTTCTCCATTTGAACCCCGGAATCGCGCTGATCGCGTAACGTCTTCTGATATCATTTCCATCTCTGTCCGACGGAAACATTTCCTCCAATATCGCACTACTGGGGAACACTGCTGATCTGACGTCATGGTACCACACTCCTCAGAGTAACACTTTCAACCAGACACTGACTGATGACTGGGAGAAAACTCGACGTTTACTGGACATCGAACAATGATGTTGACAGGACATCAAACAAGGATGTTGACAGGACATCGAACAATGATGTTGACAGGACATCGAACAATGATGTTGACAGGACATCGAACAATGATGTTGACAGGACATCAAACAAGGATGTTGACAGGACATCAAACAAGGATGTTGACAGGACATCAAACAATGATGTTGACAGGACATCAAACAATGATGTTGACAGGACATCAAACAAGGATGTTGACAGGACATCAAACAAGGATGTTGACAGGACATCAAACAATGATGTTGACAGGACATCAAACAAGGATGTTGACAGGACATCAAACAAGGATGTTGACAGGACATCAAACAATGACCGACCAGACATTAAACAATGACTGGGAAATAACTCGACGTTTACTGGACATCGAATGGTGATGTTTACAAGACACCAAAGAAAGCTCGACCAGACACTTACTGATGACTGGGAAATACTGTTGTTCCAAACTCACAATGCTGAACTCCTCGGAGTATCGTCTTCACTGTCCGGCAAAACCAAATCCCAAGCGGTAACCACGGCTTGAATCGCACTGATCGCGTAACATTCTCCAATCTTCATTCCCATCTCGGCCCGACTGAAAAGCTTCCTCCAGTATCGCACTACTGGGGTACATCCCTGATCCAATCATGAGGCTAAACTCTTCGGAGTAACATCTTCACCTCTGGGCAAACCACCTCTCAAGCAATAACCACGGTCTGAGACTAGCTTATGCTTGCAATGATGAATGATTGATTTTTCTGTGTAATGCTCCATAATTACGGAAATGCTACGCGATTATTTATTTTTTTATGCAATATGCCATGTTTATTTTTCATGATGAATGCATAAAGAGAGTATCCCCCGCAAGGGACTCTTCTGGGAAGCACGAGACACTCTGCTGAGGAACTCGCCAATACTCCGATCTCCACCCTGCTGGGGAATAACACTGTTGCTGGGAAAAGGCAATCCTTGCTGAGGAAGAACCTCCTTTGCACCCAATCCACTCGGGAAACTGCTGGGGATAGGAACCACCAACACTCTGTGGGGATACAACAGTCTTTGACCTGCTGGGGATATCAATCCGGACTCCGCTTCGGGAAAACCCTCACAGATACCCGTTGACTTCACTGGGGAAACAGCAACCTCCAGTCGTGACGACTGGGAAAGCATCGATCTGAAACCTGCTGGGGATAACCATCCTGACCCTGCTAGGAAACCGCATACTACTCCGCTGGGACAACCCATGCAATCCATAGGTAGAATCAACTCAGCTAGGGATGCAAATATCCGTCTGCTACGGGACTTTGTTCAATCCACTGGTAGGATGAACACTGCTGGAGATATATTTCATTGAAACCCGCTCCACTCGGGGAACTGCTGGAGATATATTTCTTTGAAAAAGACCCGCTCCACTCGGGGAATAAGCACCTTCAGACCTGGCTGCTGAGGAAACATCAATACATCACCTGCCGGGGATAACCATCCTAACTCGGCTGGGGAATTCACAAACCTTGGATCTGCTTGGGAGCTAGTCCTATGACTCTGCTTGGGGACCTAGCTGGAAAAATGAGAATAGTTGGTACCACACCCATCGACTCGTCGAACCATGGTATCCCCCTGCCAATCTCGTATCAGCTTTCCACTTTGGAGAACTCCCAGACTCGTCTGGACCTTTTCTGCTCCATCATCTTGTATTCCAAGTTACTCCGTGCTCGACGGAAACATACTCCTGGGATGTACACAGAAATTTCAATCTTTCGACTTTGAAGAGTCTTCTTGGTTAATTCCAAAGGTCGTCAGACGTCTCGTCGTCTCTTTTACCGTTCCATTCGTTTCTGGTCAAACTCTGCGGGGAATTTCTACAGACTTCCAAATCTTCCGACTTTGAAGAGTCTTCTTGATTATCATCAAGGAACGTCGTACGCCTCAACGTCACTTCGTCGCTTTTCATTCATTCGTCCCTGAGCGAACTCTCTGGGGATCTGTTACAAAGCTTCCACATCACAACCTGCAAGTGAGTGAAAATATCTAACAGTTCCTGCAAAACAAACCGTCAGATAAGACCGTGCCCCAGGCGTGTCAAGATTTCAACACTTGGGTCACTCAACCTTCCAAATAAGATTTCAAGCATTCAATCTTATGAACATGCATTGGAAGGAACCGGTATGTTAAAAATGCAAAATTCTTTATCAAAAATATCTGGATGTTTTTGCAATCAAAGCGGCAATGAAAACAAAAACAAAATTATTTGACTGAATATGCATTTTATTGATTGGAAAAGTGTGTGGCTCAAATGAGCAATACAAAAGGAAGCAATTCCTGAAAAGAGGTAATTGCGCTCAAAAGGAAAAATCTATCCTAATGGCAATGTGAAACCCGTAATCTCATCAAGTTCCAACTCGGTTACACCCCATATGTCCTCAGACTCTCCATGCTTTCTGCCTTCTGAACAAGACGATTCCTGATTGATCCCCACCGGGTATTATCCATGATGCTTTAACCAAAGCGCAAACGATCATGCTAGACACAGTTGTTCGTTTCAATCCCTCTTTTGCCTGGACCGCCCTTTCGGGTTTTCAGTCCACCGGGATACCCTTTTTTGCCCAAGTCGCCTTTTCAGGTTTTCGACTTGCCGGGTGTACATTTTTTCCATCTTTATCCCTAATTTTTGCCCGAACCTTTTTCTGTTTTTGGTTCGCCGGGATGCCCATTTTTGCCTGGACTATTTTGTTCTTTTCGTCCAGCGGGTCCATTATACGAAGTATTTTTTAACTGCGTCCGCATTCACAGGGGATGGAAAATCCTCACCATCCATGGTCGTCAACAACAAGGCTCCACCAGAGAAAACCTTCTTAACCACGAACGGACCTTCATAATTCGGTGTCCATTTGCCCCTTCGATCGTTTTGAGGAGGAAGGATCCTTTTCAGCACCATATCACCCACGTGATATACCCGAGGTCGTACCTTCTTGTCAAAAGCACGCTTCATCCTTTGCTGGTATAACTGCCCATGACAGATGGCTGCTAACCTCTTTTCCTCAATCAGGCTTAACTCTTCGTACCGGGTCCTTACCCATTCAGCCTCTTGCAATTTCGCGTCCCTCAGGACTCTCAAAGAGGGAATCTGAACCTCAACAGGTAATACAGCCTCCATCCCATATACCAATAAGAAAGGAGTTGCCCCAGTAGATGTACGTACTGCGGTACGGTACCCAGGATACAAGCTTCGTACTCAGTCACCACTGTGGGCGCATCCAAATGTTATTCAGGCAACAAAAGCTCATTCACCTTAACCTCCCCATCAGACATCAGAATCCGTTCGGATTCAGGGTCAAGCCCCTCCTCCGGGATCGGTCACTCTCAATCTTTCGATTAGAGCACCTCGAGATGTCCTCATCAGGGAACTCAAACTTCATCGGTTGATAATCCCCAATGGGTTGCTGGGCGATATAATCAGACAATACACCCCTTGATTGCTTTCTGAGCGGATCACAAATCAGTCAACATTCTTTCGCCTTTTCACAACCCGTCCGGTCGATGCTGGATTCTCAAACCCATACTTGATCGGATCCATCTCGAAATCCACAAAGTGGTATGAACCAGCATAAACTGTCTCAGTCGGCGAGCAGCCTATGCCAAAGTACAGCAAGTTCCCCGAACAGTGAATGTACTGTTTCACAGTCGGTAAACTTTTTGCTAAGGTAAATTGCATGCTCTTTTCGACAAGACGCGTCATGCTGACCCAATACACCTCGTAGACCCCTCGAAGGCCGTCAAGCACAGATTAACAATTGTTCCTTCCACAAGAGACATCGGAATCAGAGGTTCCTGCACTTATTCTTTTTATTCTTCAATGCCCCTTGGCACTCATTATTTCACCTGACCGTTTGATCTTTTTTTTTTTCAACATCTTGAATGTAGGTTCGCACGTGGCTGTTAGATGAGATGTGAACCATGACAGCTAGTTCAATCTTTCGAAGAAACCACGAACCTCTTTTCTTTATCCTCGGTTCAGGCATTGTTTTTTTTTTTTTTTTTTTTTGCAGGATGAACCTCGATTCCTCCCTTACAATGAACCCCACAAGCTTACCGCCTCGCACTCTGATAGTGCACTTATCTGAATTCAACCTCAGTTTGAATTATCTCCACCCGATGCCCCACTCCTGTTTGGGACTTTGCTATCATGTCATAGCAATCGATGTCATGATGAGTCATATCATGAAACAAAGTCGCCATAGTTCTCTGATAAGTGGCATCGGCGTTCTACTTCTCTGGAGGACAGTCTCCTTTCCATGGTAGCTTGTGCACAACGACACCGGTATCCGACCCTGGCATATCCTGACATGACCAGGCGAAGGTATCCACCCGCTCTTTCAACAGGACTACCATTCTGCTCTCGACTTGCCTCTGAAGCGGCTCCAATTTTCATTCTTTCCTGACCTCGGTGCTTGGAATAACAACCTCAATCCGCCCTTCATGCGGCTGAATCACCTTCTCCCCTGGTTTTAATATCCTGGTTAATTCCAGCAGATCACAATCTTCTTCGCCTTCTTCTTCAGCCTGATTGCTCGGATTGTCGAAGTCATATGAGGGGTAACCAAATTGTTATCAAAGAGATCCGGAGAATTATTTTTCGACTTTGGGACGAGACAAATCAAAAAAAAGAAAAATGAAAATAAACATTGCCATTTTTATTTGTTTTTAAACTGCAAAAATAAATGAAAGACAGGGAACACCGTTTTTTGACTGAAAAACATCCATTTATTAATGATGCAGAAAATGCAAGTTTATGAACATGAGGTGGCCCTTACAATGGACCATTACGTGTCGGGCAACACGTATGGCTTTCATGTAGATAAAATCAAAACAGAAATCATTACTCTTTCGGACGAGTGACAGTGATGATCTTATTTAGGCCTTCCAGCTTCCTGGTACGCATGATTTTATCCACTGATCAATTCCCCAGTCACTGTTAGTTTCTTTACCCACTGTACAGGCGTGACCCGAATCTTCAGTAATTGCATTCCCCATCGCCTGACCATGCGCCGGTATGGGATTAGCATTAACATCTGTCAATAGTGAAAAATGGAGGGCCTTGGACTCCAGCAGGTCTTGAACAGTATGCTTAAAGGCTCTACAACCCTCAATGACATGCCCCTGCGTACCAGAATGAAATTCACACCTGGCGTTCTCATTATAGTTTGGTGGCCACTGATTTGCTCTCAATGGAGCTAACGTCCTTGGCTGAACCATCCCCAGATCCATCAACTTTTTAAACAGAGCAGCATATGGCATGGGTGGCTTGTCAAAATGACGATCAACCCCCTTTCCTTTCACTTGACTCCCAGCTCCCTGTATCTTCTGGGGATTAGTCTGAGGTTGCTGTCGGACTGCCCGATTACCAGCAGGGATGGTTACTGCAGCAGTGTGCTGGTAGTAACGACCCCTACCGTGTCCTCTCTGGGCGTACACAGCACTCGATCCATCCTCATCCTTGCGCTGGTCGTTACCAAAGGATTTCTTCGGTCCAGATGACGAAGCGTTTCCTTGCATGTTCCCCATCTTCAGCCAATCTTCAATCCTTCCCACCCTTTCGACAATTACTTTCTGCCCCAGGGCGAACTCTTGCATGACATTAATCAGCTCTCCCATCTTCTCTTTCAACTCGAGAATATCATCGTTGGACGAATTCATCATTCCTGTGTCAACCAAACAGGTTAGAAACTGACACCTGCAAAACAAAAAACAAGTCATTATGCATGAATGCAATGTCTGTCCATATGGGGGACACTTTGTCTCTCGATCCTGGCATCATCGAGACATATAATATTTTGACATCCACATTCTGAAATTCAAGATGTCTCTCAACCAGATTCTCAATCCATAATACTCCCCATATGGCTAGACGTAGGTTTGAGTGCAGATGAATGCAAAATGAGAATGATGCAGATGTATGCAATGCACTGGGCCATCCTCCAAGTCCTCTGAACAACTGTACTGAAGCCTGGTCTCTGAACTGATCATACCCATCTGAGGAAACTGTAACCACAAATCCAACTCAAGGGTTCCGAAATAAACGGAAGACAGATACATCATCATCATCATCACCAGGCTCTGAGCAAACCCTCGCCACCATCTGAATCGGCCCGGGGAATCCTGAAATAAACGGATCCCCACTGATAAACATCTCGGCCCGGGGAATCCAGAAATAAACGGATCCCCACTGATAAATCACGGACAGCACTCCGGCGTCACGGCAATAAATGACCATAAATCCGTCTTATAAATATGTCTCTGAACCACGGAACAAAAAGTCACCATCTGAATCCATCTGATCATGCATCTGAAAGAAAACACCCTCCCCTCACAGGTAAATTCTAATCAGGTCACCCTAAGGCGGATAATAGTCTCGACAATCGGGCGGAGATACTCAATGGGTTTGCCCTTTCGGGTGTGCCATTGTAGCTCACTTAAGATCGTCTAAACCAAAGATCCGGGAAATGATCGGTCACCAGAGTCAATAGCTCAGAAGAAGTAACTAAGCCAGAGTGAAATGTTCCACAATGGAAAGCACTATCGACTGAACCTCGTCCGGCTTGTGGTATGTCACGTTGCAACATTATACTGAAATAGCAAATGAGGAACGTGAGACCACACTAGTCCTAGGTGTATACTCGGGCCTGGGTTTTAGCCCCACTCAGAACACCCACCCCAAATAACAGAACCACCTGCAGATAGGACGGCAACAACATGATAGTATGATGCATGCAGACATTAATGCAAATATATACAATGGTTAGAACAATAAATGCAATAAATAACACAACAAGCAACCTAAACTAATCCTAGAACGCTAGGAAGGACTCGCTTAGGGACCATGGACCAGCATAGGTCTACATCTCAGTAGTCCCCAGCAGAGTCGCCAGCTGTCGCATCCTGCGAAAAATCAACCGGCGAGCTAAAAATAAAAACACACAGAGCCGCCACTGCGCGTTATTTATCCCAAAATAGGGAAAGGAAACGCTCAGAGAAACCTGGAAAGAACATGGTCTCGCGACCAGAGAGAAAAGGTTCGGGAGTCGGTTACGCGAGGGGAAGGTATTAGCACCCCTCACGTCCGTCGTACTCGACGGGATCCACGTCCTAGAATAAAGAAAAGGTTGCTAAACATCACACACACACACGGGGAACGCAGGTGGGGTTAGGAGAAGGGAGCTCGATAAGGTATCGCACCTTATGCCTACATATCTTGTCTGGAACAAGAATCAGAGCCACTGTAGTTCGGCTTACGCACGCCAAACAACACAAAACAACACAAACAAACAAGGGTGGCAAACATGGAGCCCGACAACCACTGGATGGAATTACGTCAGCATCCGAACCAAAACACACTCAAAAGGGCAAACGTGGAGCCCGACAGCCAATCCTGGGCTTACGTCAGCATCCGAACCCAAAACACAAAACAACATACAACAAGCAAACAAACAAACAACAACTTGCTAAGGAGTCAGGGACTCGAGCCTAGCAAGTGTCAAACAACACACGCAAATAAATAAAAAGGCGCCCGGAGAGGTCTCGCACGACCTCCTGCCTACATACCTTGTCTGGAACAAGGATCAGGGCGATGTAGTTCCCCTGAAAGGGACTAAATTGCTAACCAGAAACCGAGGGGAAAACACGACACTAGGGAGCTGAGACTCGAGCCTAATGTTGTCATGCAAAGTCACCCTAAGTTCGGTTTTCTATCCTACTTGCATAAACAAGCCTATCCTAACCAGGAAAGAAGCTAGAACACAAGCATACAATCACATATCAAATGAGAACAGGCATCTCAAACAAGCATATCAATCAGAGATTCACAGAGCACACGCTATAGCCAAACAAGGGGGCTCAATCAATCAGGTTTGACTGCCTAAGCAAGTCGTCTGTACAGGCTGGTTTTGCTCTTAACCCTGCCATTACGAGGCTAAGGTGAAGCAGATGAAAGGATGAAGTGAGGATCAGACCTCACAGCTCTTATCCCTAACCAGGGAGAGCTGACAAATGAGCATGGGTCCAGAATAGGGGAACCCTTTTATACTCGATGACTCTGACACAACGGATCTTGGGCTTTTGATCTCAATGCTACAACCATGTAATGGGAGCAAGGAGAAGACTCAACTGAATAGTGGGGGGTAGACTGCATACCCCTACCTTCCACCAATTGCCTTATTTAAAGGACTTTCACCTGCTTGGGCTTAAAAATAAACAAACACAATCATTGCCTCTTAAGGAGGACTTCAGACATTTATTTGCCCGGCCCGGTAACAGCCGGGTCTCCAGACTACATGAAGTCAAGAGGACTTACCTCAATGCAAGTTGCTTAAGCAAAGCAAAGCAAAAGTTCACAAGGAACTGAGCAACTAAAGTACCTGGAAACAATCAAACACAGTTAGTACTCAGACAGACAAAACCAAACAGCAAGTGTTCAATCAATCAAACTATACAAAGCAATGCACAACACAAGGCAAGCTCAAAGCTCAAGCCTAAGCTTCATCACCTACAAAACAATGTTATGTTAGTGTACAAACATCAACAACATCAATTAAAATTGATTTGAATCATTCTCCATGTGCATTATGCCTTTGATCCTGAAAAATCAAGCAAACATTAGCAACTAGACCACTAGGCTAAGCCTAGGGTCCAAAGCAAGAAAAAATCCCTAAACAGCAAGGTATTCACCAACCAAAGTCAAATTAAAGTCAAACAAAAGCAAACATCATTGGTCTCATGTTTATATCATTCATTATGTTCATGTTATGCACAAAACAATCCAAACTAGTTCAAATGAAGCACCAAACATGCAAACAGAACTATTGCATTCAAATCCACATCAAAACAACTTCAAAAATTCTCAAATAAATTACACCTAAACAGGGGCTAATCCAGGTATGGCACACCAAATTTGAGCTTAATTGGGCAAATGGAACCATGTCAATGAAAATCAACAAAAACAGACACAATTACATGCTCCAAATCACAACATCAACATATGAACTCACTTCAAAAATTCATAACTCAATGAAGACAAAAAATAAATGGATGAGACCAAAACAGGGATGTCACATAATGTGTCTATTACAAGCATGCCAAATTTCATGATTATCCAATACCATATGAGCATTTCATAATGATTCTACCAACCTATGTCACATGAGCTTGCAAATCCAACCACCAGAAATGAAAAATCATGATCAATTAGAAAATGCAACATAAAATTCCACAAAAATTCACATAGCATCTTGACATGTTAGTCAACCATCATGCAAAATTTCACATTAATCCAACAAGTATAGGTCACTCAAAAAAATCCAGCAAGTTGACATAATGAGGTGTGACACAAATTGTCACACCTAAGTTCCAGAATTTGCTGCTCATTGACCAGGTATCAAAAATTCATGAAATTTATATGGAAATGAGCATCAATGAGTCCACAATCATCACAAAAATTTTCAAGAATTTATTTGCAAGCATGTGCATTTTATGAACAAAATGGTAGAATGTATCAAATATGAGTACATGTGAGACAAGCCTAAGTCAAACAATAATTATACCATGCACAACTTTGACCAATAGGTCAAAAATAATCTACAGTCAACAAGGAAGCCATAGAAAAAATCTCCATATTTTTAGGAATTTTCTACTATTTTTTATGAATTTTTAAGGTGCTAAAATATTTTTTAGAATTTTTTTGTGAATTAATTTTAATTAATTAAAGTTAGTAATGGCAATCCTGTAATAAACTACAACAGTAGCGCGGCAAACAGCAAACTGAAACATTCAAACGAGAAATTGGATCGAACACGCTTTTTCCAGAATTTTTACTCTCTTCCTCACGCACGAGCTTCCTACTGCCAGCTACGGTTTCGCTCAAACTTTCACCAAAACTCGCAAATGAACATCCGTTGGAAAGGTCTCTTAACATAGAACACGAATACGTAACCTAATCAACCTAAATCCTACTGTGCTAACCGGATCGATAACTTAAAGTTTCTCATTCAAAGCTTCGAGTCGCGATTTCTCTCAACTCGCTCAATCATTTCATGAACCGCAAGTTTCACGCTAACCTACGATGAACGATCTACGCAATGCATATAACAATTTACAAAACCGCGAGATTCGAATTTTGCGTACCTTGATGTAGCAGTGATGAATCGTGATGAGTTTGCTCGTTTTGGTTCCAAACAGATGCAATATAAGCTCCAAGAAATTGAATTCAACGCTCAGGTTTGATTGAAGTAGCCTCTAGTGTGCGAATTCTTGATTTTCCATTGGAGAGTGCACTTTGGACAGCTGCGAATTACTACTCCTCATGCTCCAATTTCCAAAAACAGTTTGAGAGGATGATGTATGGAGTTGAATGCAACAAAAATCTTGAAGATTGGTTGAGATTTGATGAAGAATTGTTGGTTTGAAGGTTTGTGTTCTTGAGAGAAAACTTGAGAATTTGGAGAGTTTTGAGATCCAACTTGGGGAATTGTGAATTCTGTTATGATTAGGAAGTGATTTGGTTTATATACATTGCACTAATCCATCACTAATCATGTAATTAACCAATTTGGCATAGTTAGTGAAAATGGCAATTTGTAAACAAGGGCAAAAATGTAAATACACTATGCCAGCTCATGCCAGCTGTTTTGACAGCTCATGCAATCTCCAAATGACACATGTGAACCATAGAAACTTGTCCCATGCTTATTGGTTGCTCCATTCTCAAATTCACATGTGAATGCAAAATGTCCAATTTTCACCATTTCATTTTTCAAACCAAAACTCAAACCATATGCTTTGGCCACAAAGTGATGATTCAAACAAGCTCAAAATGCCATTCCTGAGGTGTTGGAAAAAGTCCCATTCAAAAATTCCAATTATTTTGACATTTGGACCATTTTGCCCCTGGTCCAATTCAGCTGTCCAGTTGAAAAGTGACTTTTTGCCTTGGCCATTTTTGAACAAATCCAATGATGCACCCTCAAAGTACATGTCAAATGGAGTTTGTGCATATAAAGAACTTGCAATTTGGACAAAGTATGTGGAAATTATGGCCTCCTGATTACGGGTCATTTTTGAATTTCACTGAGCCATAACTTTCCAACCATACATGGGATTTTCAAGTTCTTGGACTTTTTGGAAAGGTGAGAACAAAATATACAACTTTCATGTTGAACAAATTTTCATTTGAAGCTTCCTTGGACACGTGGCTTTGAGGTCCAAAACTTTCCATTTTTGGAAACTTCAGTCACAAGTCACTTTCTATTTTTGGCAGTTTTTGTCCTGACTTGATTTTCTTCCTTTTAAGCTTTGAGATGTCATTTAACACTTGTTCCAACATGAATGAAATGTATCCA
This sequence comes from Lathyrus oleraceus, assembly GCF_024323335.1. Classification (NCBI taxonomy): domain Eukaryota; kingdom Viridiplantae; phylum Streptophyta; class Magnoliopsida; order Fabales; family Fabaceae; genus Lathyrus; species Lathyrus oleraceus. The sequence goes on from NC_066585.1 coordinate 187,378,641, forward strand.
ACTCATTTTCACCTCCAAATCCATCAGATCATGTACAGTTGACCACATTGACTTTTCATCTGATAGATGAATTTGGCCATGCATAGATCAAATTAAGCCCCAATCTCCAACTGAAATGGCTCAAGGGTGAAACCCTAGCCTCAATAGGCACAATATAATCACAAAATGAACCCCATAACCATCAGAAACCTCATCTCCTGATCCAGCCCTGATTGGCCCAATGCAACTGATTAGGGTTGACCAGTGGTCAAAACCCTAATCTCAAGGAATCTTCTTCAATCTTCTGATGACATCCAACCATGATGATGATGATGTATCATTGCAATCAAGATGAAGACCAACATCCATTGAGAATCATGAAACCCTAATTCACAGCCCAATCCTCAGATGGCCAATGATCAATCAATAAACCCTAGGCTTGCACTTAACTTCCTCATCTTCTGATCAAGACTTGGGAGGATAGCTTGCACAATGTAACCACATGATATGCAACATGAAATGCCTAATGACCTAAAATGAAATGCAAATATGTTAATGCTAGTCCCAAGAGAAGAGGGCAAATTTTGAGGTGTTACATGTATGTTCCAAAATGATTAAAAAATGGAGTGGAGTAAATGCTAATAAATATAAGGGAAATAGTCAAACATTGGATATTTTACTCACATTCAAAGCCTTTATAAAGAGTTAATAACATTAACTCAACAAAAGAACAAAAGATGATAAAGTACCACATGGACAAATATGGTGGTCTCAAGCATTATGCAACTTGCCTCATCCATACATCTCTCGCTGGTGTGGCCACCGGCGACACTGGGTCCGGGTCCGAGGGCATGGGCGTAGAGGTGCTAGTGGCGGTTTGTAGGTGATACTTGAGCACTTAGGCACGACGCATCAGAGCAATCGGACTACTCGCAGCGTTATGAGGCGGAGTCGGACGACCTTCGATCAGTGTCACTATTGCTCTCGTTTTGGTTGATGCAAGCATTTGAATTTTTGAATTAGAAGAGAAGAAACACTTCATGAAATGTTATTACGGAATGAAGATAGGCCATGATTGAAAACAATGCAACTTTTAGTTAAAAGGTTTTGTTTCATCAAGGGTCGCAACCTTGTGAAACAACACATGCATGGCCTATAAATACATCCCTCTGAATTCAAAAAATAAATACAATAAAATTGAATATCCTCTTGTAAAAATTACAAACACTCTTCGCTACAAATCGAGTTTTCGTTGGTCTTGCACAAATTCGATATAAGCCTGAATTATCTTGCGTATTCCTGCTTCCAACTCTAAAACATAAAGAGAGTGCTTGAAATACTTTTAAGGAAAGTGATTTCATTCACGATTCAGTCCTGAATCCATTCAACTTTATCGAAATTTCTAACAATGTCCTCCGCTTTTTAATTTGAATATTGTTCGTTTTGGCACATTTAACTATTGCTTGGACATGAGAAGCATCTTTTGCAACTATAATTGTCAAAGGTTTTGGTGTTGTTGCTGTTTGAAATTTCTTGTTATACATTCTTTTGTTGAGGATGGTTGAAAATAAGGTGTTGTTTGGAGTGTAAATTACTTTAGAAGCATGAGAATTATGAGAAATTTTGAAATGGGTGATTGTGATATTGCAGTTGAAATAGACATGAGAATTATTAAGATTGCGAAGAGAAAAGATTATTTCCCCATTGTTAGAATAATTTTGTTTGCTATTTTGGTGTGCCTTGTTCATCCTCATTGCTACTTATACTGATAAAGAAAAATTAAAAGTCTAGTCTTTGAGAATGAATCAAAATAAAAAGTCTAATTTAGGTGACTGCGGATGAAATTAATACTATAATTTAAAAATGGTATTTTTTTAGGTCAATATATTATTTTATTAAAACTATAAATTCAATTCACCAGGAGGTTGGAATATTAAAAGTGGTAAAATAATTTGAGAATCAATCAAAACAAAAGTAGTTTTTGTGACGGTCCAACAAATTTCACAATATAGAAACTAAAATAATTCTATTTAAAAAAATAGTAAATATTTGTTCTATTATTTTTTCTTTTAAGTTTAATTAACATATGCATCATCATTGTAAAGAAATTTTATACAATCATCTATAAAAATTGAATTTAGGAGCTTGTCATGTTCGATTTTCTTGATAAAAAATTTTTTTAATAAGAAATATTATACAATCGACTTAAAATTGAACTAATAAGATGTCATCTTCGGTTTTCTTGATAAAAAAGTTTTATCGACTTGTCCTTTTTGGAATTTACTTTCAAGCTATAATTTTATTAGACTTTCGTACCAAGCTTTAAGAGCTTGTTTTAGTCCATATAACACTTTCTTAAGCTCAAGAAAAATGATCAGAAAGGTAATGGCTCGCCAGGAGAGCTTCCACATTTCAACCTCTCCAGACAAGAATGCTGAGATTTAGACTCTATAACTTTCTGCCTTGCCTTCGCCTGGTTTTCGTTGTTGGCTCATCCCCAGACGAGAATGAAGCTTTTTCTTTTTAGAATGTTTCTGACTTGTATTGTCTGGTGCTCACTGAAGCTTTATTCGCTGAGATGGCTCGCTTGAGCTTGCTTGGAGAGAATAAGGGCTTTTTCCACTAGAAAGTTTATGTTTCTCCTCGCTTAGACATCTCTGTTGGCTTGTTGGGCGAGGTGTCGCCTGAGTTTCGTTGGAGGCTCGCCGAACAAGCTTAGTTATGTTCTTCCATATACTTGAGTGACCATGTTTTCTCAAGAGCCAAAATACCTACAAAAATTACTGAAATCTGTAATGAAATGGTCAACAAAATTACAATCCTAACATAACCACGATCTTAACCATAACTGAGAGGTTTTTCCGTAAGAAACTTACATACCAAGGCAATAAGTGCTCTTTTTCAATGTATAAAATGACCATACTTTGGCACTTATCAACTACAAATAATTTTCATATAGTAACTAATCAATACACACAAAGCACAAGTAATATATTAGTGAAAATAAAATAATTTCAAAAAGTACAAGTAATACTTACATGTGGTTCCATGAACTTTCTTGTATATTACGCTTCACAAAATTGTATCCCTACATAGCTCTACATGTCAGTAAAAATTAAACATGAATAAAAAGTATTCAAATGAATAAAAATTATTCAAAATTAAAGGTGAATTCATGTACTACAAATAATACCACTTACCCTCTCAAAACCTTTTTCATTTCTTCATCAATGTGATAGTGTAACGAGCATAACATAACTATAATATTTTGCTTCGGACATTAAATAATTAGTTGTTAGTGTTCCCTACATAAACACTCATAATAATTAATAATGTGCATGAAATTGATTTATAACTGAAAATACAAATTAAAGATTATACTTACTTATGGATAAATGGTGTCATGTAACTATCTTTATTCTCCTTAACCAACTTGTCTTGTATGTGCATCATGATAGTGTTTGCTGAATTACCTTGAAATTGAATGTTCAATGGATCTATGAAACAATACTTTTTCAATTTCCTTTCAACATACATCTCTTGTAGGACCCTAATTAAAAGTTAATGCAAATGTCAAAACTTTATGCTAAAGTATGGGAACAATGAATATAAATGGAAATCACTATAACAATTATACTTACGAGCACCACAATTGTATTATAGGTATGTCTAGCCAATCATATACCTTAAAAAATAAAAAATAAAACAATCTTATGAAGCATATATTCATATGTTGATTCATTTTTAGTTTAAACATGCAAACATCTAGAATCTCATATATCATACTAGATAGTCTTTGAGTGTTATCTAGTTTAGGTGGTGTGCTCTCAATATTGTGAACCGACGCAGAACAACTAGCTTTTGTGCTTGCACCATGATTACTTCTCGGCAAGTGTACCGATATTGTCAAGTAATAAAAAGATTGAATACGTGGGGACTTCCTCCAAGAAAGACAAAATGTGTGCAATTTGGAAAAACTAGTAAAAAAGGGGGATTTTCAGGTTTCAGTGTGAAAAGTAAATAGATGAGTAAACAATGCCACGAACGTGATCAGGTTGTGTTGTAGAATCCTTTATTCCTCTCTTGTTGATGTTTAATGCCTTGTATGAATTATCTAATTACTATAACCTCATGGCGAATTAACAAAACCATTATAGTCGATCCCTCGCGAAATAACTCACTAACCACTGCCAAGAGCTTTCTATTCCTAGTCCGCCAACATAAGCAGGGTTAGGCGATGTATACAACGTTAATTCTCTATGTCACTAATTGAGGTATCTTATGTCTATTTAACTAGCGTAAGCACAATAATTGCCCTAGGTCGAACACATCGACTAATGGTCAGTATTCCATATGTGCCCAAAATCATATTAAAAAAGTATCTCACATAAAAAGCATTAAGAATAAGAAGCAATTGAATAAGATTATAGATCAATATATTCATATAATGGTCAAATCAACATAGAATCCAACAATAGAGAAATAGAATCATCATCACACAACCTAACCAAGAAGAATTTAGCTACTCATAGTGTAATTAAAAATACCATAATTAATAAACAATGATAACATAAGAAGTTTTTTGAAGAGATGGCCTCCAATGAATTCAAATGCTCTAAAAATCACCATTTATACTCTCTAATTCGTGCTTCAATCTGCCAAAATTGTAACCCTTGTGAAAATGTTGAAAAACCTCTTTTAAAGGCGTTAGAATGAACCAGAACACATCAGAAAAAGGCTCAGAAAAGTGACCATCACGCGCACGATACCCTGCATCGTGTGATGCATCATTTAATGCCCTATCACGTGTGCGATGATGTGCAATGGTGGATGTGACTATTTCCGAAACTTCACTCTTTTTTACTCCTTTTTCACTCAAATTTTCACTAAGTCCGTAATTTTCATACTTAGCTATTTATTCTTCACTCTTTGGTCATTCTTCCTCAAATTTTCTAGACTTTCACTTGTTTTACTCCAATTCTTTGACTAAATATGTACAGGAACGGACTGTCATTATAACCCAAACTTTAATCGTTTCTTGTCCTCAAGTAACTTGCCTGCAACTATACGTTTAAAAGACAACAAATAACATAATAACAATCGAACATCGTCAAATTAAATATTTCTTTTACCTGACCATGGTTATAGCTCCCAACTTTTATCCGACGAATTTGGAAAAACATCCTCAACATTGACGAGTACTCAACCTGTCTCTCAGCTTACTATAACTCACTCAATGGACAGGGTGATCACTCAATCAACATGCAAAATCAATTAAACTTAGCTTGATCATGTTCTAATCGAGTCCATCATAGAAATCACAACACATACATTAGAGTACTTTTCTGGTTGAAACTTGGCTTCTATTAGGGTAGGCAATTTTTTGGAAAGTATGTTTAAACCTTTGGAGTTAGGTTCCTAGTTCTCCTTCATTCATCATACATTCTTATTACTTTTTTATAGTACTAGAGAGTTTTGATCCTTCTTTTCTTTTCTTATTCATTTTGTTTTGAAGAAGTGTCTTTTTTCACTTCTTTTTCACAATAGTTTTTGAATTTTTGGATCATATTCTCTAGTACCCCAACCCCAAACTTAAAACTTTGCTCACTTCCAAGAGAAATCTCAAACTTAATCTTTTTGATAAACATTAAGAACTATACTTCTACCTAACTCCAAAGAGAGGGTGGAAAGAAAAGATATTTCAAGTAATATGACTAAGAATTTAAGGCTACGTCACTGAAAGAAAGGCTTAGGCTCAAAGTGTTTAGCAATGGATAAACCTATTACTAAAGGGTGGTTTACAAAGGCTCAAAGTTATAAACAAAAAATTACCTCAGTGTGTGTTGTTCAAACTAAATAAATTAATCGGAAATAAATCAAACTAGATAAAAGAATAATGTATGGATACACTCATAAAGAAAGAAAAGTGAACAATGAAATTATTTGGCTCACAACTTACTATATGAGGTATTTGTAGGTTGAGTACAAGTCTGTTGATTCTTTTCTCATCATTTTCCTTCAAGTTGCTAGTTTCTATTGTGATGATCAAGTTTCTTTTGGATAATTTATTCAATGCTAAAGTGTTAAACTTGCAATTTGAAAAAAAACGTAACTAGGTGCAAACTTATTTATTAAAGACAATTGAAATTTTCATGGAAAATTTATGCTTCAGTAGCTACTTCCTCTTGATATGGTCTTGAATAAAAATAAACTAAATTCTACAAAATAAAAACTAATTAAAAGATGATGGGTTACCTCCTATCCAGCGCTTCCTTTTCGTCAATAGCTTGACGCTCAATGCTTAAAACACATCAGGCGCAAGGGGTACCCTCATGCCTGTGAAAACTCCTTTTTTCATCCTCTTATGAACTTTACTACCTTTCTCTTTCAATTAATAGCAAGTCTCTAGATCCTCCACATATGGGGTCTATTGATCTGCATTAAATACCACCTTCTCCTTATTAATCTTCAATGTCAACTCATCTGTCTCCATATCTATTTTTGCTTTCCCAGTTGCCAAGAATGGACTCCCGAGAATCACTGCCCCTTCCGACTCATTTTTCATGTCGATCACCACCAAGTCTGCAGATAAGGTCAAACCATCGACATGAACTAGAATATATTGTACAATACCTAACGGACGAGTCACGCATGAATCGGCCAACGTGAGTGTCATGTTGCTAGGTATGATCTATCATATCTATAATTTCTTAAATTTTCTCAGAGGCATGACATTGATGCTTGATCCCAAGTCACATAAGGCATGTGGAATTTCCATCCCCCAATGGTGCAAGTAATGTTGAACTCTTCTGGATCCTTCATCTTGGGTGGAATTTCCGTCGGTTCTATCATCTCCTCTTTTTCTTCCATGTTGACATGTTCTTGTGTCAACTTCTGCTTTCCACCCTTCATCAATACTTGGATAAACTTAGAAAACTTGGGAATTAATTCTAAAATTTCATGAAAAGAGAGACTTACCTTAAGTTGTTTCAATATATCTTTAAAATTTTCGAAAATTCCAGCCTCATCCTCCTTGTAACACCCCAAAATTTGCCCTCCCCATTCATGCATTCATTATTTAGGTCATTTAGCATTTCATACCATATTGCATCGCGTCAATCAGAATTAGCTCCAAGAAGCTCGGTCATCATCCAGGACACTTTGTGAGTTTTATTCAAATGATCAGTCAACACAAGGAAAAGACTTGAGGTACTACCAACAGGGCCAGATGAGGCCTATTCACCGTGCAAATCGCCAAGCTGGAAGAAGCGAGAATCTGCTGCTGAGCTGTCATGCTCGCTAGGCGAGCAGATGCTTCGCCTAGCGAAGAGTACTGTCATGCTCGCTAGGCGAGCAAATCCTTCGCTAGGTGAAGGACGCGCATTTCAGAAAATATCAGAAAGTTTTGGGCCTGAGCTGTCCTCATTCAAAGCCCACAAGCTGCTAAATTTGGCCTATAAATACCAGAGTAGTCAATGAAATAAACCTGAACACTGGCTGAACAGAAAAGACCAGAGACTGGAGAAAGAGACCTAGGAACTACTCTGCAGCAACCTTCAGGCAGCTCTGAGAAGTTCACTTCGCCTCATACGAACCCTACTGCTACTTTGCAGATCCGGCTGCACCATTCAATCCTAATCAGTCTCTCTCATCAGCTATGCCTTTGTTCCTACTACTTTACGCCTCGAATTTGAATATTGTGAATATATGAGGTAACATCTGGTTTTGCCCACGGGTTTATATTTGTGTATGAATATGTATAACAATATCTTGAATGTTTTAATCATTTTCGTTTATGAGTTGGATACCACAGGGTTTCGGATCATAGAGATCGAACTGTTATCAAGGAGGAATCCAAAACCCGCAGGCCTTCGCTAGCCAGCGAAGCTTCGCTAGGCGAGCCTGTAGCGAAGCTTCGCTAAGCCTTCGCTAGGCGAAGCAGTCGCGAACGTGACAGTATCTGCTTTTTGTTCTGTTTTGTTCTAACCTGTCTTTGGCGTTGCCATGCCATTGTTTTCCCGGGATCTCATCTTGTTTGTCTAACCTTTTTGTCGAGTTTTCGTGAGGACTCATATACTCTTGCAGGGATACCATTCGGAGGTTTATTCTGACTACTCGTATTGACTGATTTTCTTTGATGGTCTAGCCGGAGAGATCTCAGGGTTGCTAATCTTTTAGTTGCTGTAACTTCGGATCTTTATCCGTGTGGTAATTTTTTCCCTTTCTCGTACTTTATCGCTTTCTTAGCTGGAAGACCTCGATAGGAGGCAATGTTTGAGCCCCTTGGTGGCATTTTACTTTGAGATACATGTTTTGTGTTTTGTATTCGTATCCCCACAGGTAGCGCGGTTCCTTCGTCAAGGACTGCCTGTTTGCCCTCGAGCATCCCAAACCCTAAAAACCATAACACACATTTACTCCTTCTACTACAGGCGAGTAAGTCTCCAAAGGTCGAGCATCCGGTAGATTGCGTAGTAACGTTGTTCGTCCAAAACCCAATCCATAACCCCGTAGTTAGCCGAACTACGGCTTGCTCTGATTCTCATTCCAGATGAGATACGTAGGCATAAGACGCGATGTCTTAGCGAGCACACTAACCCTTAACCCATAGGTCAGCCGAGCTACGAAGACTCTGATTCTCATATTCAGATGAGATACGTATGCAGTGGATGCGACATCCGCGCGAGTCATTTCTTAACCTTTTTAGTAAATGAACACATTAGGTAAACCCATACCCTTTAGACAAGAACCACAAAAGTGGATCCCGTAGAGTACTACGGATGCGTAGGGGTGCTAATACCTTCCCTTCGCATAACCGACTCCCGAACCCAAGATTTGGTTGCGAGACCTTGTCTTTTCCTTTCCTCTTTTCAGGTTTACTTCGAGTGTTTCCTTTCCCTCCTTGGGGATAAATAACGCACGGTGGCGACTCTTCTGTCTGTCTTTCTCTTTCGCCGGTTGTTTTTTCGCACACTGTATTTTTCAGGTTGCGACAGCTGGCGACTCCACTGGGGACTTTAAGAAGTTGACCTCTTGCTGGTCCATCTTCCCTAAGCGAGTCCCTCCTAGCTTGTGTGATTTTCTTGTTTAGTGGGTGTTCATGCTTTTGTACATTTATTTACTTACTTGCTTGCATTCATCTGCTGTATCTGTTGGAGCTGTTGTTTGTTTGTTGGGATGGGATGTTCTACGAGAGATAAGCCCATTACCCAGGCTTGAGTGTACACACAGGTTTTAGAGTGGATGATCATGAGGCTTGCGTGGCATGTTGCTACGTTAAGTCGTTCGTGAAGAACCACACCCAGACGAGGTTTCTCTTGGATATATTATGTCCTACGGATGTTCCGTAACGACATGATGTTCCTTTAGAAATTGTCGATCCTGGTGACCATTTCCCGAGAACTCAGTCGAGGCCTCTCCTCCGAGACGTGATTATGTTAGCTCTGGTGGGCGCATTCTCACCGATCAACCCGCGGACCCCGAGATTGGGAACTTGCTTTAGGATGTCCTGTTGAGGGGAGTCAGTGGAGGTCTTTTATCCCATAATAATGCCAAACCTTCAGTGGTAAACGTATTATTCGCGACTGAAGGGCTGAAGTTGACGAACTTCTGTTCTTAGAACCTACCAGTGAGGGGCGGGCTAAATTCAGGAAACCTTAACCTCCAACCAACCCGGTTTTCTGGAGCAGAGCTTGGATCTTGTATTATATTCCTCAGTGGTTTTCTCTTCAGACAGTGTAACCCGACAGATGTTCAAGCAGATACAGCAATCCTGATTGACATACCACTGCATTGCATTCGCATCATCACATCATTTGCATTCATAGTATTTAACACATGTTTATCCATTTCAAGGGGGTTTAAATCTTCTTCTTGATTCCGGTCGGGGTTTTTCTGAAGATGGATATTGGCAGAAAGAGACTGGTCGCCTACAAGTTTCCGGTGGTCTGTTGGGAGCCCATCCAACAGTTGATGCGGTTAATGGATCCTGATTCCCTAGAAGGATTCCGAAAGGATTACGGTTTGATTCTAAGTTTCGTCACGGTTCTTTCCAAAGATCAACATGACGCCCTATTCACACTGCTACAGTTCTATGACCCTCCACTGAGAGGTTTCACTTTCCCGGATTATATTTTGGTCCCTACTTTGGAGGAGATTTCCAGTTTTCTCAGAGTTCCTATCAGGTCACAGTTATTGTTCTACAGTTCTGAGTTTCTGCCCGATCTCAGCATGGTTGCTTCAGCCACATATTTGGAGGAATCAGTCTGGAAGGCTAATATGTGTCAGAAGGGAGAAGTTAGTGGTTTTCATCTGAGTTTCTTATTGGGAGAAGCAAAGAAGAAACTAGAAGACGGTAACCAAAGGGGTTTCAATGCTGTGTTGGCTCTTTGTGTGTATGGGATTGTCTTGTTCCCTAATGTTGCCAAATTTGTGGACATGGACGCAATACGCCTCTTCGTGTTGAGAAATCCAGTACCGACCTTGCTAGGAGATTTCTTTCATTCAGTGCACCACAGAAATAAGAATAGAAAAGGAGGGTTGTTGAATTGTTGTGCGCCTTTGTTTTATAAGTGGTTCAGTTCTCACCTACCCAAATCAGGAGTGTTCGTTAATGTCAAGGACTCGTTGAGTTGGTCGAAGAGATTGATGGGGTTGAGAGCTGAAGATATTTCTTGGTGGTCCGACCGGAGCTTGCTTCGGGCAGATATTATTCATAGTTGTGGGAACTTCCCAAATGTTCCGTTGGTAGGAAGAAGGGGAGGAATCAACTATAATCCTTCTCTAGCAGTTAGACAGTTTGGATATGCTTTAAGAACTCCGCCTTTGGAAAAGGATGTGGAAGAATCTCTGTTTTTCCATTCTTCGCCTGATTTGACGGTATCCCGTAAGGCAGCTGAGGCCTGGCTCAAGGTGATCAAGAAGGGAAGAACTGTGCTTGGAAAAGGAGATTGTAGAACTTACCCTCGGTATGAAGAGTGGCTTCAAGGAAGAGTCGAAGAGCTCGGTCTGCCATTCCCTATTGAAGAACCTTTGTATCCACCTACTCCTGAGCAGTCAACAATGGTGAGCCGAGAGAAGTATGACAAGTTGAAGAGTGCCATGGAGGGACTTCAAACCAAGAACTCAGAGTTAAGTGAGAAGTTGCAAGATTGTATGCATCAATTCCAGGAGGCAGAATATCAGAAGGGGGAAGCCGTCAGAGTGCAAAAGGAAGCAGAGAGGAAATTTGCTGTGGAGGTGGACTTCTTCAGGAAGACAGACGAAGCCTTGAGATCATCCAGTTCTGAGTTGAGGCGAGTCAAGCAGCAGTTAGTAGATGCTCATGGTAAATTAGCTGGGTGGCAGGAGCAATGGGATGCATTTTCAACTTCTCGGAGAGCAAAGGAGGAGGAGACAGTAGCCGAACTGACTGGTCAAATAGAGAAATTGACGACTTTGCTGAAGGGGAAGAACAATGAGCTTATGTGCGCCCGTTCTACTAATGGCTACATCACAGATCAACTCAATGAGGCTCGAGGACAGATTGAAGAACTCAAGGGGTTGGCAGGTTTGAAGAAATCCGGACTTGAAGAGGTATTCGGAGAAGATGATGGGAATTACTACAGAGAACACATCAACGAACTGGATGGGATCATTCACAAGAGGAATCTGCTTATCCGGCATTTGACAGAATCTCCAGGTCATCCCGACACGGTGGCATTACTGGATGAAGTGAGGAGCAGTCCTTATGGGTTGTATACAGGAGGCTGATCCTTGGTTTATGTTCCTCCCTTTACCTTTTGTTTTGTTGTTGTGAAGTGATAGTCCACAGGCTTGTTGTCGGGATCCTCTTTTGATGTACTTTTGGCTAAGGCCCTTTTCCTGGAACTCATTTGTACGTTGTTTCCCTTTGTTGCATCTTGATCTCAGAGGTTTATCCATGACTCAATCTTCTTGCATTATTCGCCTGATGTGAGACTGGAATCAAGGGGGTAGAATACCTTTTGGAATTGATAAACATGTCATTGCATTTACATATTCATTGTCATATTTTGCATAACAGGTACCGCTGCAGTGTTCTCATTTTGTTTGGTGTCCCACTAGCAGGATAGCTGACTCAGGCATTCACCGATACGGTACCCGAAGGAATCAACAGAGAGCAATGGAGAGCCTACAAGCAGAGCTCGCCGAGATGAAGATTCGCATGAATCAGTTCATGGACTTGGTTCAAGGGGTGGCACAAGGACAGCAGGAGCTTAGATTGTTGGTACAAAGGGATCCCCCTATTACTCAACCGGAGATGTTGGCTGATCCTCCAGCAGGAGAGGCTAATGGTCCCAATGGACCGGGGCCTATCCCGATCCCGCATATCAACCTAGATCAACAACCTATTCAGGATGGTCAGGATGATCAGTTCCCCTTGCTTTAGGAAGACTTTGGCATGGACCCCATGTTTAGAAGATTGGAAGAGAGGTTGAAAGCAGTGGAAGGACAAAATCTTCTGGGAGTAGATGTTGCTGACTTGGGGCTGGTCCCAGGTGTGAGAGTGCCACCGAAATTCAAGGTCCCGATATTTGACAAATACAATGGCAGCTCTTGCCCCAAAACTCACGTGCAAGCCTATTTCCGTAAAATGGTTGCATACTCTGATGACGAGAAGCTACTTATGTACTTCTTCCAAGACAGCCTGGCGGGGGCATCCTTGGAATGGTATATGAGGCTGGACAGAGCCCACATCCGTTGCTGGAGGGATTTGGCAGAGGCTTTCGTAAAGCAGTATCAGTATAATGCAGACATGGCTCCGAACAGAACTCAACTTCAGAATCTGTCTCTTAAAAGCAATGAGTGCTTCAGAGAATACGCTCAACGCTGGAGGGATACAGCTTCCCGTGTTCAGCCTCCTATGTTGGAAAAGGAAATGGCCAACATGTTCATGAATACTCTGCCCGGACCTTACTTGGAGCGTCTGGTAGGTTGCAATGCTTCCAACTTTGCTGATGTGGTCTCTACTGGAGAAAGGGTGGAGAATTACCTAAAGACCTATAAGAGCCAGAGTGGAGGTGGATCCTCATCAGGGGTGAAGAAGCCATTCATTCAGGGACAGAAGAGGAGAGAAGGGGATGCAAATGCCTTATCTTCTTATCAGAACAGGGATAACCGGAGGAATAACTTTCAGAATTATCATCAGCAACCGTATGTTGCGGCTGTGACCATTCTAGCTGCAGCGCCACTACAACAACAACAATCACAATGTCAACCAGCTCAGTATCAACAGCAGCAACAACCGGGTAACAGACCCGCTTATCAACAGAGGCAAAGGATGATGGACCGGCGTTTCGACACCCTTCCAATGTCGTACGCTCAGATGCTTTCTAGTCTTCAACAACTACAACTTGTGCAACTGCGCACTCTGGCTCCTCCTGTTGGTAGACTTCCGGTGGGTTACGACGCCAACGCTAGGTGTAGCTTCCACTCTGGGGCACCTGGCCATAATATTGAGAACTGCAAAGCTTTTAAGCACGTAGTTCAGGACCTCATAGATTCAAAGGCCATCGACCTTGCACCGGCTCCGAATGTCGTCAACAATCCCATGCCCCAGCATGGTGGTGCGAACGTTAACATGATAGAGGGAAAAGCCAAGTCCATTAAGGATGTGTTGAAGTTGAAGACTCCATTGTTGGATATCAAAGGATGCTTGCTAAAGGCCGATGTTTTCCCCGGTTGTGGGAAGGGTTGTTTGGATTGTGCCACTCAGAGTAGAGGTTGTTTGAAGCTACAGCAGGGTATCCAGGCCTTGCTCGACAAAGGTATCCTCCAGGTTGAAGATTTGTCTGTCCAAGAGTTTGTGGAAGGGGTTGAGGAAGAAGGGTTTGAAGATGCTACTGATGAATTCGCAGATGTTATTCCTACTGATTCTGTAACCCGTGATGATGTATTTATTTTTTCCAATGTGGATAATCCTGATGTAATTGAACTTGATCCCGATGTTTCGGATGCTTGCATTTCAATGAATGAGATTTCCGGGTACGACTGTGATGTTGCTACTATCACTATTTTCTATCCAACTAATCAGATCAGTGTGCCAGAAGCGCAACCTGTGCCACCAGTGTGACGATCTACTATGACCATCACAACCCCTGGTCCTTTACCTTTCACCAGTGAAAGGGCCATTCCGTGGCATTATGGGGGGAATGTATACACCCACGATCATAGGGTGAAACGGCCACTGAAAGTAGAAGAGGGTCAGAAGCCGGAATTTGAAGTCGAAGGTCCCGCAGTGGACAATGTTGGTGGAATCGGGCGATTCACCAGAAGTGGTAGATTGTTCTCACCACCAGTTACCCAAGCTAATAATGCTGATGCTGTGGCGAAAACCAAAGGCAAGCAAGTCGTGAATGAGGGTACCTCTGCACCACAGGCTGGTTCTGAGCCCACTTTTGCAAAGGATGTGGACGAGCTTCTGAGAATCATAAAGAAAAGCGACTACAAGGTAGTCGATTAGTTGATTCAGACTCCGTCCAAGATATCCATTCTCTCACTCCTGTTGTGTTCGGAGGCACACAGGGAGGCACTTCTGAAGGTTCTTAATGCCGCATATGTGCCTCAGGAGATCTCAGTAAACCAACTAGAAGGGATCGTTGCAAATGTTCATGTAGGCAACGAGTTGGGTTTTACCGATTCTGACTTGACACCAGCCGGACGCAATCATAACAAGGCTCTGCACATCTCAATGGAATGCAGAGACACCGTGCTATCACATGTTCTGGTGGATACATGATCCTCTCTCAATGTGCTACCCAAGAGAGCCCTGTCAAAGTTAGAAGTAGAGGGTTTGGTCTTGAAGCCTTCAGATCTTATTGTTAGAGCCTTCGATGGCTCTAAGAGATCGGTGTTTGGAGAGGTAGAATTGCCAATTCTGATTGGATCACAAACCTTCAACACTGTCTTCTACGTGATGGATATCAGTCCTTCCTACAGTTGCCTGCTGGGTCGTCCTTGGATCCATAATGCTGGGGCAGTCTCTTCAACTCTACATCAGAAGATTAAGTTTCCGGTCAACGGACGAATTATCACCGTCTGTGGTGAGGAGGACATCCTAGTCAGTAACCTGTCTACATTCAAGTATGTAGAAGTAGAAGGTGAAATTCATGAGACTCTGTGTCAGGCTTTTGAGTCAGTTCAAGTTAAGGATGCAGCTCCGGTGGAAGAGGTTAAAGCGGGTGCCTCTATCTCATCCTTTAAACAGGCACGGGCCGTGGTGGATTCAGGTGTTGCTCCCGGTTGGGGGCGCCTGTTGGAATTACCAGTGAAAGAAGATAGATTCGGGATTGGATATCAGCCAGCTCTGACTTCTACAACACTTCAGGGGCCGATCACATTCTCCAGTGCTGGCATCAATTCACTATGGTCAAGTCTCTGCAGTCAATAAAGAAGATGGGGATAGTGATTGTGACATTGACAACTGGGTGCGTCCGAAGATCCCGGGTGAAGTCATCAACAATTGGTCTTCTGAAGAGATTATCCAAGTCACTCTTCTTGAAGATTAATTTTCTTTGTTTATTCATGCATATCCAAGTCTTACGTTCCGCCCAGGACGTAATGACTCATTGTAGGGCCCATCTATGTGACAATTGCATTTTTATCATAAATAAAGGACGTCTTTTTGTATTCAAATATTTCGTTCCCTGTCTTTCTATTTTTGCAGTTTTTCAAAATAAAAAAAAATGGCAATGTTTTGTTTAGTTTTCACTTCTTGTTCACACTCATAAGCACATACCATCACTCATGCAGATGCACATCACCGGATCCTATTGATAACGGTTCTGCTATGGTTCGCTTCGACTTTGAAAATCCAATCTTTCAAGCTGAAGAAGAGGATGATGAAGACTGTGAACTCCCTGAAGAGCTTACCAGGTTATTAAAACAAGAGGAAAGGGTTATTCAACCGCATCAAGAGTCTGTTGAAGTGATTAATCTCGGCACCGAGGACGCCAAGAGAGAAATCAAGATAGGGGCTGTTTTGAGAAATGATGTGAAGAAAGGGCTGATTGAATTGCTGCAAGAATACGTTGACATCTTCGCCTGATCTTATCAGGACATGCCTGGGTTGGACACAGACATCGTGGTACACCGCTTGCCCCTCAAAGAAGGTTGTCCTCCGGTCAAGCAGAATCTCAGAAGAACAAGACCAGAGATGGCTGTCAAGATAAAGGAAGAAGTGCAAAAACAATTGGATGCAGGGTTTCTAGCAGTCACCAATTATCCGCCATGGGTTGCGAACATCGTCCCAGTACCTAAGAAGGACGGAAAGGTACGGATGTGTGTCGACTATCGGGATCTGAACAGAGCTAGCCCTAAAGATGATTTCCCATTACCTCACATCGACGTTTTGGTGGATAATACAGCTCAGTTCTCGGTATTCTCCTTCATGGATGGTTTTTCTGGCTATAACCAAATCAAGATGGCACCAGAAGACATGGAAAAGACAACTTCCATAACCCCATGGGGCACCTTCTGCTACAAGGTGATGCCGTTTGGTCTGAAAAATGCCGGAGCAACATATCAACGAGCTATGGTAACTCTGTTCCATGATATGATTCATCATGAAATCGAGGTTTATGTGGATGATATGATTGCCAAATCTCAGACAGAAGAAGAACATTTGGTGAATTTGAAGAAACTGTTTGAGCGTTTGAGGAAATTCAAACTGAGACTTAATCCGAACAAGTGTACTTTCGGGGTGAGATCTGGAAAGTTGTTTGGTTTTATTGTTAGTGAAAAAGGGATTGAGGTGGATCCAGCCAAAGTAAAAGCGATACAAGAAATGCCTGAGCCAAGAACAGAGAAGCAAGTCCGTAGTTTTTTAGGGAGGTTGAACTACATCGCAAGGTTCATCTCTCACCTAACAACCACGTGTGAGCCAATTTTCAAATTGCTGAGGAAAGATCAGGTTATCAGGTGGAATGAAGATTGTCAAAGGGCTTTCGAGAAGATAAAAGAGTATCTACAAAAACCTCCAATTCTTATACCTCCAGTTCCTGGGAGACCTCTGATAATGTACCTATCAGTGACTGAGAACTCGTTGGGGTGTGTATTGGGACAGCATGACGAGTCTGGTCGAAAAGAGCATGCCATATACTACCTTAGCAAAAAGTTTACCGACTGTGAAATCAAATATTCGCAGCTTGAGAAAACTTGTTGTGCTTTGGCCTGGGCTGCTCGCCGACTGAGGCAGTATATGTTGAACCATACTACCTTGTTGATTTCTAAGATGAATCCAGTGAAATACATATTCGAGAAGCCAGCTCTCACCGGAAGGGTCGCTCGTTGGCAAATGATTTTAACAGAGTATGATATTCAGTACACGTCACAGAAGGCCATCAAAGGTAGTATTCTGTCAGACTACCTTGCCGAGCAACCGATTGATGATTATGAGCCAATGAAGTTTGAATTCCCTGATGAAGACATCATGTTCCTCAAGATGAAAGACTGTGAAGAGCCAGTTGTTGAGGAGGGACCTGATCCAAACGAAAAGTGGACTTTGTTGTTTGATGGGGCTGTCAATGCTAGAGGAAGTGGAATTGGTGCTGTCATTACAACTCCGAAAGGTGCCCACATGCCTTTCACCGCTCGTTTGACTTTTGAGTGCACAAATAATGAAGCTGAGTACGAGGCCTGTATCTTGGGTATTGAGCAAGCCATTGATTTGAGAATCAAGACTTTGGACATCTTCGGAGATTCAGCTCTGGTGATCAATCAAGTGAATGGTGATTGGAATACTCTCCAGCCCACTCTGGTCCCCTACAGAGACTACACGAGAAGACTGTTGACTTTCTTCACAACAGTAAAATTGTATCATATACCTCGTGATGAGAACCAGATGGCAGACGCACTTGCTACTCTATCCTCCATGATCAAGGTAATTCGTTGGAACCATGCTCCCAGGATCGATGTGATGCGCCTTGACAGGGCCGCGTATGTGTTTGCTGCTGAACTAGTAGTCGATGACAAGCCTTGGTATCACGATATCAAGTGCTTTCTGAAGAATCAAGAGTACCCTGCAGGGGCATCCAACAATGACAGAAAGACTTTGAGAAGATTGGCAGGCAGTTTCTTCTTGAACAAAGACAATGTGCTGTATAAGAGGAACTTCGACATGGTTTTGCTCAGATGCGTGGACAGACACGAGGCGGACATGTTAATGCAGGAAGTTCATGAAGGTTCCTTCGGTACTCATGCCGGCGGACATGCAATGGCTAAGAAATTGTTGAGAGCGGGTTATTATTGGATGACCATGGAATCAGATTGTTTCAAGTATGCTCGGAAGTGTCATAAATGCCAGATTTATGCTGATAAGGTGCATGTACCGCCGAATCCTCTGAATGTGATGTCTTCGCCGTGGCCGTTTGCCATGTGGGGCATTGACATGATTGGAAAGATTGAGCCGACTGCTTCCAATGGGCATCGCTTCATCCTTGTTGCCATCGACTATTTCACCAAGTGGGTCGAGGCAGCGTCGTTCGCGAATGTCACCAGACATGTGGTTGCCCGTTTCATCAAGAAAGAAATCATTTGTCGCTATGGGATTCCCGAAAGAATCATTACTGATAATGGTTCTAATCTCAACAACAAAATGATGAAGGAGTTGTGTCAGAACTTCAACATTCAGCATCACAATTCTTCCCCTTACCGCCCTAAGATGAACGGCGCTGTTGAGGCGGCAAATAAGAACATAAAGAAGATTGTGCAGAAGATGGTCGTCACGTACAGAGATTGGCATGAGATACTACCTTTCGCCTTGCATGGGTACCGCACTTCAGTACGTACATCGACCGGGGCAACCCCTTACTCCCTTGTGTATGGTATGGAAGCAGTCCTACCTATTGAAGTGGAGATTCCTTCTCTAAGAGTCTTGTTGGATGTCAAGCTAGACGAAGCTGAATGGATTCGGACAAGGTTCAATGAGTTGAGTCTTATCGAAGAGAAGCGAATGACAGCCATTTGTCATGGGCAGTTGTATCAGAGTCGGATGAAGAGAGCCTTTGATCAGAAAGTGCGTCCTCGTTGTTTCCAAGTCGGAGATTTAGTGTTGAAAAGGATCCTTCCTCCTCAGACAGATCACAGGGGCAAGTGGACTCCTAACTATGATGGACCGTATATTGTCACCAAGGTTTTTGATGGTGGGGCCTTAATGCTTGCAACTATGGATGGTGAAAACTTCACTTCCCCTGTGAACTCAGACGCAGTTAAAAAATACTTCGCATAAAATAGACCCGCTGGACAGTAAAAAGAATAGTCCAGGCAAAAAAATGGGCACCCCGGCGAACCAAGAAAATGAAAAGGTTCGGGCAAAAATTAGGGACAAAAAGATAAAAAATATTGTACACCCGGTAAGTTGAAAACCTGAAAAGGCAACTTAGGCAAAAATGGGTATCCCGGTGGATTGAAAACCCGAAAAGGGCGATCCAGGCAAAAGTTAGGGATTAAGCGAATGACTGCGTTCTGAGTAGTTCTGAATCTCATCTCGTGCCAATGACTGGAAATTTTTGAAAGGTAGGAAACAGTCCAATCACCTTTTCAGAAGGCTGATCATCTGGAGGATCTTGAAGACGAGCAAGTCATAGCAGAATTGGAACCCAATAGAAATCCATTTCACATTGCCATTAGATTAATTTCTGTTTTTATCTTTTGTGCGATTACCTCTTTCCAGGGATTGCTTCCTAATGTAAATGCCTATTCAGAGGCCATTCAATCAATAAAATCATGTTATTCAGTATATCTCTGTTTTCATTTTCATTTTACTGTTTTGTTTGCAAAAATGACGTCCGAATTTTTGATAAACATTGCATCATGACACATAAGGGCTTTACAGGTACATGCTTAATAAATATTTAAAATTGCTGTAAATTTTAAAGTGCTTTGGATCGTCTATTCAGAACAGATACCCTCGGGGCATTTCCTTAAAAATCTCCTGCAGATGATCGTGAATATCTTCCCCAGTGAAGTCACCAACAGACGAATTCGGTGTCTTATCCCTGCGGAGCTGATCAGAGCGTTGGATTCCTCAATCCCCAGCAGGTTCTCACCACTATACTTCCCCAAGCGTTTGTTTCAGGACATACACTCCCCAGTAGAGTTGACAGTGCCAGACTGTATCTTCCCAGCAGAAGTGGCTGCTCCTTAGAGTTCGATGCCAGATCGATAATCCCAATGTCAGATCCATGGTTTCTTTCCCTGAAGCAGAACCTCGGTACCGTATCAGTGTTTGCTCCCCTTGCTGAGTCATCTCTCGCAAATCGTGGTTGCCAGAATCATTGTAGCTTTCCTCAGCAGCAGACTTCCAATGTCGTTCTTTCCCCGATCAGAGTCTCGGTATGGCCAGAACACCGCATGGCTAGTCATCTCCCCGCAGAGTTCTTTGCGCTGTGCATCTCCAACAGCCTTGCCAGGGTCCAAAAGATGGTGATCATTTCCCCAGCAGATCCCCTTGCCTCAGCTTGGCATTCTACCCAGCATTTCGCATCCCTGCATGTAGAATCATATCGCATTGCATCCTCCCAAATCGCGTAGCATTTCCATTTTCATGGAGCATTACGCCATTGAAAAATTCAAACATACACATTGTAAGCATAAAACATTCTCGGTATCCCAAGTGATAAGCTAGAAGTTGTTTCCAGTACTCAGACTGAAGATTGTTCATGACTCACCTTGGTTATCCCCAGCAAGTGTCATTGGCCCATGCGCCGCCTCTATCATCATTCTCTATCTCTGCCGATACTGACAGGCATGCAGTTTTCCGATATTCAGATCGAAGTGGCATTCAGGCCAGTGTTCCGGTATCCAGACCGAAGTGGCATTCAGGCCAATTTTCCGATATTTAGATCGAAGTGGCATTCAGGCCAGTGTTCCGGTATCCAGACCGAAGTGGCATTCAGGCCAGGTTTCCGATATTCAGATCGAAGTGGCGTTCAGGCCAGTTTTCCGATATTCAGATCGAAGTGGCATTCGGGCCAGTGTTCCGGTATCCAGACCGAAGTGGCATTCAGGCCAGGTTTCCGATATTCAGATCAAAGTGGCATTCAGGCCAGTTTTCCGATATTCAGATCGAAGTGGCATTCAGGCCAGTGTTCTGGTATCCAGACCGAAGTGGCGTTCAGGCCAGTTTTCCGATGTTCAGATCGAAGAAGTTTTCGACGTTCAGGTCGACGCAACTTGTGGCATTCAGGCCAGCCTCTCGGTGTTCAGACCGATAGTAATAATCTCATATCTCCCGATGTTCAGATCGAAGTCATTTCCAGTATTCAGACTGATGAGCGGCATTCAAGCCATGATTATTTCTGTGTTACCATTTATTTTGGTATCCAGGTTAGCATTCTTTTTCGGTATTCAGACGGACTTTCACCGTACCAGACGGATTCTTCCTTCAAGACCACCTCTTTGCCGATTCTGACAGGCATTGTTACTTCACTTCACTCCAATGCAAATTTTCGGACTTTTATTGTATTCCCCTCGATACCTCGAAAGTACGAAAGCCACTGCTATCTTCTTTCCAGGTCTCTAGTTGATTGAATAGGGGCAGCTGTAACACCCCAAAATTTGCCCTCCCCATTCATGCATTCATTATTTAGGTCATTTAGCATTTCATACCATATTGCATCGCGTCAATCAGAATTAGCTCCAAGAAGCTCGGACATCATCCAGGACACTTTGTGAGTTTTATTCAAATGATCAGTCAACACAAGGAAAAGACTTGAGGTACTACCAACAGGGCCAGATGAGGCCTATTCACCGTGCAAATCGCCAAGCTGGAAGAAGCGAGAATCTGCTGCTGAGCTGTCATACTCGCTAGGCGAGCAGATGCTTTGCCTAGCGAAGAGTACTGTCATGCTCGCTAGGCGAGCAAATCCTTCGCTAGGCGAAGGACGCGCATTTCAGAAAATATCAGAAAGTTTTGGGCCTGAGCTGTCCTCATTCAAAGCCCACAAGCTGCTAAATTTGGCCTATAAATACCAGAGTAGTCAATGAAATAAACCTGAACACTGGCTGAACAGAAAAGACCAGAGACTGGAGAAAGAGACCTAGGAACTACTCTGCAGCAACCTTCAGGCAGCTCTGAGAAGTTCACTTCGCCTCATACGAACCCTACTGCTACTTTGCAGATCCGGCCGCACCATTCAATCCTAATCAGTCTCTCTCATCAGGTATGCCTTTGTTCCTACTACTTTACGCCTCGAATTTGAATATTGTGAATATATGAGGTAACATCTGGTTTTGCCCACGGGTTTATATTTGTGTATGAATATGTATAACAATATCTTGAATGTTTTAATCATTTTCGTTTATGAGTTGGATACCACAGGGTTTCGGATCATAGAGATCGAACTGTTATCAAGGAGGAATCCAAAACCCGTAGGCCTTCGCTAGCCGCTTCGCTAGGCGAGCCTGTAGCGAAGCTTCGCTAAGCCTTCGCTAGGCGAAGCAGTCGCGAACGTGACAGTATCTGCTTTTTGTTCTGTTTTGTTCTAACCTGTCTTTGGCGTTGCCATGCCATTGTTTTCCCGGGATCTCATCTTGTTTGTCTAACCTTTTTGTCGAGTTTTCGTGAGGACTCATATACTCTTGCAGGGATACCATTCGGAGGTTTATTCTGACTACTCGTATTGACTGATTTTCTTTGATGGTCTAGCCGGAGAGATCTCAGGGTTGCTAATCTTTTAGTTGCTGTAACTTCGGATCTTTATCCGTGTGGTAATTTTTTCCCTTTCTCGTACTTTATCGCTTTCTTAGCTGGAAGACCTCGATAGGAGGCAATGTTTGAGCCCCTTGGTGGCATTTTACTTTGAGATACATGTTTTGTGTTTTGTATTCGTATCCCTACAGGTAGCGCGGTTCCTTCGTCAAGGACTGCCTGTTTGCCCTCGAGCATCCCAAACCCTAAAAACCATAACACACGTTTACTCCTTCTACTACAGGCGAGTAAGTTTCCAAAGGTCGAGCATCCGGTAGATTGCGTAGTAACGTTGTTCGTCCAAAACCCAATCCATAACCCCGTAGTTAGCCGAACTACGGCTTGCTCTGATTCTCATTCCAGATGAGATACGTAGGCATAAGACGCGATGTCTTAGCGAGCACACTAACCCTTAACCCATAGGTCAGCCGAGCTACGAAGACTCTGATTCTCATATTCAGATGAGATACGTATGCAGTGGATGCGACATCCGCGCGAGTCATTTCTTAACCTTTTTAGTAAATGAACACATTAGGTAAACCCATACCCGTTAGACAAGAACCACAAAAGTGGATCCCGTAGAGTACTACGGATGCGTAGGGGTGCTAATACCTTCCCTTCGCATAACCGACTCCCGAACCCAAGATTTGGTTGCGAGACCTTGTCTTTTCCTTTCCTCTTTTCAGGTTTACTTCGAGCGTTTCCTTTCCCTCATTTGGGATAAATAACGCACGGTGGCGACTCTTCTGTCTGTCTTTCTCTTTCGCCGGTTGTTTTTTCGCACACTGTATTTTTCAGGTTGCGACACTCCTGTACTAGTTTCTTCTTAATAATGGGATATGGTAGTTTTATGTAATCCAGTAAAGGTGGGTTGGGTTCATTTAGAATTTTGTCCTTTGTTCTCTTCCGAGGAGAATTTTTATCAATGAACTGATCAAGGGTGACTCTTCTTTCCTCTTTTTCACCCTGATTTCTACTCCCTTCTCTTTTCTCAATTTTTTTCTCTTTAACCTTATCAACTTCCTCCTTTCTAGCAACCACCCCAAAATCTATTTCCACGACCTTGCAGGTTTCATTCTTGGGATTATCAATGGTGTTACTGGTGAACCCTCCACTTGATCTTGGTAAAGTAGCTATTTGTCTTAATAATTGACTAATTTGAGTCTCCAAATTTTTTATTAACGCATAATGGTTTCTGCTCAAAATTTTATGGTTCCTAGTTACATGCTCAAAACTACTTTCAGTGGTCTTAATGAAGTTCTGCAAAGTCTCTTTCAACTGTGAAAACTTCCTTTAAAATGGAGCTTTTTGGCCTTGTTACACCCCTTGGTTGGCATTTGAGTTCTGATTATTGCTCCAACGGAAATTTGGTTGATCTTTCCAACCTGGATTATATGTGTTGGAATATGGGTTGTTCTTTTGAGAACTTGCAAATTGGGATTCTTCACTTATCCCTTCTAATGAAGACCTTCCTTAGCATGTTTCCCCCCGCAAAAATCACACCTAAGTGCTTGTATCTAGCTCACGTTAGCTCTACCTAAGTTGCTTTCTGCTAGCTTTTTATTCAACAATTCAATTTGAGCTAAAAGAGTAGTATGAGTATCAAGAGGAAACATACCTTTAGGTGTGCCAATAGTTTCAAGCTTGATCGGCCTCTCACTTTTTGCACATTACTCATTCATACACATTTTCTCAATGATATCTTTTACTTGCAGTTCAGTCATTTGGAGGATAGTAACTCCCGCGGAAGCATCCAACAACATGCGAGTTTGACTCTTGTTACCTTTGATGAAGTTTTGCATCTGCTCCATATTACTCATGTTATGATTTGGGTATCTGGGCAACATAAGTTTAAATCTCTCTTGAGCGTCATAAAGTGACTCAATTTCCTACAACTCAAAATTTACAATTTTTTCTTGGCGCTCGGTAAATTGAGTAATAGTGAAAAAAAATTCCAAGAATTTATCCTCCAATTACTTCCAAGCCCATATTGTTCCATTAGGAAGGAAAAGTAACCAATATTTCGCCCTTCCAATCAATGAGAACTCAAACAACCTCAATTTAACCTGGTCTTCAGTGGCATAAATAGGTTTGCACATTGAAGTTATTTCATAAAAGCGTGCAAGATGCGCCCATGGGTCTTTAATCGCATTCCCTTAGAACGAATTTTCTCTTAAACCTAAAAGTACAAATTTTTTGATATAAAATTAGTAGGGACTGTCGGTACAAACCTCCTAGAAACCTGTCCTTCATCAGTTCACTTACAGTAGTCCCCACGGTGAGAGGTTGTGCAGCTGCCATGACTTCTTCTTCCGAGTCATAAGAACTTGAAAATTGCTCTTCTTCTAGTATTCCTCTGTCCAGAGCTGCATCTCTAACTACTTTTCTAAGAGCATGTGCGGTTCTTTCAATTTCTGGATCAAATGGAATTAATGGTGATCGTGAACTGTGCATACACAAATAGAAAATACCTTAGTAGCACTATGATAAACAAGAAATTAAAATTAAAAATACCAAAATTGATAAACAATGATAATGTACGAAGTTCCTTGAAGAGATGGCCTCCAATGGCTTCAAATGCTCCAAAAATCACCATTTGTGCTCTCTAATTCGTGCTTCAATCTCCCAAACTGTGTAACCATTGTTAAAGTGTTGAAAAAACTCTTTAGAAGGCACCAGAAAACACCAGAACGCGTCAGAAAAAGGCTCGGAAAAGTGACCATCGTGTGCACGACACCCTGCATCACACGCGCGATACGGCTTTTAATGCCTTATCGCATGAACGGTGATGGATGTGATTATTTTTGAAGCTTCATTCTTTTTTGCTCATTTTTTACTCAAATTTTCACTTAGTCCCCAATTTGCATACTTAGCTATTTTTCCTTCACTCTTTGGCCATTCTTCCTCAAATTTGCTTGACTTTCACTTGTTTTACTCCGATTCTTTGACTAAATATATGCAATGACGGACTGCCATCACACCACCCATATTAACTTTCTCAACTACTTTCTTAAGGCATCTCCAACTGATTTAGATTTGGGTGGTTAGGTACACCCATTGATTTCAAATTCTACATCATAAAAACAACCGAATACAATACAAAAGTAAAATACACAAATAATAACAACAACATACAACACAAATATTTTAAATTATACGTATACCTCAATCACATTGCGAGTACACTTCTCTCGTTCAACTGTATCCAATCTCTCTTGCTCCTTTTACACCTCTTGCAACATCCTCTCCTATTCCTCCTATAACATCCTCCCTCGCTTCTCTTGCTCCTTCTGATTCCACTTCTCCCGCTTTTGTACTAACACCTTGCATATCTTTTTTAGAAACTATCTCTTTAATTTCTCTTCTACAATTTACTTTTTTAATTGGTCGTGATAGTCCAAAATGTAGCTTCAAGATGACGTCTCTTCCAAGACCACAGACACGTCTAACATGCTCATCGATTCCAATCGCTTATACCAAAATGCCATGACGGGCTTGTGGAACAAAGCTACCAACATTGTCTTGTTCAACTAGTACATCCTACAACATATTCAATTAACTAAAATCGAATTAACTAAAATATGTAATATTGTAAAAAGTATCTTCTTACATTATTTTCAGTCGCTTCGTGCATAGACTCTGACGTAAACGAGCCATCTGGTTGTTGACGTGCTTTCTTCCATTTCTATGATGTGATGGTAGAGGTGGATTGCAATCAAGGCTTCTAGAAGGATATCCTAAATCTATTTTCCTTTGTTCTTTTTTCATTAATCATCCCCTCTTCAAATTTGTTATCCTTCACGAGACAATATATGTGGATAGATATTTCTAGCTTTATTTTCCTTTCCTTTTTGGCTCTTATCCAAGAATTCATAAGTGGTGTGTGTAACACCCCGTTATTTTATTATATATTTTAATTGTTTGAATTATGCATTTTAATGATTTATTTTATGGTTGGGTGGGTATGTATCCTTGAGTTAGGGGTATAGAGAGATGATAGAAGTAAGTAGAATAGTTTAGAATTGTTTTGATAATTAAAAATAATGTTTTATTTATTTTTATTATATTAATTAGTGAAGATAGAATAATTGTGCCAAATATAAGAAATTGAGAAAGTTAGTGGGAGGAAGGAATATGAGATAATTAAGTTTAGGCCAAGTTGGTGATTTGGAGAAGTTTACCCTAAAAATAAAAAGTTAAGAGAAACCTAGGTTTAGGGAGATTTTCACCGTACGTGACATTTGAGAAAAATGAGCCAAGAGTCAATAGGAAATGTGATCAAGGGAAGAGAGTGAAGGTTTCAATTCAGAATTTTTGCAAGGAATTCAGGTAAGGGTGAGAACTTGTTCCAATAGTAATGGGTATGGTAGAAGGGTAGAATGGACGAACCTTTAACCTCCTTAGGGTTGGGTATTTTGATTCATAATTTTGAATTTGGATGTTATGATGGTTGCTATATGATGATTATATGATGAATTTCGTGTCCCTTATGTGCGTGTATTTTTCTATTTTTTTGATTGAACATATATCCACCATTGTTGCAATTTCGAAGGTTTTAGGCATAATATTAAAATTGTGATTAAATGATTTAATTGTGTTAAAACTGTAAATTAACTTTAGATAATTAGAGTATTGCATGGGTTGTAATTTTTTGAGTGTTTGGCTTTTTTACAGAATCGGAATCGGAGGTTCGGAAGACCTCCAACAATGAAATACGCAGAAAGTTTTGCATTCTGTTCGTCACGATCGCGCTCAGTTCGGGAGCCATTTTTGTGTGTTTTTCGGTCGAAATCGTTTTGGCCATAACGTTTCATCCGTAAGTACAAATCGAGTGTCGTTTGAAGAGTTGGATATTTGAAATAGGGGGATATAACTTTGTTTCGGGGATAAAATTATTTTGGTGATTATTTCATGGGCGTTTTTGATGTTGAAGAACATGAAATTTATGTTGGAAATTTTAGAAAACAACAACTTTTTAGTAACGCCTTTGTGCACGGTTTTGATCATAACTTTTAACTCGTGAATCATTTTGGGTTTGGGTTTGAAGCATTAGAAAGATGACTCCCAGAGATATAAAGTGATGGTAATAAGTGAATTGTTTAACTATTATTCCTATGCCTACTATGTTGGTGAATTTTTTGTTCATATGCTCGATTAATGAATTATTGACATATCCCGACGATTTAGGTCATAACTTTTATTCCGTAAGTCTGATTTTAGTGTCGTTTGAAGCCTTAGAAAGCTAACACTCAGACCTATAACATAGTAGTGATTTTTGATACATTTTAGTAATATTCACATGTATACTATCTTAATAAATGTATTGGTTTATACGTTAGGTTGATGAATCATTGCATTGTTGTAATATCATGGTGTGATAATTATGTTGTTATATCGATGATGTTAAAATGTTAAAGAATTGTTGTTGTTTGTTGATATTATTCATGTGGTAACATGAATTAGTTGTTGCATGATGAATGATGTGATGCATAAATTATGATATGTGTATATGGATCCTTTAGGTGAACCTTGTTGTGTTAATGCATGTTATTAGAGAGTCATGCATCTTGGCGTACGGGCTTCAGTCCAATTTTTGTGAGCCTCGATTCTATGGTGATGGATCGGGTGCGAGTAGCTAATTCTTATTATGGGTTATTAGTAAAGCGTTACCTATGTTGATGATAACGAGTTTTGGTGAGCCTCGATCCCGTTATGATGGATCGGGTGCGAGTAGCTAATTCCTATTATGGGGGATTAGTGAAGCGTTACCTATGGTGATGGTAGCCATTTTGGTATGCTCCGGTTCCAAGAGGGAATCGATCCTATGGTGGGGATCAAGGAGTGAGATGAACTTGAGTGTTCATATTTTGTACCATGTGCATGTCGAGTAGGTGTTGAGTACATTGCATAAGTGTTGCATTTGTATTGGTTGTTGTTGATGTGTTGTTGGATGAGATGTTGTTGCATATGATGTTAATGACAATTGAGATGTGGTTTTATATGATGTTGATGATAATTGAGATGTTGTTGTGTATGATGTTGATTATGACTTGGATGTAAGAATGTGATATATTGTTGTGCATGATTGTGTAAATGTTGTACTCTATTCTTCATTCTATATCGTTATTATTGAAATGAATTATCACCCCTTCTGTTTGAATGTTGCCTTTACATGGGTATCATGCAGACACTCAAGAGTAGTATTGCTTAAGTAAGTGGAAGGTAGCTCTTGGATTACTTCTTTATTTTGTCGCTTTTACTAGTGGTACCTTGCTTTGATCATATAACATCGGGTTAGGTTAAACGCTTATTTCATTCCTTATGTATGATTATGTTGAAGTCATAAGACTAATTTTGTTGTAGAGAATTCTTAAGATGTTGAGTTGATTGATTACAACTCTCGGATTTTGTTATTACAATTGAAATTGAGACTAGATGTTATTACTTGCTTTATCTTCCATACTTGTGATGATAATTCCGCTGCGATGATACTTTAAAATGGAAGTGAGCATGCAGTGACAAGTTATGAATCTTATTATGTGAATATATAATACCGATCAGATGAGATGGATGTCGTGTAAACATCCCAGGTATGATTCAGATAAGTGGGATGTCGTGTAAACATCCTTATTACAAATGCGTGTATTGAAATTTATTGTTGAAACCCGTGTTACGGAGCAAGTCATGTGTGTTATGAATGCGTGACACCTTACATGGTTTTATTTTATATTTAATTTACGCGATAAATTATGTGTGGGGTTTAGGGTGTTACATTAGTGGTATCAGAGCAGGTCGGTCCGTCCGGCCAGGTTGTTTAATTATGTTTGTTCCCTAGTATGCGACATGTGTGTGAGAACACTGCCGATGCTTATTTTGTTTTCCATTTGTAGGTTGGGAATGAAACAAGTGGGGGAGAAGCATCTGCTTCTCTTGGATGTTGCAACTGTATAGAACTTGTACATCATGTTGCTACATGCAAGAGTGCAGTGTTGGCTAGTTAACCTATTTTGAGAATGTTGTGCTTTTCTGAACCCCGAGGAGAGGTCAGATTTGAGGATGGTGTCAATTAGCAAAATGGCGTGATCCTTAAGGGAATACGGTCAGGTGTTCTCGTTGGTCGCTTCCTTGTGAGGGGGAAGGTGATATTTTGGCCAGAGATGAGCCAGTGGTGTGTTGAGTATCGTGACGTGTTCCATGAGGATGTGTATTTTGTTGGAACAAGTTGACGTTATTCTTGGAATGAATTATTTGGAGTTAAACCAAGTGTTTACTAATTGTTTGATAAGTTGGTGTAGTGTGCCGCTGATTGCAATAGCTCAGAAAATGGTAACATTGTGTTGTTCCTAACACTGAAGATGTTATTGATTCGAGATTCTTGTCTGTCTGTCAAGTTGGGAAGTCTTTAGGAAAAATGATTAGGTATTGTTAATATTGTTTCTCATAGAGTAGAGAGCGATGTGATAACTAGTGTTATGCCAGTGGTGTGTGATTCTTGATGTTTTCCTAAAGATATTTGCAACTTGCCTCCCAAGCATGAATTTGAATTCGATTGAGGTGAAGTGTTGACGCTTGTATCAGCTAAGCAAGTGAGAGAGTCTGTGAATGATATGACACAAGTGTATGTGATATTAGCTTTGTTGGAAGCTAGAGGTAATGGAGTAGTTCGTGATCTTCCCGGAGTGTGTGAATTTCCTAAAAGTGTTTCCTGAAGACGTCAGTGATTTGCCTCCAAAGAGCAAAGTGGATTTTTCTATAGACTTAGTACCTGGTACTAGTTCGGTGTCGATGACTCCTTATAGGGTGTATGCTTTAGAGTTGGGGAAATTGAAGAAGCAACTAGAATATTTACTTGAGAAGAAGTTTATTCAACCAAGTGTTTCCCCGTGGGATGTGTCAGTGTTATTAGTGAAAGAAGAGGGATGGTAGTATGAGGCTATGAGTGATATGAGAATTGTATTGTAGGCATTGAAAGAGAACCATTTATACACAAAGTTTTTCCGAATGTGAGTTATGGTTAAAGGAAGTGGGTTTCCTTGATCATGTGATTCTAGTGGTGGTATAGTTATGGATCTATCGAATATACATTCCGTGTTACAATGGGAGACTTTGAAGTATTCCACTGAGATTAGAAGTTTTTCTTTGATTGACTGGTTACTACAGGAAGTTCATTAAAGGTTTTTCAAATTTAGCATTATCGTTAACTTAGTTGACTCGAAAGGGTTAAGCCTAGGTTAGGATGTGCATTATGAAAAGAGTTTCCAAGAACTCAAGAAGAAGTTGATGTCTTCTCCAATTTTGATTTCGACGAATCCAAGTGAGTCCTTTGTTGTATATTGTGATGCTTCGAAGATGGGTCTGGGAGATGTGTTGATGCAGAATGGTCAGGTTATGGCTTATGCTTAGAGACAGTTGAGATTTAATGAAAGGAATTACCATATGCATGATCTTGAGTTAACAATAGTGGTATTCATGTTGAAGATTTGGAGGCACTACCTATTTGGCTCCAAATTTGAAGTGTTCAGTGATCACAAGTGTTTGAAATATTCATTTGATCAGAAGAGTCGAATATGAGGCAGAGGAGATAGCTTGAACTTCTGAAGGATTATGAGTTTGATTTGAATTACCATCCTGATACAACTATTGTTGTAGCTGATGCAATGAGTAAGAATTCTTTACACAGGTAGATGCTTATGGCCTGAGAGTTTGAACTGATTGAGCAATTCAAAGATATGAGTTAGTGGGTGGAGAAGTTCCTAACAGTGTGAAGTTGGGTATGTTGAAGCTGACGAGTGGTATCCTTGAAGAGACCGGAGAAGTCAGAGATCTGATTTGAGTTTGAAGATGTTTTGCTGGCCAGGAATGAAGAAAGATGTTTCCAAATTTGTGTATGCTTGTTTGACCTGCCAAAAGTCAAAGATCGAACATCAAAAGTTGTTGGGTCTGATGCAACCATTGAATATTCCATAGTGGAAATGGGATAGTGTTTCCATGGATTTTGTAACAGATTTACCGAAGACTTCAAAGGGATGCGATTAAATTTGTGTGATTATGGATAGATTGACCAAATCAGCTCATTTGTACCGATGAGGATCAATTATCCTTTGCAGAAGCTGGATGAATTATATATTTATGAGATTGTGAAACTAAATGGTAATGCTTCAAGTATTGTGTCAGATAGAGATCCGAGATTTACATCGAGGATCTGGAAGAGTCTGCAGGCTACTTTGGGTACTAAGCTAAAGTTGAGTTCTTCTTATCTTACGTAGAGGGACGGTCAAATAGAGAGGACTATCCAATCTTCAGAGGAATTGTTGAGGGCTTGTATGCTAGAACAAAGAGGTACTTAGGATAGCTACTTGTCATTGATTGAGTTTACCTACAACAACGGTTTCTATTATAGTATCAGAATGGGCCATATGAGGCGTTGTACGGTAGGAGGTGTATAACTTATTTGTGTTGGTATGAGTCAGGAGAGAATGTTGTGCTCGGGCCTGAGATTGTTCACCAGACGGCTGAAAAGATCAAGATGATCCAAGAAAAGCGTCGCAGAGTCGTTAGAAAAGTTACCATGATAGGAGGAGGAAAGCACTTGAGTTTTAGGAGGGAGATCACGTGTTTTTAAGGTTATGCCAGTAACTGGTGTTGGTCGAGCTTTGAAGTCTCGAAAGCTCACGCTGCGTTTTGTTGGTCCGTACCAGATTTTACAAAGGATAAGATAGGTGTCCTATTGAATTGCTTTGCCTCTGCCGCTAGATAATCTTTATGATGTGTTTCATGTGTCTCAGTTGAGGAGATACATTTGGGATCCATCTCATGTGATCTAGGTGGATGATGTGCAGGTGAGAGATAATTTGACTGTTGAGGTATCACCCGTGCGGATAGAGGATCGAGAAGTGAAGCAGGTGGATAGTAAAGAGATTGCCTTAGTGAAGGTAGTTTCGGGTGGACCAGCTGGTGGGAGCACGACTTGGGAGCGTGAGAAGTAGATAAAGGAGTGTATCTGACTCTGTTTTCCTCGGGTAATTTTCAAGGGCAAAAATTTCTTAAGTGAGGGAGAGTTATAACACCCCGTTATTTTATTAGATATTTTATTATATTTTAATTGTTTGAATTATGCATTTTAATGATTTATTTTATGGTTGGGTGTTGGGAGGGTATGTATCCTTGAGTTAGGGGTATAAAGAGATGATAGAAGTAAGTAGAATAATTTAGAATTGTTTTAATAATTAAAAATAATATTTTATTTATTTTTATTATATTAATTAGTGAAGATAGAATAGTTGGGCCAAATATAAGAAATTGAGAAGTTTAGTGGGAGGAAGGAATATGAGATAATTAAGTTTGGGTCAAGTTAGTGATTTGGAAAAGTTTACCCTAAAAATAAAAAGTTAAGAGAAACCTAGGTTTAGGGAGATTTTCACAGTACATGACATTTGAGAAAAAGGAGCAAAGTGACAATAGAAAAGATGATCAAGGGAAGAGAGTGAAGGTTTCAATTCAGAATTTTTGCAAGGAATTCAGGTAAGGGTGGGAACTTGTTTCAATAGTAATGAATATGGTAGAAGGGTAGATTGGAGGAACCTTTAACCTCCTTAGGATTGGGTATTTTGATTCATAATTTTGAATTTTTATGCTACGATGGTTGTTATATGATGATTATATGATGAATTTCATGTCCCTTATGTGCGTGTATTTTTTTTATTTTTATGATTGAACATATATCCACCATTGTTGCAATTTCAAAGGTTTTAGGCATAATCTTAAAATTGTGATTAAATTATTTAATTATATTAAAATTGTAAATTAACTTTAGATGATTGGAGTATTGCATGGTTTGTAATTTTCTAAGTGTTTGGATTTTTACAGAATCAAAATCGGAGGTCTAGAAGGCCTCCAGCGATGAAAAACGCAAAAAATTTTGCGTTCTATTTGTCATGATCGTGCTCAGTGCGGGAGTCTTTTTTGTCTTTTTTGGTCGAAATCGTTTTGGCCATAACTTTTGATCCGTAAGTACAAATCGAGTGTAGTTTGAAGCGTTGTATATCTGAAATAGAGGGCTTTAAGTTTGTTTCAGGGATAAAATTATTTTGGTGATTATTTCATGGACGTTTTTAGGGTTGAAGAAGATGAAAATTATGTTGGAAATTTTAGAAAACAATAACTTTTTAGTAACACCTTCGTGCACAGTTTTGATCGTAACTTTCAACTCGTGAATCATTTTGGGTTAGGGTTTGAAGCATTAGAAATATGACTCTTAGAGATATAAAGTGATGGTGATAAGTGAATCGTTTAAGTATTATTCCTATTCCTACTGTGTTGGTGAAGTTTTTGTTCATACGATCGATTAATGTATTGTTGACATATCCTGACGAATTTGGTCATAACTTTTATTCCGTAAATCCAATTTTTATGTTGTTTGAAGCATTAGAAAGCTAACCCTCAGACCTATAACATGGTAGTGATTGTTGATATGTTTTAATAATATTCACATGCATACTATGTTAATAAATGTATTGGTTTATACGTTTGGTTGATGAATCATTGCATTGTTGTAATATCATGGTGTGAATATTATGTTGTTATGTCGATGATGTTAAGATGTTGACAAATTGCTACTGTTTGTTGATATTATTCTTGTGGTAACATGAATTGGTTGTTTCATGATGAATTATGTGATGCTAAAATGATGACATGTGTGTGGGGATCCTTTAGGTGAACCTTGTTGTGTTAATGCATGTTATTTAAGAGTCATGCATCTTGGTGTACGGGCTTCGGTCCAATTTTGGTGAGCCTCGATTATATGGTGATGGATCGGGTATGAGTAGCTAATTCTTATTATGAGGTATTAGTGAAGCATTACCTATGTTTATGGTAACGAGTTTTGGTGAGCCTCGATCCCATTGTGATGGATCGGGTGCGAGTAGCTAATTCCTATTATGAGGGATTAGTGAAGCGTTACCTATGGGAATGGTAGCGATTTTGGTGTGCTCCAATTCCAAGAAGGAATTGATCCTATTGTGGGAATCAAGGAGTGAGATGAACCTGGGTGTTCATATTTTATACCATGTACATGTCGAGTCGGTGTTGAGTATATTGCATAAGTGTTGTATTTGTATTGGTTGTTGTTGATGTGTTATGTGATGAGATGTTATTGCATATGATGTTAATGATAATTGAGATGTGGTTTTATATGATATTGATGATAATTGAGATGTGGTTTTATATGATATTGATGATAATTGAGATGTTGTTGTGTATGATGTTGATTATGACTTGGATGTAAGAATGTGATATATTGTTGTGCATGATTGTGTAAATGTTATACTCTATTCTTCATTCTATATCGTTATTATTGAAATGAATTATCACCCCTTCTGTTTGAATGTTGTCTTTACATGGGCATCATGCAGATGCTCAAGAGTAGTATTGTTGAAGTAAGTGGAAGGTAGCTCTTCGATTACTTATTTATTTTGTCGCTTTTACTAGTGGTACCTTGCTCTGATCATGTAACATCTGATTGGGTTAAACGCTTATTTTATTCCTTATGTCTGACTATGTTGAAGTCATAAGACTAATTTTGTTGTTGAGAATTCTTAAGATATTGAGTTGATTGATTACAACTCTCTTATTTTGTTATTACAATTGAAGTTGAGACTAGATGTTATTACTTGCTTTATCTTCCATAATTGTGGTGATAATTCCGCTGCGATGATACTTTAAAATGGAAGTGAGCATGCAGTGACAAGTTATGAATCTTATTATGTGAATATA
Source organism: Lathyrus oleraceus (assembly GCF_024323335.1). Taxonomy (NCBI): domain Eukaryota; kingdom Viridiplantae; phylum Streptophyta; class Magnoliopsida; order Fabales; family Fabaceae; genus Lathyrus; species Lathyrus oleraceus. The sequence goes on from NC_066585.1 coordinate 187,414,099, forward strand.
TAATACTGATCAGATGAGATGGATGTCGTGTAAACATCCCTAGTATGATTCAGATAAGTGGGATGTCGTGTAAACATCCTTATTGTAAATGCGTATATTGAAATTTACTGTTGAAACCCGTATTATGGAGCAGGTCATGTGTGTTATGAATATGTGACACCCTACATAGTTTTATTTTATATTTAATTTACACGATAAATTATGTGTGGGGTTTAGGGTGTTACAGTGTGAGACTTTACAAAATCCTCCCAAACTTTCTTATAAATAAATTAACACTTCATGTATGGAGATTCTACATTATCTTTTTATTTTTTAATATATTTATTTGTGAGTTGTATCTTAAAGCCCCTCCAACGCTCACCAGCATATGCAGTCCATTTCTTTTTCAAGATACTTTCACCTAGAACAATAAATACTTCCTAAATTTACATAATTAATAGAGTTGATAATGTGTTTCCCGTGTGATAGCCTATTCGCAAGTGCACGGACTCTATCAAAGTAATATAAAAGATATTGAATCCACAGAGACTTTTCAATCAACTTAACTGCTATCAACTGTTGTCATGTAAATTTAAGGCTGATAGATTTTGTTTTTTAGAAGGAAATTTAAAATGAGAAATAAAGGTTGGCTAGTGAGAATAATGAAAAAAGTGATACCATAATGTAATTTCAGTCGCACCTCTAGGACTTAATAAATTCTCGACGTTCGTTTTGATTCTTAAAATATTTTTTGGAAGAAAATATCAACTTAAAAACACTACTCACTTTTGTGCAGCCCGTGTTATGATTCGAAACCATGAAAATCATGTTGTCGCTCCATATATTACAATTTTGAAATAATTTTTGAAAACTAATAATCCTAATTATTTACTAAAGCGTTGTCGCTGTTTTTAGAAATTAAATCCAACTTTTACGTTCAGGCATGGGATCAAGTGTAAGTACTAAACATTCTCTTAGGTCATCATCCACATATCGTCTATGGTATCCATATTCATCTTTAATTTCTTCAGCTTGAAGTTCTACTAATTTTGTAATTGGTTGTGGAGGTGTGGATGTTAATTCTTTTATGAGTTCATCAATGATGTCTATAAAACAACAAGTGTCGTATATAGCTAGGGTGTTTAGAAATTGAGAAAGAATAAATTTGATTTTCTCTTTTCCCACCTAAATTTTAACTTCCCTCTTTTCACGTCTATTATCGCACCGACTATGGCCAAGAAAGGTCTCCCTAAAATGATGGGTATGTTAGAGTCTTCCTTTATATCCATGAATATGAAATCAATAGGGATATAGAATTTTCCAATGCGAATTGGAATATTCTCCAGCATTCCCACAGGGTATTTAACAGAACAATCTTCCAATTGAAGTGGCATTCTAGTAGGTCAAAAGTCTCCTAACTTAAGTTTTGCCCAGATGGAATGAGGCATTAGACTGACACTAGCTTCAATATCACATAATGCCTTGTCGATGACAAACTTGCCTATGACACATGGGATAGAAAATCTTCCAGTGTCTTTCAATTTAGGTGGCATGTTGTTTTGGATAATGGAACTACACTCTACGATGAGTGCAATTGTCTCGTCACCTTCAAGTTTCTTCTTATTTGACAGAATCTCTTTTTTAGGAACTTAGCATATGAAGGCATTTGAGTAATGGCATCACTAAAAGGTATAGTAACATAAAGTTGTTTTAGGAGCTCGAAAAAAATCTTAAATTGACCTTCATTCTTGGTTTTGGCAAGTCTTTGAGGGTATGGTATCTTTGGTTTATACAGAGGTGGAGGTACATAAGGTTTCTCTTTCTCGATGGCATACTTATTAGTGATAGTCTCTTCCTCCTCAACTATTGTTTTTCTTACTTGATTTTCATCAGTAACCTTTTCAGGTTCGTCCTCTACTCTCTTATACATAATAGGGTTTTCAACTCTTGGGTCTACTGGTCCATCTAACTTTGTACCGCTTCATAGTGTTATAGCGTTTGCATGTCCCTTAGGATTTGGTTGAGGTTTTCCTGGAAATGTGCCAGCTGGAGCAACAGTGGCTGCTTGTTGTTGGGAAACTTGAGAGATTTGAGTCTCTAACATCTTGTTCTGCATAGACATGGCTTCAACCTTATTGGCTAATTGCTTTACCAGCTCGTTAGTATGAACGTTTTAATTTATGAACTCTTCGTTCTGCTGGGTTTAGGATGCAATAAAGTTTTCCATCATAAGTTCTAAGTTTTACTTTCTAGGAGCATGAGGAGAAATATCAATTCCATTTTGATAACTTGGAGTGTTTGTAGGTGGTGGACTTAGCGCAAACAATTTGTTATTATTCTTGTAAGAAAAGTTGGGATGATTCCTTTATCTAGGATTATAGTTATTGGAATAGGGATTTCATTGTGCACAACTGACATGGTATGGTGTAGATCTAGTCAATATTTGGCAATCAGTTGCCATATATCCTCGAACTTCACAAATTTTGCAGTTTGGGGCAACAACAACTACAATGGCTGGAGTGGTTATAGTTAAATTGTTGATCTTTTGGGTAATTGCATCGACTTTAGCATTTACGTGATCAAATCCTTTGACTTCGAACATTCCTCTCTTTTGTTGGGTTTTGTTGACTTGAACTCTTTCAGCTCCCCCATTGGTAATGATTCTGAGCCATATATTCGATAAGTTGGTAGGCTTCCTCGAAGGGTTTTTTCATTAAGGCCCCTCCAGCAGCAACATCTATGGTCATTGTGGTGTTATATAGTAGACCATTATAGAAAGTATGAATGATAAGCCATTGTTCTAATTCGTAATAAAGACATGGTATTATCATATCTTTATATCTTTCTCATGCATCCAAAAGTGATTCTCCTTTGGTTTGTTTAAATGTAGTTATATGATTTCTTAACACTTTCATTTTGCTTGGTTGAAAATATCTAGCTAAGAATACCCTCTTGAGTTCATTCCATGTGGTGATTGAGTTCACAGGTAAAGACTGTAGCCATGCTCTGGCTCTATCTCTTAGGGAAAATGGAAATAAATATAGTCTAATGGCTTCTGGATTTGAACCACTACTTTTTAATGTGTTTGCATACTGTACAAACACTGATAAATGAAGATTTGGGTCCTCGGTGGGATTCCAGAGAATTGGTTCTGTTGAACAATTTGTATCTGAGACGGTTTCAATTCAAAAGAGTTCGTCTGGATTGCAGGTGGAACAATGCTTGAGTGTGGTTCATCTCTATTTTCTTATCTTTGATGCTTTCCAAAAGTGCAAGGAATGTATCGAGGTAGTATAAAAGGTTGTCGAACCCACAGAGAACTATAGTCACTCTTATCGCTATCTACTATTGTTGTGTAAATCTAAGGCTAATCAGATTTTAAAATATTTTTTATTATAATAATAAAAATCGGAACTAGAAAAGTAAATTAATATTTAAATTATACGCCAAACTGATTTACCGAGTCCCGTCGGAACGACGGTCCTCACATTCGGACTCTATAAACTTAGTCAGACATGGTTACAGAAATAAACATGCAATTATAAATGTTCAACTAAAACAGAGACATGATAAACACTTTAAAACAAATGATAGCAAGGGTTGCAGATGAATTAAAGGAGTAAAACAAGAACTCAAAGCAATAATAGTGGAAATAAAATGATAAGGAAGGAATTGTAAAAGACTTAAACTAAAAGATAAAAAGTAAAGCAATTGTAAATTAAAGGAACCTTAAACTTAAAGCTGGAAATAAATTGAATTAAACTTCAAATGACGGAAATATTTTTTATCCAAGTGTCGCAACCTGAAAAATACAGTGTGCGAAAAAACAACCGGCGAAAGAAAATGACAGAAGAGTCGCCACTGTGTGTTATTTATCCCAGAGGAGGGAAAGGAAACGCTCGAAGTAAACCTGAAAATAGGAGAGGAAAAGACAAGGTCTCGCAACCAAATCTTGGGTTCGGGAGTCGATTATGCGAGGGGAAGGTATTAGCACCCCTACGCATCCGTAGTACTCTACGGGATCCACTTTTGTAGTTCTTGTCTAAAAGGTGTGAGTTTATCTTGTGCTGTTTACTAAAAAAAAGGGTCAAAAGAAAATGACTCGCACGTATGTCGCATCCACTGCATACGTATCTCATCTAAATATGAGAATCAGAGTCTTCGTAGCTCGGCTACCTAGGGGTTAAGGGTAATTGTGCTCGATAAGACATCGCGACTTATGCCTACGTATCTCATCTGGAAGGAGAATCAGAGCACGCCGTAGTTCGGCTAACTACGGGGTTATGGATTGGGTTTTGGACGAACGACGTTACTACGCAATCTACCGGATGCTCGACCTTTGGAGACTTACTCCCCTGTAGTAGAAGGAGTAAACGTGTGTTTAGGAGAAGAAAAATCAATGAAGGGTTAGGATTTGGGATGCTCATGCGAAAAGGCAGTCCTTGACGAAGGAACCGCGCTACCTGCGGGGATACGAACACATACAAAACAAACATGTATAAAGTAAATGTGCCAACAAGGCAATCAGAATAAATCTCCCAAATGGTATCCCACGAGCAAAGTGGAATATCCAGCGAGCTATCCCTGCAAAAGTCATGTGAGCCTTCACAAAAACTCAACAAAAGGGTTAGTGAAACACGATAAGCATTTTTTTCATGGATAACAGTATGGTTTCAGAAACCTCAAACCATGTGGCATACAATCCAGAAATTAAACGATTAAGCATTCAAGGCATTATTTATACATTCACACATAATTATGAACCCTGGGCAAAAACCTAATGAAATTCACCCATCATACCTCAAACATTCAGAGTATTCAACTTCAAAGCAAAAGGCAATGGGAAATAAGGGCAAACCTGATTGGAGAGCTTGATTGAAATTGAGTTGCACCCGTGAGGTTTACAAAACAACCTTTAGGGTTTATGTGAGGCAGAGGTGATTCTGTGCAGTTAAGTTCCCTTCAGGGTTTGGAGGCTGCTCTGAGTTCTCTGTCAGGTAGTCTCTCTCTAGGTTTTGTCCAGGGTTTTGTTCCAAGGAAACCTCAGGGTGTTTTGCTTCTCTTCCTTTTTCTCCCTCTTTTTGTTTCAATGAAACTCTAGTATTTATAGGCTAATATTGGTATCTTAGTGGGCTTTTGAGAGAGGTCCAAGTTTGAGATTTTTTCTTTTATTTATTTATTTATTTAATTATTTATTTATTTAATTTTATTTTTTTTCGTTTTCCGTTTTTTTTCGTTTATTATTTTTTTTTTTTTTGAAAAAATATTCCGATTGCCATGATGAAATGCAAATGCTAAATGACCTACAAATGAATGCATGCATGAGGTGTAAAGCGTATGCTTCCAGGAAAAATGAAGGGTAAATTTTGGGGTATTACAGCTGCCCCTATTCAATCAACTGGAGACCTGGAAAGAAGATAGCAGTGGCTTTCGTGCTTTCGAGGTATCAAGGGATTGAATACAATAAAAACCCAAAAATTTGCAACTGAAGTAAAGTGAAGTAACAATGCCTGTCAGAATCGGCAAAGAGGTGGTCTTGAAAGAAGAATCTGTCTGGTACGGTGAGAGTCAGTCTGAATACCGAAAAAGAATGTTAACCTGGATACCAAAATAAATGGTAACACAGAAATAACCATGGCCTGAATTCCGCTCATCAGTCAGAATACTGGAAATGACTTCGATCTGAACATCGGGAGATATGAGATTATTAATATCGGTCTGAACACCGAGAGGCTGGCCTGAATGCCACAAGTTGCATCGACCTGAACATCGGAAACTTCTTCGATCTGAACATTGAAAAACTGGCCTGAACGCCACAAGTTGCATCGACCTGAATGTCGGAAACTTCTTCGATCTGAACATCAGAAAATTGGCTTGAACGCCACAAGTTGCATCGACCTGAATGTCGAAAACTTCTTCAACCCGAACATCGGAAAACTGGCCTGAACGCCACAAGTTGCATCGACGTGAATGTCAGAAACTTCTTCGATCTGAACATCGGAAAATTGGCCTGAACGCCACAAGTTGCATCGACCTGAATGTCGAAAACTTCTTCGATCTGAACATCGGAAAACTGGCCTGAACGCCATAAGTTGCATCGACCTGAATGTCAGAAACTTCTTCGATCTGAACATCGGAAAACTAGACTGAACGCCACTTCGGTCTGAATACCGGAAAAACTTCATGCCTGTCAGCATCGGCAAAAATAGGGAAAGATAATAGAGGCAGCGCATGGGTCAATGACACTTGTTGGGGATAACAAAGGTAAGTCATGAACAATCTTCAGTCTGAGTACTGGAAACAACTTATGGCTTATCACTTGGAATACCGAGAATGTTTTATGCTTACATGCGTATGTTTGAATTTTTCAATGGCGTAATGCTCCATGAAAATGGAAATACTACGCGATTTGGGAGGATGCAATGCAATATGATTCTACATGCAGGGATGCAAAATGCTGGGTAGAATGCCAAGCTGAGGCAAGGGGATCTGCTGGGGAAATGATCACCATCTTCTGGACCCTGGCAAGGCTGCTGGAGATGCACAGCGCAAAGAATTCTGTGGGGAAATGACCCACCACACGGTGTTCTAGTAATGACGAAATACCGAGATTCTGACTGGGGAGAGAACGACACTGAAAACCTGCTGTTGGGGAAAGCGATAGTGGTTCTGGAAACCACGATCTGCGAGAGAGACGACTTAGTAGGGGAAGCAAACACCGATACGGTACCGAGATTCTGCTTCAAGGAAAGAAACCATGGATCTGGCATTAGGATTATCGATCTGGCATCGAACTCTAAGGAGCAACCACTTCTGCTGGGAGGATACAGTCTGGCACTGTCAAATCCGCTGGGGGTATATAGTTTGACACTATCAACTCTACTGGGGAGTGTATAATCTAAAACCACCGCTTAGGGGAGGTACAGTAGTGAGAGCCTGCTAGGGATTGAAGAATCCAATGTTATGATCAGCTCTGCAGGGATAACATACCAACTTTGACTGTTGGCGGAAAACATTGCGGAAAACATTCACAATCCTCTGCAGGGGATTTTAAGGAAATGCCTCGAGGGTACCTGTTCTGAATAGACGATCCAAAGCACTTAAAATTTACAGCAATTTTAAATGTTTATTAAGCATGTACCTGTAAAGCTCTTATGTGTCATGATGCAATGTTTATCAAAAAATTCGGACGTCATTTTTGCAAACAAAATAGAAAAATGAAAATGAAAACAGAGATATACTGAATAACATGATTTTATTGATTGAACGGCCTCTGAATAGGCATTCACATCAGGAAGCAATCCCTAGAAAGAGGTAATCGCACAACAGATAAAAACAGACATTAATCTAATGGCAATGTGAAATGGGTTTCTATTGGATTCCAATTCTGCTATGACTTGCTCGTCTTCAAGATCCTCCAGATGATCAGCTTTCTGAAAGAGTGATTGGACTGTTTCCTATCCTTCAAAAGTTTCCAGTCATTGACACGAGATGAGATTCAGAACTACTCAGAACGCAGTCATTCGCTTAATCCCTAACTTTTGCCTGGATCGCCCTTTTCGGGTTTTCAATCCACCGGGATACCCATTTTTGCCTAAGTTGCCTTTTCAGGTTTTCAACTTACCGGGTGTACAATCTTTTCACTTTTAATCCCTAATTTTTGCCTGAACCTTTTTCATTTTCTTGGTTCGCCGGGATGCCCATTTTTGCCTGGACTACTCTTTTTATTGTCCAGTGGGTCTATTTTATGCGAAGTATTTTTTAACTGCGTTTGAGTTCACAGGGGAAGTGAAGTTTTCACCATCCATAGTTGCAAGCATTAAGGCCCCACCATCAAAAACCTTGGTGACAATATACGGACCATCATAGTTAGGAGTCCACTTGCCCCTGTGATCTGTCTGAGGAGGAAGGATCCTTTTCAGCACTAAATCTCCGACTTGGAAACATCGAGGACGCACTTTCTGATCAAAGGCTCTCTTCATCCGACTTTTATACAACTGCCCATGACGAATGGCTGCCATTCGCTTCTCTTCGATAAGACTCAACTCATTGAACCTTGTCCGAATCCATTCAGCTTCGTCTAACTTGTCATCCAACAGGACTCTTAGAGAAGGAATCTCAACTTCAACAGGTAGGACTGCTTCCATACCATACACAACGGAGTAAGGGGTTGCCCTGGTCGAAGTATGTACTGACGTACGGTACCCATGCAAGGCGAAGGGTAACATCTCATGCCAATCTCTGTACGTAACAACCATCTTCTGCATAATCTTCTTTATGTTCTTATTTGCCGCCTCAATAGCACCGTTCATCTTAGGGCGGTAAGGGGAAGAATTGTGATGCTGAATGTTGAAGTGTTGGCACAACTCCTTCATCATTTTGTTGTTGAGATTAGAACCATTATCAGTAATGATTCTTTCGGGAATCCCATAACGACAAATGATTTCTTTCTTGATGAATCGGGAAACCACATGTCTGGTGACCTTCGCAAATGACGCTGCTTCGACCCACTTGGTGAAATAGTCGATGGCAACAAGGATGAAGCGATGCCCATTGGAAGCGGTCGGCTCAATCTTTCCAATCATATCGATGCCCCACATAGCGAAAGGCCATGGCGAAGACATCGCATTCAAAGGATTCGGCGGCACATGCACCTTATCAGCATAAATCTGGCATTTATGGCACTTCCGAGCATATTTGAAACAATCAGATTCCATGGTCATCCAGTAATAACCTGCTCTCAACAATTTCTTAGCCATTGCATGTCCGCCGGCATGAGTACCGAAGGAGCCTTCATGAACTTCCTGCATTAACATGTCTGCTTCGTGTCTATCCACGCATCTGAGCAAAACCATGTCGAAGTTCCTCTTATACAACACATCGTCTTTGTTCAAGAAGAAACTGCCTTCCAATCTTCTCAAAGTCTTTCTATCATTGGTGGATGCCCCTGCAGGGTACTCTTGATTCTTCAGAAAGCGCTTGATGTCGTGATACCAGGGCTTGTCATCAACTACCAGTTCAACAGCAAACACATACGCGACCCTATCAAGGCGCATCACGTCGATCTTGGGAGCCTGGTTCCACTGAATCACGTTGATCATGGAGGATAGAGTGGCAAGGGCATCTGCCATCTGATTCTCATCCCGAGGTATATGATACAGCTTTACTGTTGTGAAGAGAGTCAATAGTCTTCTCGTGTAATCTCTGTAAGGGACCAGAGTAGGCTGAAGAGTGTTCCAATCACCATTCACTTGATTGATCACTAGAGCTGAATCTCTGAAGATGTCCAAAGTCTTGATTCTCAAATCAATGGCCTGCTCAATACCCAAGATACAGGCTTCATACTCAGCTTCATTATTAGTGCACTCGAAAGTCAGACGAGCAGTGAAAGGCATGTGGGCACCTTTCGGAGTTGTAATGACAGCACCAATTCCACTTCCTCTGGCATTGACGGCCCCATCAAACATTAGAGTCCACTTTTCGTCTAGATCAGGTCCCTCTTCAACAACTAGCTCTTCATAGTCTTTAATCTTGAGGAACATGATGTCTTCATCTGGAAAATCAAACTTCATCGGCTCATAATCTTCAACCGGCTGTTGAGCAAGATAGTCTGACAGAATACTCCCCTTGATGGCTTTCTGGGAAGTATACTGGATGTCGTACTCTGTCAGTACCATTTGCCAACGAGCAACCCTTCCGGTGAGAGCTGGCTTCTCGAATATATACTTGACTGGATCCATCTTGGAGATCAATAAGGTTGTGTGAGTCAGCATGTAATGTCTTAATCGCTTAGCAGCCCATGCAAGTGCACAACATGTTTTTTCAAGCATTGAGTATCTCGACTCGCAATCTGTGAATTTCTTACTCAGGTAGTAGATGGCATGCTCTTTCCTACCTGTCTCGTCGTGTTGACCGAGAACACAACCCATAGAATTGTCTAGTACTGTCAAATACATAATCAGCGGTCTCCCTGGGACCGGAGGCACAAGGATAGGAGGATTCTGCAAATACTCTTTTATCTTCTCGAACGCCCTTTGACAATCATCATTCCACCTGATAGCCTGATCTTTTCTCAACAATTTGAATATTGGCTCACACGTGGCTGTTAGGTGAGAGATGAACCTTGCAATGTAGTTCAACCTTCCTAAGAAACCACGGACTTGTTTCTCTGTTCTTGGCTCAGGCATTTCCTGTATCGCTTTCACTTTGGTCGGATCCACCTCAATCCCTTTTTCGCTAACAACAAAACCCAGTAGTTTTCCAGATCTCATCCCAAAAGTACACTTGTTCGGATTAAGCCTCAGCTTGAATTTCCTCAAACGCTCAAACAGTTTCTGCAAATTCACCAAATGTTCTTCTTCTGTCTGAGATTTGGCAATCATATCATCAACATAAACCTCGATTTCATGATGAATCATATCATGGAACAGAGTCACCATCGCTCGCTGATATGTTGCTCCGACATTTTTCAGACCAAACGGCATCACCTTGTAGCAGAAGGTGCCCCATGGGGTTATGAATTTTGTCTTCTCCATGTCTTATGGTGCCATCTTAATTTGATTATAGCCAGAAAAGCCATCCATGAAGGAGAATACCGAGAACTGAGCCGTGTTATCCACCAAAACGTCAATGTGAGGTAAGGGGAAATCATCTTTAGGACTAACCCTGTTCAGATCCCGGTAGTCAACACACATCCGTACCTTTCCATCCTTCTTAGGTACCGGAACGATATTTGCAACCCATGGCGGATAATTTGTGACTGCTAGAAACCCTGCATCCAACTGTTTTTGCACTTCTTCCTTTATCTTGACAGTCATCTTTGGTCTTGTTCTTCTGAGCTTCTGCTTGACCGGAGGACAACCTTCTTTGAGCGGCAAGCGATGTACCACGATGTCTGTGTCAAGCCCTGACATGTCCTGATAAGACCAAGCGAAGATGTCAACATACTCTTGCAGCAATTCAATCAGCCCTTTCTTCACATTATCTTCCAAAGCAACCCATATCTTGATTTCTCTCTTGGCGTCCTCGGTGCCGAGATTAATCACTTCAACAGACTCTTGATGCGGTTGAATGACCCTTTCCTCTTGTTTTAATAACCTGGTAAGTTCTTCAGGGAGTTCACAGTCTTCATCACCCTCTTCTTCAGCTTGAAAGATTGGATTTTCAAAGTCGAAACGAGCCATAGCAGAACTGTTATCAATAGGATCCGGTGATGTGCATCTGCATGAGTGATGGTATGTGCTTATGAGTGTGAAAAAAAAGAAAAAAAAAAGTGGAAACTAAACAAAAACATTGCCATTTTTTTTTTGAAAAACTGCAAAAATAGAAAGACAGGGAACGAAATATTTGAATGCAAAAAGACGTCCTTTATTTATGATAAAAAAATACAAGTGTCACATAGATGAGCCCTACAATGAGTCATTACGCCCTGGCGGAACGTAAGACTTGGATATGCATGAATAAACAAAGAAAATTACTCCTCCAGACAACTGGCTTGGACAATCTCCTCAGAAGACCAATTGTTGAGAACTTCACCCGGGATCCTCGGACGCACCCAGTTATCGATGTCGCAATCACTATCCCCGTCTTCATTGTTGACCGCAGAGACTAATTTGACTTTTCCTTCAACCATGTTAACGTTGGCTCCACCATGCTGGGGCATGGGATTGTTGACGACATTAGGAGCTGGTGCAAAGTTAACGGCCTTCGAATCAATGAGGTCCTGAACTACGTGCTTAAAAGCTTTACAGTTCTCAATATTGTGGCCAGGTGCCCCAGAGTGGAAGCTACACCTAGCGTTGGCGTCATAACCCACCGGAAGCCTACCAACGGGAGGAGCCAGAGCGCGCAACTGCATAAGTTGTAGTTGTTGAAGACTAGAAAGCAACTGAGCGTACGACATTGGAAGAGTGTCGAAACGCCGATCCATCGTCCTTGGCCCCGGTTGATAGGCGGGTCTATTACCCGGTTGTTGTGGTTGGTACTGAGCTGGTTGACGTTATGGTTGTTGTTGTTGTAGTGGTGCTACAACTGGAATGGTCACAACCGCAACATACGGTTGCTGATGATAGTTCTGAAAGTTATTCCTCTGGTTATCCCTGTTCTGATAAGAAGATATGGCACTTGCATCCCCTTCTCTCCTCTTCTGTCCCTGAATGAACGACTTCTTCACCCCTGATGAGGATCCATCTCCACTCTGGGTCTTGTATGTCTTCAGGTAATTCTCCACCCTCTCTCCGGTAGAGACTACATCAGCAAAATTGGAGGCATTGCAACCCACCAGGCGCTCCAAATAAGGTCCGGGCAGAGTGTTCATGAACATGTTAGCCATTTCCTTCTCCAACATAGGAGGTTGAACACGGGAAGCTGTTTCTCTCCAGCGTTGAGCATATTCTCTGAAGCACTCATTGCTTTTAAGAGACAGATTTTGAAGTTGAGTTCTGTCCGGAGCCATGTCTGCATTATACTGATACTGCTTCACGAAAGCCTCAGCCAAATCCCTCCAGCAATGGATGTGGGCTCTGTCCAGCCTCATATACCATTCCAGGGATGCCCCAGCTAGGCTGTCCTGGAAAAAGTACATAAGCAACTTTTCGTCATCGGAGTATGCAACCATTTTACGGAAATAGGCCTGCACATGGATCTTGAATTTCGGTGGCACTCTGACACCTGGGACCAGCCCCAACTCAGCAACATCTACTCCCAGAGGATTCTGTCCTTCCACTGCCTTCAACCTCTCTTCCAATCTTCTAAACATGGGGTCCACACCATGACCCATACCAAAGTCTTCCTGCAGCAGGGGGAACTGATCGTCCTGATCATCATGAACGGGCTGTTGACCGGAGGTGACATGTAGGATTGGGATAGGCCCTGGTCCATCGGGTCCATTAGCCTCTCCAGCTGGAGGATCAGTCACTGTCTCTGGTTGAGCAGGGGGATTCCTCTGTATCATCTGCCTGAGCTCTTGTTGTCGCTGAGCCACCCCTTGAACCACATCCATGAATTGATTCATGCGGATTTTCATCTCGGCGAACTCTGCCTGTAGGCCTTCCATTACTCTCTGTTGGTTTCTGCGGGTACCGTACAAGTGAATGCCTGGGTCAGCTATCCTGTCGATGGAACACCAAACAAACTGAGAACACTGTGGCGGTACCTGTTATGCAAGACATGCTAATGAATATGTAAATGCAATGACATGTTTATCAATTCCAAAAGTATTCTACCCCCTTGACTCCAGTCTCTCAATAGATAAACGATGTAAAAAAAACTAAGCCGTTGATGAGAACCAAGAAAATTCTGACTAGAATCAAGTAGAAGATATAAACCCCACAGAAATGGATAAACATGTGTGAATGATTATGAATGCAAAATGATGTGAATGCAGTGCAGTGGCATGGGAATCAGGATCGTTGTATTTGCTTGAACATCTGTCAGGTTGCACTGTCTGGAGAGAAATTAAGAGCACACCAAACAAAGGTCATGGGATGGATCATGTTATCCTTAATATCAACCACCCATTTTGGTGGATTATGGTTCACACCTTATCAACACCCAAGTTTCATTGATATTAAGGATACCTGATCGGATCAACCATGAATCAAGGGTTTGTTGCAATTCACGAGCATGGAGTTTAGGTTAAGAACCACCCAAAAGGAGTGTACTAAGGTTTAAACCTTCCAAACATGTTCTACAAAAGGTTCCCATAGTCATAATCCCATCTTTCGGATATTATCGGAGGAACGACTACTCGTATTCCAAAAATATTCTCAAGAGAGACTCTTATGAGTGTAGTATCGCGTAACAATCGTATCAAATCTTACACTTGAACGACTTTTGCACTACGTCCTACGAATAGACCAAGATGGGTTTGGTAAACTAAGGTCCTTGGCTTCTAAGGTCTATATTGGAAAAAGTAATGTCTAACCACAACTTACTTGTGTGACATTATTGATATGACCTCCACCAAGTGAATGGGCTTGCAAGTCAACTTGCTAAGGAATAACTCCACACAAGTCGACAAGACTATGCCATTCTCCTATCCTAAGTGCACTCGAGTTCGGGTATAAAACTCATCTCACAAAGATCACCAAGCAGCCATAGCCAGCCAACAGATACAGCAATGATATGTACACAATGCAATAAGGTAAAGCAGGTAAATAAATAACTGTACAAAAGCATGAACACCCAATAAACAAACAAACTACAAAAGCTAGGAGGGACTCGCTTAGGGAAACCGGGTCCCCAGCAGAGTCGCCAGCTGTCGCAACCTGAAAAATACAGTGTGCGAAAAAACAACCGGCGAAAGAAAATGACAGAAGAGTCGCCATCGTGCGTTATTTATCCCAGACGAGGGAAAGGAAACGCTCGAAGTAAACCTGAAAAGAGGAGAGGAAAAGACAAGGTCTCGCAACCAAATCTTGGATTCGGGAGTCGATTATGCAAGGGTAAGGTATTAGCACCCCTATGCATCCGTAGTACTCTACGGGATCCACTTTTGTAGTTCTTGTCTAAAGGGTGTGAGTTTATCTTGTGCTGTTTACTAAAAAAAAGGGTCAAAAGAAAATGACTCGCATGGATGTCGCATCCACTGCATACGTATCTCATTTGAATATGAGAATCATAGTCTTCGTAGCTCGGCTACCTAGGGGTTAAGGGTAATTGTGCTCGCTAAGACATCGCGTCTTATGCCTACGTATCTCATCTGGAATGAGAATTAGAGCACGTCGTAGTTCGGCTAACTACGGGGTTATGGATTGGGTTTTGGACGAACGACGTTACTACGCAATCTACCGGATGCTCGACCTTTAAAGACTTACTCACCTGTAGTAGAAGGAGTAAACGTGTGTTTAGGAGAAGAAAAATCAATGAAGGGTTAGGGTTTGGGATGCTCATGCGAAAAGGCAGTCCTTGACGAAGGAATCACGCTACCTGTGGGGATACGAACACATACAAAACAAACATGTATAAAGTAAATGTGCCAACAAGGCAATCAGAATAAATCTCCCAAATGGTATCCCACGAGCAAAGTGGAATATCCAGCGAGCTATTCCTGCAAAAGTCATGTGAGCCTTCACAAAAACTCAACAAAAGGGTTAGTGAAACACGATAAGCATTTTTTTCATGATAACAATATGGTTTCAGAAACCTCAAACCCTGAGGCATACACTCCAGAAATTAAACGATTAAGCATTCAAGGCATTATTTATACATTCATACATAATTATGAACCCGTGGGCAAAAACCTAATGAAATTCACCCATCATACCTCAAACATTCAGAGTATTCAACTTCAAAGCAAAAGGCAATGGGAAATAAGGGCAAACCTGATTGGAGAGCTTGATTGAAATTGAGTTGCACCCGTGAGGTTTACAAAACAACCGTTAGGGTTTATGTGAGGCAGAGGTGATTCTGTGCAGTTGAGTTCCCTTCAGGGTTTGGAGGCTGCTCTGAGTTCTCTGTCAGGTAGTATCTCTCTAGGTTTTGTCCAGGGTTTTGTTCCAAGGAAACCTCAGAGTGTTTTGCTTCTCTTCTTTTTTCTCCCTCTTTTTGTTTCAATGAAACTCTAGTATTTATAGGCTAATATTGGTAGCTTAGTGGGCTTTTGAGAGAGGTCCAAGTTTGAGATTTTTTCTTTTATTTATTTATTTATTTAATTATTTATTTATTTAATTTTTTTTTTCGTTTTTCGTTTTTTTTTTTGAAAAAATATTCTGATTGCCATGATGAAATGCAAATGCTAAATGACCTACAAATGAATGCATGCATGAGGTGTAAAGCGTATGCTTCCAGGAAAAATGAAGGGTAAATTTTGGGGTATTACACCAAGCACACAACAAAAGCCTAAAAACACTAAGGTGTAGTAGTTCCTCGATGTGAGAAAGCTACTACTTTACGATGGTGAATCTCTGCTTTAAAAAAACTTTGAACTTGCCCATGACTTGGATGCGACTTGGATGCTAAAAATCTAATAACACTACCTATTTATAGCGTTACAAATGCAGAATGTGAGGTCAAAACGTGTGGAAGTCGTGGGAGAAAAATATGGTGGAATGGGGGAAGACTGGGCAATTTCTTGTTGCTGTTTTTTTCAAGAAATGAAGTGCATGGTGGGTGCAATGCACTGTGGCGGTCGCCACAAGTGTAATTTCAAGATCGTGGCTGGATGGCATTGCATGGCGGGCGTCATGGGTCCTTGACTTCGTCTCTTTGCACATTTTCTCTCTCTGGTGGACCTCATGATTGCCTTGTCATGGCTAGTACCATGTCAGGCGCCACGGAGGTTGCCACCAGTGTATTTTTGCCATATTTTCTCCTTTTTTCGTCATTTTCGTTTGGTTTTTTCATGCATCGACTTCACCTATAACATACCATAATATCGGTCCATATGATATATTTCAAATCACCATCAACCTCGTGCCAATTATACATCAAAAGGCTCATGTTTCTTCTATCTTGTAATGCCATGTAACCCTTAAAATCATCAGCATTTTCATCATAAGCCTTTTCGGTTCTCATATCAAAATTAACTTGGGAGCGAACATCGTTTTCATGGGCTTTCTTAACCTTGGTACACATTGTGGAACCTCTATATTTTATTTTACTTTTTGTATTAATATAGGTTGCAGCATAAGTTGTATAAGATGTACTTGTTGAATTACCCATATCTATGTAAATTAAGAAAAATAGCAACATATATATCAACTACAAGCACAAATGTTACCAACTGAACCTAAACCAATGTATTTCTTATAATTCACATTAAGGTAATTAACATTTTGAAACAACAACCAAACTAAATATTCCATATTTGTCTTTTGTGTTTAACTAGAACATAAAAACAACAACAGTAAAAACATACATTTAAGTTCCTGACAATTGTGTTATCTAAAAGATGGATACAAAGTTTGACATTAATCACCAAGATGGATTTTAATGATAATTGTGGAAACAAAAATTTAAAAAATTTATCTATAGAAAATTTATTTTTACTAAGGTTTACATTGATTTTTTAAGTAATGTGATGCTATCATATGTCTTGATTTTCTTTGTTCACACTACAACAACTAATCCACAATAGAATACACAACTTATGATAAAACATATATGGAATAAAACATCTTACATTGAGGGATACATGGACTCATAATGAAGAAATATGTAATATCTCATATTCCCTTAAATGTTCTAATTGTTATCAGTTGAACCAACTGAGTTCCTACTTGCTCTAAATATTGTCATTTGGGACAAAAAGAGTAATTAGTGAGCTCAGAAGAGATCAATTCTTATTAAAAGAGACTGATATTTATTTATTAGTACAAGAGGAGACACTTTGGTATCATCGTTAAATGGTAAATTGGTACTAGAAGAAAAATCTCATTTTGAGATATTTTATCTCAAATCTTATTATGACTTATTTTCCAGTTTCCACCATAAAACAGGAATGGTAGCTCCAATTGATACGAGAAAGGATGTGTTAGGAAGATAACATAGAGGACTATGATATAAAGAGTAATATTTATGAGTTATTTCACTATAACCTTACCTTTGAGTCTGGTTAACCCCACCATAGGATGATCAGATAGACATTTACTATGTGGAGTGAAAGTGGAATAAGTTAGATTGAGGCGGGCTATATAAAAGTTTTGCCTATGGTTTTATAACATGCTATATGGCCATGTGTGCTTTATGTGTGTTATGAATCATACTATGATATATTATATGGATTATATTGTATGCTTTATGTGATTTATTTAATCTTGTATGTATGTAGACCTTTAATTGTTTAAGATAAAATAACAAAAAGTGGATACATAATAAAACCGATCTTTCAAAATAAGTTTCAAACACTTGATCAACATCGAGTTAGCTTTCAAAATCTCACAATTCTCAAGTCTTTTCAAACCTTTTCTTTTTCTTTCTATTCACAGATGCAAACCAAAACTCGATTAACATCGAATCATTTTCCAATTCAAAATAAAATACCTAACTATTATCAAACATCATTTCATAAGTAAAGATGAAAAATGAGGATGATATAGAGCCTTCTATTAATCTCGTCAATTGTTTGGATACGAGTTACCTTACTCGACCATTTTGTCATCCATTAAAACTTCCAATCTGATTCACTTAAAACCTTTTTCCTTAATAGGACTTAGGTAAACTCATTTTCGTAATAACTCGGATGAAAAAGGAGGTAGTCTAGAGCCTTCTATTCCCTTCCCCGAGTACTTAGATACGAGTTGCCTTACTCAACCATTCGAGTATTTGTGGTCCATCCAAAATACGTTAACAATATCAAAATCATATTTTTTAATCAAGGATGAAAGAGATATGGTCTAGAGCCTTCTATTCCTCTTCTTGATTGTTTGTATACGAGTTATCTTACTCGACCAATTAAGTAATCGTCATCCAACAAAACACTCAACAAATCTCTTCTAAACGAAATATATTTCGTCTTAAGACGTTGTAAAACAAGGCTCTGTCCATACATGTGTGTGAGTGAGATAAGTGATGTTTTTTCCGTAAATATTGATATTTAGAAATCCATTCGATATGACACAAACATTCACTCCTCTAAAACTATTATGGGTAGGAAATGTTTTTCGTTGTTGGTGACAAAATATATTTCACTAAAACTGACCAACAAACAAACATTTTCTACCAGAACTACGTATCTTTGAGTTCTCCATCGCACCTAGAGATACGTAGGTGCAAGACTTGCAATCTTGTCAGACACATTAATAAAAACATTTCTGCGACCCATTTTATTTTATTTTCATAATTTTAATAACACAGAGAAAAAATTGGTGTAAGCTAACAATCAAATCCCAAATTTAACTAAAAGGTTATCATTTAGTACAATGGCGTGAGGGGTGTTAATACCTTCCCCTTGCATAATCGACTCCCAAACCCGAATATGGTTGCGACGACCATCTTCTTTTAAAATGTTTTATCGATATTTTCCCTTTCTTACTTGGAATAAATAAAGTGTGGTAGGGACTCTGTTTGAATCATTTTCCGCGAGCGTGCGATACACTTCGTCAAATATCGTATTTTCTGAGGTACGACCGTATCTGGTATCATAGTATTTCAACTTATTGAAAATCAGGGCCAGGTTCATTGCGAAGCTGTGAAGTGCGAGCAAAGATATTTGAATGGTTCGTTGGAGGTAAAAATTAAAACATATGTGGGTACTGTTAACGATAGAAATGCCTTTTTGGGTTTCCCATTTGTGTTTTTTGGAAAAACCATAACTTAGAAATTAAAATTATCAATTGAGAGTCATTTGATCTACTACTCAGGTATAATTATTCCTCTAATTAAATCAGCAATTGAAAAACATATTGACGTTGTTTTCACTTTAATAAGGGGCATGATCGAGTCAAAGGTAATTATGGTTAAAAAGGTGGTTTCAGAAGACAATATAGTGGATATGTTTATCAAATAATTGTTTAGGTTAATGTTTAAGCATTTCTTGTATTTGATCAAGATTTTTGAATAGTGATTCAATCTTGTAAAGAGCGGAAAGGTGGTTGATTTCTATATTGGCATCACCGTCATTATCACTACGAAAGTGGGGATTCGTCATTGCCTCACTCACAACTGTCGCATCCGCGAAAAACAACCGGCGGGCTAAAACAAAAACAAACAGAGCCGCCACCGTGCGTTATTTATCCCAAAGAGGGAAAGGAAACGCTCAGAGTAAACCTGGAAAAAGCATGGTCTCGCGACCAAAGAGAATGGGATCGGGAGTCGGTTATGCGAAGGGAAGGTATTAGCACCCCTACACATCCGTCGTACTCGACGGGATCCA
This sequence comes from Lathyrus oleraceus, assembly GCF_024323335.1. Taxonomy (NCBI): domain Eukaryota; kingdom Viridiplantae; phylum Streptophyta; class Magnoliopsida; order Fabales; family Fabaceae; genus Lathyrus; species Lathyrus oleraceus. Next base: position 187,433,891 of record NC_066585.1, read on the forward strand.
CGCTCTAAAAGAAAGAAAAGGTTGCTAAAACAAACATCACACACACATACTGAAGACAACACAGGTGGAAAAAGGGGAAAGAGGGCTCGCTAGGACATCGCGTCCTATACCTACGTATCTCGTCTGGAACGAGAATCAGAGCGACCGTAGTTCGGATCACGCACGCCGAAACAAACACACGCACAAAAAGGCAAACATGGAACCCGAACGCCAATAGCTGGACTTACATCAGCTTTCGAACCAAACAAACCCACACTGGAAACCAGATGCCACTTGATGGACTTATACCGGACTCCAAGCACACAACAAGAGGATACGGAATGCCAATGGCTGGGCTTACATCCGTCTCCTACACACACAAGAAGAACAAGCAACGAGCTACTAAGGAGTCGGGAACTCGAGCATAGTAACTGTCAAGCAAACACACACAAAAAGAAAAAAAGGGTTTGCCCGGAGAGATCTTGTGCGACCTCCTGCCTACGTACCTCATCTGGTATGAGGATCAGGGCAACGTAGTTCCCCTCAACAGGGGAGAAAGACTAGCCTAACCAGATAACAGAGGGAGACACAACTAGGGAGACTAACTCGAGCCTAGATGTTATCATGCATAATCATCCCTAAGTTAAGGTTTACTATCTACTTGCACAACAGCAAGCTAATCCTAACCAGGAAAAAGCAAAGCATGCAAGCATAACCAAAACAAATCAAACATTCACAGTTAGCACACACTATATACAGACAGATGTGGCTCAATCAAGGGTTAAGTTGCAAAAGCAACACAACTGTGTCAGGGTGGTGTCAGCTCTTAACCCTGACATTGAGAGTCAGGGTGAAGCCAGATGAAAGGTGAGTGAGGGGTGTGCCTCACAGCTCTTATCCCTGGCCAGGGAGAGCTTCAGACAAAGGAGTGTGGGTTCAGAAAGTGGGAACCCTTCTACACTCATGACTCTGACTCAACTGATCTTGGGTTAATGTCCCAATGCATCAACACAGTGGTGTGAGTAGTGGGACGACTCAACAAGAATAGTAGGGGATGGATTGCACATCCCTTGGGTTCTGCCAATTGCCTTAATCAAGGTCTTTTCCTGCTTGGGGACAAAAATAAACAAGCACAATCATTGCCTCTTAAGGAGGACTTCAGACAGGTGCCTGGCCAAGTAGCAGGCCAGGTCTTCCAGACTACATGAAGTTAGAGTGTTCTACCTCTATTGGTTAAACAACCAAGCAACAGCAAGCAAGTTCTCAAAGAACTATTAGCAACTAATGTACCTGAAATCAATCAAATACAATCAGTATACCAATCACAAAAGCAAAACAGACAGTATAAAAGCCAACAGTCAATGTTCAACCAAACAATGCAATGTGCAATGCACAATCAACTCAAGTGATCCAAGCATCCTACAAAATAAAACAAGTTAGTTCACAACAATTAACCAAATCAAACTCAATTAACTTGAAGCAATCTCCTTAAGGCATTTGCATCTCAACCTGAAAAGCCAAACTCAAATATGAGAAACAAGACCACTAGGACAAGCCTAGGGTCAAAAGGAGATGAAAAATCCAAAACAGGAAGTGAAAATTATCCAAAACCACAATCAAACAATTTAGAAACAAATCCAATTGGTCCCATGCTCATATCATTCATTATCATCATTTCATAAAAGAAAAGGCACAAAACATGCAATTTGCAACCTCAAAGGACCAAACAGAATGATCTCAATCAAATCAACATCAAAACATTTCAATAAATTCCACAAAAATTCAAGTCTAAACAGAACACATATCATGTCAAGCATACCAAATTTCAGCTTATTTGGATCAAAATAAATAGGTCAATGAAAATCAGAAAGTCAACACAAATTCAAACAAGCCAACACAAGGCATCAAAACAAGCATCAACTTCCATCAATCATAAAACAGTGACAAAACATGATAAATGAATGGGATCAAAACCACAATGACCTATAATGTGTCTAGAAGTCATATGTCAAATTTCACATCCATCCAATTAATGACCAGAATTTCACAAACCAAATACAAACATGTGTCACACAAAATCAACAAATGACCAAACAGGGGAGAAAATTCCAATAAAATAGGAAATGCCATCAATAAATCCAGAAAAATTCACATGTGTGCTCAACATCCATATGTTCAATCATGCAAAAATTCAACTCAATCCAATGTCCCTAAGCACATCAAATAAAATCATGAAATTGCACTAAGCATGGTGTGACACAAATTGTCACACCTCTAATCAAAAAGTCACATCTCATCAACCAGGGATCCAAAAATTGCAAACCACATATCAAAATCACCAGCAAAGAGTCTAGAACATGCACAAAAAATTTCAAGCATTTCTATGGAAGCATCAAGATTTCACAAGCAAAATGGCATGGTATACACAAATTGGACACATTCAATCAAACCCTAGGCAATTTTATTTTTCCATACGTGCACAAAAATATTAAAAATCATCATAAAAAACTACACATCACAAGGAGAATGGTGCAAAAAACCTCATCAAATTTGGACAAGAAATGAATGATTTATGGATTTTTAAACATCATGGATCAAAATGAAATGAAATGGAAAAAAGAAATGAAATAAAAATGAATTAACATGAATAATGGCAAATGCGTAATTCTGAAGCAACGAAACCAAAACGCAGCGTTCTCATTAATACGCTGGCGTCCTATGATTGGCCTATGCTAGCGGGAAACAACATTTCAAAATCCAAACGAAAAAACATGGATCAAACACGTTTCTGGCATTATTCTTCATCGTTCATCAACAGAATTCCCTGAAAATTCATCAAGAACACATCTCAACCAAAATGAGCAAATTGTATATGGTTGGAATCATCATTCAATGTACATCATGGATATGGCAAGCATTTGACCTAACTCTAATCACACAGCACAGGTCGAGCGAAAATAGGTTTCACATTCAAATTTCAACTTAAGATATCTCACTCGATTCTCAATGATTTTCAATTCTACAAGCTGCATGCTACTCTATGATCAAAGACCTACACAAACCACATCACAATTCAAGCAATGGTTGAGATCGAATTTTTACCTTAAGATGATGGCAGTGCTCGATTCTTGTGTTTCCAAGCCTCTAATGCCAAAACAGACGAAGATTAATGTTGTGGAAGTTGATTGGAATGGATGTCTCAGCTCAACTATGCTCCAGATCGAAGAATCAACAAAATGCCATAGATGATCAATGTCATGACAGTTCCAATTCTTCACTCTTTTGGCCTTGATTTTGCGAAACAGTCGTACACAAGCATTGGTAGGTGATGGATCCAACAAGAAACAGCACAATTGATGATGAATTCAATGAGAAATGATGAAAAAAGTGTGGAAAAAAATTGAGAAAATGGAGAGGTTTTTGGAGGGAAAGTTTGTTAGATCTCAAATTGTGAAATGTCATTATGATTTTCTGTTACAATTATCATTTTATACCATGCCTTAATCCACTTGTTAATCACAATTAGCAAAATGGAAGTGATTAGTGAAATGTAGTTTTCATGTGAAATGGCCAATATGTCCTTTTGCAAAATCAGCCAATGCAACAGTAAAAACCAGTTCAAACAAATCACATTGATCATTTGGAATGTGTTGAAATTGGTTTGGTATGCAAAATCCATGTATTTCACAAAATCACCTTTTTTCCCACCAATTTTCAAATAGTTCACTTGAAAAATGACTTTTTGCCATGATGATTTTTGATGAAATGTGATGATGCATCATGAAAGTACACGTAAAATGTGGTTTGCTCAAAGAAAGATCACCCAATTTGGCCATTCCATTCAAAAGTCATGCCACTTTGAATTTCAACATTTTTGAAAAATGATTTGATCCCAACTTGCCAACCACACATGAGAAATGCGTGTTCTTGGACTTTTTGGAAAGGTGAGAGCAAGATCTACAACTTTCATGTTGAACAAAATTTCATTTGAAGCATTTTTGGACATGTAATTTTGAGATGAAAAACTTTCCATTTTTGGAAACTTTCAATTATAGGTCACTTTCTATTTTTAGAAAGTTTCCATCTGAATTTATTTTCTTCATTCTTGATGTTTGAAATGTCAAATGAAACTTGTTTAGACATGAATTAAGTGTATCCAACCCTCTCCCACCTCCAAATCCATCAATTCAGGCCCAGTTGACCACAATTGACTTTTCTGATTGATAGATGAATTTGGCTGTGCACTGATCAAGTTGAACCTCAAACTCCTGATGACATGGATCAATGATGAAACCCTAGCTCCCATAAGCTCAATATAACCATATGATGATCCCCATATCCACTGTAGATCCCATCTCCTTGTCAAGCCCTGATTGGCCCAATGCAGATGATTAGGGTTGACTAGTGGTCAAAACCCTAATCTCAAGGTATCTGATCAATCTCTTGAATCTCTTGGATGATTACAAGACCATGATGATGATGATGTATCATTTCAGCCAAGATAAAGATCAATCTCCTTGAGAAATCATGAAACCCTAATTTGCACCACAACCCTCAGATAGTTAGTGACCAGTCCATAAACCCTCAGGCTTGAACATCCCAACCTCTCCATCTTCTGACCAAGACCTATGAGGATGACTTGCTTGATGTAGCCACATGATATGCAAAGATGCAATGACTAATGACCTATGAAATGCAATTCAATATGTTAAGCTAGTCCCAAGAGAGGAGGGCAAATTTTGAGGTGTTACAGTTGCCCCTATTCAATCCACTGTGAACCTGTCGATATGAATAGCCTCGGCTTTCAGATGAGCAGGATGAAGAGTGATTGAATACCAAGAACATACGAACAATTTGCACTCTGATGGGAAAATAATTAACAATGCCTGTCAGAATCGGCAAAGAAACAATCTTGAAAGAAAAATCCGTCTGGAACGGAGAAAGTCGGCCTGATCACCGAAACAGCAACGTCGACCTGGATACCAAAATAAATGGTAACGCAAGGATAACCGTGGCCTGAACACCACACATCCGCTGGGGATTATTATTTCTCTCTCTTTTTATGCTTTTCTTGAACCCCGAAAATTTTCTCTTTCGCGCAAATGATCCCGGATCACTGCATTTGAACCCCGACATCTTGTTTGCCAAAATAATAAACCTCATTCTCCGTTTGAACCCCAGTCGCCTGACGATAACTTGTGATCGCCATTGTGAACCCCGTTCTCCAGAAAATGCCGCAACATTTCCCTTTTTCCATTTGAACCCCGCTCTCCAAAAATTGCCTCAACATCTCCCTTTCTCCATTTGGACCCCGATCTCCAATTTCTCGTGATAATTCCGCTGGCAACGTCGGAAATAACACCAAAATACCACTCTGAGGGCGACATGTCAGAGGGTACACCTTCACAAAAGGAAGGTAACATGTGCATCTCTTCCTCAGAAGACACCCATAACGACCTCCATTGACCTCAGCCAAAGTCTAAGGTGACACATGAACAGAAGATAATCCTAAGGACCTCATCCGGGATATAATCTTCAACTCCAATCTCCATTTGAACCCCGTTCTCCAGAAAATGTCACAACATTTCCTTTTCTCCAATTGAACCCCGATATCCAGAAAATGCCTCAACATTTCCTTTTCTCCGATTGAACCCCGATAGTCGCGCTGATCGCGTAACGTCCTTTGGCTCCACTCCCATCTCCGCTCGACGGAAAAGATCTCCCCCAGTATCGCACTACTGTGGAACACTGCTGATCTGACCTCATGATGCTAAACTCCTCAGAGTAACATCTCCCAATTTCTGTCTCGCACGACAGAAATCTCCTCCAGTATCGCACTACTGGGGAATATTGTTGATACAGTACCAAACTCCTCGGAGTAACATCTACCAATTGCTGTCTCGCACGACAGAAACTTCCTCCAGTATCGCACTACTGGGGAACACCTTCGATTTGAAACCATGATGCTAGACTCCTCGGAGTAACACCTTCACCCTTGAGCAAAGCCACCTCTCAAACAGTAACCACGATTCGAGACTAGCCTATGCTTGCAATATGATGCATGATTGATTTTTCTGCGTAATGCTCCATAATTATGGAAATGCTACGCGATTTATTATGCAACATGTTATGCTATTTTTCATGATGAATGTATAAAAAGGCATCCCCCTCAAGGGATTCTCCTGAGGAGCTCGTGACACTCTGCTGAGGAACTCGTCAATACTCCGATCTCCACCCTGCTGGGGAATAGTGCTGCTGCTGGGAAAAGGCAACCCTTGCTGGGGAAGAACCTCCTTTGCACCCGATCCGCTTGGGCTTTGCTGGGGAAAGAACCACCAACACTCTGTGGGGACACAACAGTTCTTTGACTTACTGGGGATATAACACTCCCGACTCTACTTTGGGAAACCCTCACAGATACCTCCGCTGGGAAATAGCCACCTTCAGGCTTGGCGACTGGGGAAACATCGATCTGAAACCTGCTGGGGACAACCATCCTGACCCTGCTAGGGAAGACACAGACCTTGGATCTGCTGGGAAATTAGTCCTCACGACTCTGCTTGGGGATACACATCCCGACTCGTCTGGACCTTTTCTGCTCCATCATCTTGTATTCCCAGTCGCGCCGCGCTCGATGGAGAGCGAACTCCTGGGACTTATACAGACTTTTCAATTTTCAGACTATGAAGAGTCTTCTTGATTAATTTCAAGGATCGTCGTACGTCCTTCGTCGTCTTCTCCGTTTTCACTTATCCGTCCCTGATTGGTCCCCATGGGGATTTCTTCTGTCAACAGCTTCCACATCACGACCTGCAAGTGAGTGAAAATATCTAACAGCACCTGCAAAACAGATCGTTAGATAAAACTGTGCCCCAGGCGTGTCAAGATTTCAACACTTGGGTCACTCAATCCTTCCGAATAAGATTTCAAGCTCTCAATCTTATAAACATGCATTGGAAGGGACATGTATGTCTAAAAATGCAAAATTATTTATCACAACAATTGGATGTTTTTGCAATCAAAGCGGTAATGAAAAAACAAAAACAAAATTATTTGACTGAATATGCATTTTATTGATTGAAAAAGGGTGGCTCAAACTGAGCAATACAAAGGAAGCAATTCCTGAAAAGAGGTAATTGCGCACAAAAGGAAAAAATATATGCTAATGGCAATGTGAAACCCGTGATCTCATCGAGTTTCAACTCGGTTACACCCCATATGTCCTCAGACTCTCCGTGCTTTCTGCCTTCTGAACAAGACGTTTCTGATTGATCCCTACCGGGTATTATCCATGATGCTTTAACCAAAGCGCAAACGATCATGCCAGACGCAGTTGTCCGTTTCAATCCCTCTTTTGCCTGGACCGCCCTTTCGGGTTTTCAGTCCACCGGGATACCCTTTTTTGCCCAAGTCGCCTTTTCAGGTTTTCGACTTGCCGGGTGTACAGTTTTTTTCATTTTTTTCCCTAATTTTTGCCCGAACCTTTTCTTTCTGTTTTTTGGTTCGCCGGGATGCCCATTTTTGCCTGGACTATTTGATTCTTTTCGTCCAGCGGGTCTTTTTATATGAAGTATTTTTTAACTGCGTCCGCATTCACAGGGGATGGAAAATCCTCGCCATCCATGGTCGTTAGCAACAAGGCTCCGCCAGAGAAAACCTTCTTGACCACGAATGGACCTTCATAATTGGGTGTCCATTTGCCCCTTCGATCGTTTTGAGGAGGAAGGATCCTTTTCAGCACCATATCACCTACGTGATATACCCGAGGACGTACTTTTCTGTCAAAAGCACGTTTCATCCGCTGCTGATATAACTGCCCATGACAGATAGCTGCCAGCCTCTTTTCCTCAATTAGGCTCAACTCTTCATACCGGGTCCTTACCCATTCAGCCTCTTGCAATTTCACGTCCATCAGGACTCTCAACGAGGGAATTTGAACCTCAACTGGTAGCACAACTTCCATTCCATATACCAAGGAGAAAGGCGTTGCCCCAGTAGATGTACGCACCGACGTTCGATACCCATGCAATGCAAACGGCAACATCTCATGCCAGTCTTTGTAGGTTACCACCATTTTCTGCACAATCTTCTTTATATTCTTGTTGGCTGCCTCAACCGCCCCATTCATCTTCGGACGATAGGGAGAAGAATTGTGATGTTCGATCTTGAATTCCCGACACAGTTCTGCCATCATCTTGTTGTTCAAATTAGAGCCATTATCAGTAATGATTCTCTCGGGAACCCCATATCTGCAAATGATGTCTCTCTTGAGAAATCTGGCAACGACCTGCTTCGTCACGTTCGTATAAGAGGCTGCTTCCACCCACTTGGTGAAGTAATCAATGGCCACCAATATGAATCTGTGCCCATTCGAAGCCGTAGGCTCAATCTTCCCGATCATATCAATGCCCCACATAGCAAACGGCCATGGAGACGACATTAAGCTCAACGGATTTGGAGGCACGTGCACCTTGTCAACATAAATCTGGCATTTATGGCACTTCCGCACGAAATTGAAACATTGGGCCTCCATTGTCATCCAATAATAACCTGCCCTCAGCAGCTTCTTCACCATTGCATTCCCACTGGCATGGGTACCGAACGATCCTTCATGAACCTCTTTCATCAATTGGCTTGCTTCTCTATCATCGACACATCTGAGCAAGACCCAATCAAAATTCCTCTTATATAGAACCCCATCTTTATTCAGGTAAAACACCATGGCCAACCTCCGTAGAGTCTTTCGGTCCTTTTTGGATGCTCCCTCAGGATATTCTTGAGTCTCTAGATAGCGCTTGATATCGTAATACCACGGCTTCTCATCATCAGGCACTGTATCAACAGCAAACACATAAGCCGGTCTATCCAGACGACCTACTTCCACACTGGGGAACTGATTCCACCATTGCACCTTGATCAAGGCAGCCAGAGTAGCCAAAGCATCTGCCAAAGGATTCTCTTCTCTGGGCACATGATGCAACCTCACCTTGGTGAAAAACGTCAACAATCTCCTCGTATAATCCCGGTATGGAACTAAATGAGATTGATGCGTATACCATTTTCCGTTAACCTGATTCACCACCAAAGCTGAATCTCCATATATGACAAGGTTCTTGATCCTCAAATCAATCGCCTCTTCAATCCCCAATATACAAGCTTCATATTCAACCACGTTGTTGGTGCACTCAAATGTTAGCTGGGCAGCAAAAGGAATGTGGGATCCTTTCGGCGTAACCAAAACAGCACCAACATCGCTTCCATTCACGTTAACGGCCCCATCAAACATCAGAATCCATTCGGATTCAGGGTCAGGCCCCTCCTCCGGGATCGGTTCCTCACAATCTTTCGATTTGAGAAACATGATGTCCTCATCAGGGAATTCAAACTTCATCGGTTGATAATCATCAATGGGTTGCTGGGCGAGGTAATCAGACAATACACTCCCCTTGATTGCTTTCTGAGAGGTATACTGTATATCATATTCTGTCAAAATCATTTGCCATCTCGCAACCCGTCCGGTCAATGCTGGCTTTTCAAAAATGTACTTGATTGGATCCATCTTGGAAATCAACAAAGTGGTATGAACCAGCATATACTGCCTTAGTCGGCGAGCAGCCCAGACCAAAGCACAGCAAGTTTTCTCGAGCAGTGAATATCTTGTTTCACAGTCGGTAAACTTTTTGCTAAGTTAGTATATGGCATGCTCTTTTCGACCAGACTCGTCATGCTGCCCCAATACACACCCCATAGACCCCTCGAGGACCGTCAAGTACAGAATTAATGGTCGTCCCTCCACAGGAGGCATCAGAATCGGAGGCTCCTGCAAATATTCTTTTATTTTTTCAAATGCCGCTCGGCAATCATTATTCCACCTGACCGTTTGATCTTTTCTTAACAATTTGAATATCGGTTCACACGTGGCTGTTAGGTGAGATATGAACCGTGAAATGTAGTTCAATCTACCTAAAAAACCACGAACCTCTTTCTCTGTTCTCGGTTCAGGCATTTCTCTTATCGCTTTTACTTTCGCAGGATCAACCTCGATTCCTTTCTCACTTACAATAAACCCCAGCAATTTACCGGACCGCACCCCGAAAGTGCACTTGTTCGGATTCAACCTCAGTCTGAACTGTCTCAGCCGGTCGAACAACTTGGCCAGATCTACCAAATGCCCCTCTTCTGTTTGGGACTTTGCTATCATGTCATCGACATAGCATTCAATTTCATGATGAATCATATCATGAAACAAAGTCACCATGACTCTCTGATAAGCAGCACCGGCGTTCTTGAGACCGAATGGCATCACCTTGTAACAAAAAGTGCCCCACGGTGTAATGAACGTTGTTTTCTCCATATCATCTGGCGACATTTTGATTTGATTATAGCCAGAAAAGCCATCCATGAAGGAAAACACCGAGAATTGAGCTGTATTATCTACCAACACATCAATGTGAGGTAGCGGAAAATCATCTTTCGGACTAGCTCTGTTCAGATCTCGGTAGTCCACACACATTCTCACTTTCCCATCTTTCTTCGGGACTGGCACGATGTTCGCAACCCATGGCGGATAATTAGTGACAGCAAGGAAACCAGCATCCCACTGCTTCTGCACTTCCTCTTTAATTTTCATTGCCATGTCAGGTCGAGTTCTGCGCAACTTCTGCTTCACTGGAGGACAATCTGCTCTCAACGGTAGCTTGTGCACAACGATATCGGTATCCAACCCTGGCATATCTTGATAAGACCAGGCAAAGATGTCGACATACTCTTTCAACAATGCCACCATTCTGCTCTTGACACTCGCCTCCAAAGCAGCCCCGATTTTCACCTCTTTCTTGACCTGGTCGGTACCCAGGTTCACAACCTCAATCTGCTCTTCATGCGGCTGAATCACCTTCTCCTCTTGTCTCAACAACCTGGCTAATTCCCCTGGCAGTTCACAATCTTCCTCGCCTTCTTCTTCGGCTTGATAGATCGGATTGTCGAAGTCATACAAGGGTGTAACAGGATTGTTATCAATGAGATCCGAAGAATGATCGCATCTGCATGAATGCGGATTCATGCATTGCTTAGAACCGGAACGAGTCAAATCAAAAAGAAAAAATGAAAACACTGCCATTTTTATTTTGTTTTTATTTTTAAACTGCAAAAATAAATGAAAAACAGGGAACACCGCTTTTAACTGAAAAACATCCTTTTATTGATGATGCAAAATTTGCAAATTTTAAACATGAGGTGGCCCTTACAATGAACCATTACGTGTCGGGCAACACGTATGGCTTTCATGCACATAAAATCAAAAACAGGAAAATATTACTCTTCGAGCAGAGTGACCCGGATGATCTTTTCAGCCTTCCAGTTCTGGATTCCCATCCTTGGTGCGCACGGCTTTATCCACCGGTCCATCTCACAGTCGCTATCAGTTTCATCACTCATCATGCAGATATGATCCGGATCCAGCATTCCGGCACTAGTGAAGGTGACTGACGTACGACGCCCTCTGCCTTGTCCCACCGAGCCTCTGCCTGGCTGATACCCCACTCCGAAGCGGTCCTTCTTGGCAGAGATATCCATCATTCTACCCCAACCGGGAGCCTCTCCATTCTTCACCACCTCAGCGGCCTACTTATACGAAGATATGGACGGTTTCTCTTCCTCTTTGGCAAAAAGAGCATTCTCCACCTTAACGGTTTCGAACGCTTGACTCGGCGTCTCCCAGATTTTGCCGTCCATCTCCACATATTCGAATGACGAAAGGTGGCTGACAAAGATGTCCTCTTCTCCGCACACAGTGACGACTTGGCCTTCCTCAGATATATTTCAACTTTTGGTGTAAAGTCGAGGTCACTGCCCCAGCAGCATGAATCCACGGCCTACCCAACAAGCAACTGTATGCCGGCTGGATATCCATAACATAGAAAGTCGACTTGAACACCTCCGGGCCAATCTTCACAGGAAGCTCAACCTCTCCAAATACGGCCCGCTTCGACCCGTCGAATGCTCGCACTATCAGATCAGTCGGAGTCAGAATCAGCCCGTCACAATTCAACTTTGCCAGAGCCTTCTTTGGCAACACATTCAATGAGGAGCCGGTATCAACCAGCACATGCGAAAGCACGGCTCCTTTACACTCCATTGCGATGTGTAACGCCCGGTTGTGATTTCTCCCATCCACAGTCAAGTCCATGTCTGTAAAACCCAACCCATGGCTGGCATGCACATTAGACACGACCGTCTCCAACTGGTTAATTGTTATCTCCTGAGGAACATAGGCTTTCTTCAAAATCTTCAATAGAGCCTCTCTATGCCCCTCAGAGCTTAACAGCAACGACATAATGGATATTTTGGAAGGAGTCTGCTGCAGATGGTCCACCAGCTTGTACTCAGACTTCTTGATAATCCTTAAGAACTCTTCTGCATCATCATCAAGCTTCTCTTCCGACCCAACCGGCGCCGGTGTCACCACTGGAGTACCATCACTAATCACTTGCTTCCCTTTCTCCCTGGCTAAAGCCTCGGCCTTTTCTTTTTTCTCTTTTTCTCCTTCTTCTCTCCTCAATGCATCAGGAGCAAACAGTCTTCCACTGCGAGTGAAACCGCTGGGACCGGCATTATCCACCTTTAAAACGGCGGTTTCACTTGCAGTCTGGTCTTCCACCCTCTCTCCGTTGCAGTATACTTCCCCACCATAATGCCATGGCACGACATCATCTTTGTCATACTGAATTGGTCCAGGTACCGTGATGGTAACTGGAGCCGCCTCAGCTAGAGTAGACAAATCCACCGGGTCAAAATAAATCGTTATGGTGGAGACCTCATCTTTTCCCATATCAACCTTCTCAATCAGAATACTTCCGTTGTCCATCAGGCCCTGGACAGTCCTTCTCAATAATTCACACCCATTGACAGAAACAGCGCACTCAGCACAATCAACACCGCAGCCCGGATGGACCCCATTTAACAACAACTGCCGTTTAACCTCAGCCAACGGAGTCTTCAGTTGATTGACAGTAGACAGCCCAACCCTACTCTCCTCAGAAATAGCATTCACCCCCCTTTGACCATGCGCGGGCATGGGATTAGCATTGACGTTGGGAGATGGTGCGAAGTTGATAGCTTTCGAATCCACCAGGTCTTGAACCACATGCTTAAAAGCTTTGCAGTTCTCTATGTTATGTCCGGGCGCACCTGAGTGGAATTCACATTTTGCACTCTCATCATAATTGGCTGGCCTTTGATCAGGTCTCAAAGGTGCCAGAGTTCTGAGTTGTACCAACCCCAAATCCATCAACTTCTTCAGCAAAAAGGAATAGGTTACAGGAGGCCTGTCAAACTGACGGTCGTTCATCCTTCCCCGCACCTGATAACCAGCCCTCTGAGGCCTCTACTGAAATGGTTGACGTTGCTGTTGTGGTTGCTGCTGTTGCTGTGGTGCAGACTGATTGTCAGCAGGAATAGTTACCGCAGCAGTGTGCTGGAAGTAACAATCCCTACTGGGTCCTCTCTGAGCATATACCGCACTGGTATCACCCTCTTTCTTCCTCTGGCCGTTACTGAAGGGCTTCTTCGATCCTGAAGATGAAGCATTACCCTGTATCTTCCCGAGCTTCAGCCAGCTCTCGATCCTTTCACCAGCCACCACTATGTCTGAAAAGTTGGTCACCGGACAACCAACCATTCTCTCAGCGAATGCCCCTTGCAAGGTGCCCATAAAGAGATCAGACATCTCTCTGTCCACCAGTGGAGGTTGCACTCTGGCAGCCAACTCCCTCCATCTCTGAGCGTATTCTTTAAACCCTTCATTATTCTTCTGAGACATACCCTGCAGCTGGGTACGACTCGGGGCCATATCAGCATTGAACTGATACTGTTTAAAGAATGCGTCCCCAAGATCTTGCCAATTCTTGATATCTGAGGACTTGAGCTTGGTATACCACTCCAGTGAGCCTCCGGACAGGCTGTCCTGGAAGAAGTACATCCACAGCTTTTGGTCCATGGTGTATGCAGAGATCTTGCGGACAAACGCCTGAAGATGAGTCTCAGGGCAGGAACTCCCATTATACCGATCAAACGCGGGCGCTTTAAATTTCTGCGGGATCACAATCCCCTCCACTAGCCCCATGTTTGACATATTAACCATCCCAGGAGTGGCATAGCTTTCCAAGGCCTTGATCTTTTCAGCCAGCAGCTGAATCTCCTTATTCTGTGGTGGGGCACCGTACTGACCGAACGGTTCGTTATGCATCGAGAACTGATCAGCCTCTCTGTCTTCCTCTCTGTCGTCCTCAACCCCGAAGAAAGGCGGGAACAAACTGTCTTTCAAATTCTGACCCGGTTGACCCCCAGTAGCAACACCAATACCAGCAGCGTTATTCACTATACCCACCGTCGTTCTTTTACCACCATCTCTGGAACCACCCAGCCCCTGGTTGGAGACACCATCCAGGTTCACACCACTGTTTGCTGCCGAAGCCCGCTCGAGCTTCTCAACTTTATCAGCTAGAGCCTTTTGACCAACTGCAAAACCTTGCATGATGTTGATCAGCTCGTTCATCTTGTCCTTCAACTCGAGGATATCAGTATTCGGGAGATCCATCAGTCTGGGAGTATTGCGTCGAGTGAAATATTTGTGAGGGCGCGTTGAGTGCAAAGGTACAACTCTGCGAGCACGAGCAATGATTCCTGCAACAATCAAGCACGTTAGAACTGATACCTGCAAAATAAAACACAAGTTATTATGATCATGCATGAATGCAGTGTTTGTCCACATGAGGAACACTTTATCTCTCGATCCCGGCTTCATCGAGACAAATGATAATTCGGCAGCAATATTCTGACATTCAGCATTTGATTTCATCATACAGATCAGAGATATATGATTTAGCAAAATACCCCCAACCATGTGTGTGCCGTGTGAGTGCATACGGGAAAGCAAATAAAGCTTGAAGATTGATCACTTAATGAAAATAACCATCACATAGCAAAATTGCACAAGAAGTGCCATAGTCATACATCAAAGCTGATATAAATCAGATACAATTCTCCAGAATCAAAAGGAAATACAAGCAAATGAATTCCGTCAACAAGCCTGACGGTAATCCACACAAATGAGACAAATCTAGCCTGATGGAGGTCCCACAGAAGGCCCTATCTCGTCAACCATCTTCGCGAACTCTGCGACGAACCTGAGCTCGGTGTTCTCCTGCTGTAATCTCCCCACCTCTTTCTGATGAATCTTCATCTGCCTGAAGTAATGATCTCTCTCAGCGATGTAATGATCTCTCTCAGCGATGATCTTCACATTCTCTGCTTCCTTAACCTTCACTTTTGACTCCCACTCAGCAATGAGGACTCGGACTCTGTCGTCTCTCTGATCTCTCACGAGGATTTGCCTCCTCTTCCCGCCTTCAATAACCTTTGCAGCTCTGGCTAGCTTCTCCTTAGTGATGTCGTGATCTCTGGTAGATGACGCTAAGGCTTGGCTGATCTTCCCATAGTAGGCAGTATCCATCTCAAAGCGCTTTGCTTCCAGGGCATGTCGCTTATCCTGATCCTCCATCCTCACTCTAATCTCCTGATTAGCTGACTGAATCCGAGCAACACTCATCTCCAATTCAGCTTTCTCTACAAGCAACTGATCTCTGGCTCTCTTCATCTCGAGGAATTCTTCCATACTGACAGAAGAACGCGGACCCTCAATCATAAGGCACCAAGGATCACCTCCCGGAAATGGTAGATGTGTAATCTCGATCCTCTTCCAAAGCCAATCATCGAATAGAGGAAAATACCGGCTGTTGACCTTGCCATACGGAACCTTGCCTTTTCTCTGGATGTCACGCCACTCATCCAACACGTGCCTCAACTTGGCCTGATTGCCATCAATCGGGAAGTAAAAGGACTCCTGAATCTCTCGACTAAGAGGAGGACCCTCCACAGCAAACCCCATCTGTCTCCTGAGAAGCACCGGGTTATAATTGATGCAACCCTGAACTCCTACAAGAGGCACATTGGGAAGACTCCCACAACTGTATATGAAATCCCGTCCAGCCATGCCATTATGAGTCCATGCTATATCATCAGCTCGCAAACCCATCAATCTGACGGACCACTTGACCGTAGGATCAAGAGAAGCAAACGCACCTCGGGAAGGCAAATACCCCATAAACCATCTGAATAGCATCTGAGCACAACACCTGATCAAACCACCACGATGCTTCTCGTTCCTGTTATGAACCGAGTAGTAAACATCTCCGATCAGAGTAGGAATAGGGTTCCTCTATATGAATAATCTGATAGCATTATGGTCCACGAAGCTCTTCTGATTAGGAAACAGAATAATCCCATAAATGCTTACAGCAATCAAAGCACAGACCGTCTTCCAATTCCCCGCAGCAGCATATTCCTTGGCTTTAGCCTCCAAGAAACTCAAATGGAAACCTGGTAATTTCCCCTTCTCCTTCAAACCCTCCTTGATCATTTCCGGACTCAAATAAAGAGCACGGGAAATCCCAAGGATGTCAGGCTCTCCCCTAATAGCACAGAAAGGAATCTGATCACGGATCTGCATACCCAGAATGCTAGCATAATCCTCCATCAGAGGTCCCAACAAATAATCTGGAAACACAAAACATCTCAGCCCCGGCTCATAGAACTGGAGAAGAGTATGAATGGCGCTCCTGTCACTGTCTGTGAGTCTGAAAACCATCTTCAGGATACTACCGTATGACTCTCTGAACAACCCCACATGGTCGGGTGTAATCAATGCTATCATATCCTTCAGCACACCGATCTCTGGGTCAAAGAAGCTGTAGACAACATCGTCCTTCAAACCGGGCCTCATATCTGAGCATAAAGTCTCTCAACCAGGATTTCGATCAAAAATGTCCCTGCATATGGATAAACATGAGCTAGATGCAGGTAAATGCAAAGTGTGATGATGATGATGAATGAATGCAATGCATTGCCAGCCTCCAAGTCATCTGATCATCTGTTGCACTGAATCACAGCCCTGATCTCTGAACTGATCATAACCATCTGAGGGAATATGTAACCACAAATCCAACTCAAAGGATTCCGAAATAAACGGCAGATACATCGCCATCATCATCATCAGACAATCTCTGAGCAGATAACCACAATCTCTCTGAATCGGCCTGGGGAATCCTAAAATAAACGGATCCCCACTGATAAATACCACGGACAGCACTCCGGCGTCTCAGCAATAAATGGCCGTAAATCCGACTTATAAATAGGACTCTGATCAACGGAACCATTAGTCACCATCAAAGTCACCATCTGAACATGCATCTGAAAGAATCACCCTCCCCTCACAGGTAAATTCTAATCAGGTCATCCTAAGGCAGATAATAGTCTCGACAATCGGGCAAAGATACTCAACGGGTTTGCCCTTTCGGGTGTGCCGTTGTAGCTCCCTTAAGATCGTCTAAACCAAAGATCCGGGAAATGATCGGTCACCAGAGTCAATAGTTCAGATGAAGTCGCTCAACCAAAGTGGATACTCCACAGAGGAAGAATCACCTCAAAAGAACCTCGTCCGGCTTGTGGTACATCACATTGCCAAGCACATGTTGACCTAACATGAAAGAGGCAACATGAGACCACACTAATCCTAGGTGTATACTCGGGCCTGGGTTTTAGCCCCACTCAGAACACCCACCCCAAAACAGAGGAACCACCTGCACAGAGGACGGCAACATGATAGTATGATGCATGCAAATATTTATGCAAATATATACACAGTCAGAATAATAAATGCAGTAAATAAAGCGGCACAAGCAACATAAACTATCCTAAAACGCTAGGAGAGACTCGCTTAGGGAAAATGGACCAGCACAGGTCAACATCTATGAAGTCCCCAGCAGAGTCGCCAGCTGTCGCATCCGCGAAAAACAACCGGTGGGCTAAAACAAAAACAAACAGAGCCGCTACCGTGCGTTATTTATCCCAAAGAGGGAAAGGAAACGCTCAGAGTAAACCTGGAAAAAGCATGGTCTCGCGACCAAAGAGAATGGGATCGGGAGTCGGTTATGCGAAGGGAAGGTATTAGCACCCCTACGCATCTGTCGTACTCGACGGGATCCACGCTCTAAAAGAAAGAAAAGGTTGCTAAAACAAACATCACACACACACACTGAAGACAACACAGGTGGAAAAAGGGGAAAGAGGGCTCGCTAGGACATCGCGTCCTATGCCTACGTATCTCGTCTGGAACGAGAATCAGAGCGACCGTAGTTCGGCTCACGCACGCCGAAACAAACACATGTACAAAAAGGCAAACATGGAACCCGAACGCCAATAGCTGGACTTACATCAGCTTCCGAACCAAACAAACCCACACTGGAAACCAGATGCCACTTGATGGACTTATACCGGACTCCAAGCACACAACAAGAGGATACGGAATGCCAATGGCTGGGCTTACATCCGTCTCCTACACACACAAGAAGAACAAGCAACGAGCTACTAAGGAGTCGGGAACTCGAGCATAGCAACTGTCAAGTAAACACATACAAAAAGAAAAAAAGGGTTTGCCCGGAGAGATCTCGTGCGACCTTCTGCCTACGTACCTCATCTGGTATGAGGATCAGGGCAACGTAGTTCCCCTCAACAGGGGAGAAAGACTAGCCTAACCAGATAACAGAGGGAGACACAACTAGGGAGACTAACTCGAGCCTAGATGTTATCATGCATAATCATCCCTAAGTTAAGGTTTACTATTTACTTGCACAACAGCAAGCTAATCCTAACCAGGAAAAAGCAAAGCATGCAAGCATAACCAAAACAAATCAAACATTCACAGTTAGCACACACTATATACAGACAGATGTGGCTCAATCAAGGGTTAAGTTGCAAAAGCAACACAACTGTGTCAGGGTGGTGTCGGCTCTTAACCCTGACATTGAGAGTCAGGGTGAAGCCAGATGAAAGGTGAGTGAGGGGTGTGCCTCACAGCTCTTATCCCTGGCCAGGGAGAGCTTCAGACAAAGGAGTGTGGGTTCAGAAAGTGGGAACCCTTCTACACTCATGACTCTGACTCAACTGATCTTGGGTTAATGTCCCAATGCATCAACACAGTGGTGTGAGCAGTGGGACGACTCAACAAGAATAGTAGGGGATGGATTGCACATCCCTTGGGTTCTGCCAATTGCCTTAATCAAGGTCTTTTCCTGCTTGGGGACAAAAATAAACAAGCACAATCATTGCCTCTTAAGGAGGACTTCAGACAGGTGCCTGGCCAAGTAGCAGGCCAGGTCTTCCAGACTACATGAAGTTAGAGTGTTCTACCTCTATTGGTTAAACAACCAAGCAACAGCAAGCAAGTTCTCAAAGAACTATTAGCAACTAATGTACCTGAAATCAATCAAATACAATCAGTATACCAATCACAAAAGCAAAACAGATAGTATAAAAGCCAACAATCAATGTTCAACCAAACAATGCAATGTGCAATGCACAATCAACTCAAGTGAGCCAAGCATCCTACAAAATAAAACAAGTTAGTTCACAACAATTAACCAAATCAAACTCAATTAACTTGAAGCAATCTCCTTAAGGCATTTGCATCTCAACCTGAAAAGCCAAACTCAAATATGAGAAACAAGACCACTAGGACAAGCCTAGGGTCAAAAGGAGATGAAAAATCCAAAACAGGAAGTGAAAATTATCCAAAACCACAATCAAACAATTTAGAAACAAATCCAATTGGTCCCATGCTCATATCATTCATTATCATCATTTCATAAAAGAAAAGGCACAAAACATGCAATTTGCAACCTCAAAGGACCAAACAGAATGATCTCAATCAAATCAACATCAAAACATTTCAATAAATTCCACAAAAATTCAAGTCTAAACATAACACATATCATGTCAAGCATACCAAATTTCAGCTTATTTGGATCAAAATAAATAGGTCAATGAAAATCAGAAAGTCAACACAAATTCAAACAAGCCAACACAAGGCATCAAAACAAGCATCAACTTCCATCAATCATAAAACAGTGACAAAACATGATAAATGAATGGGATCAAAACCACAATGACCTATAATGTGTCTAGAAGTCACATGTCAAATTTCACATCCATCCAATTAATGACCAGAATTTCACAAACCAAATACAAACATGTGTCACACAAAATCAACAAATGACCAAACAGGGGAGAAAATTCCAATCAAATAGGAAATGCCATCAATAAATCCAGAAAAATTCACATGTGTGCTCAACATCCATATGTTCAATCATGTAAAAATTCAACTCAATCCAATGTCCCTAAGCACATCAAATAAAATCATGAAATTGCACTAAGCATGGTGTGACACAAATTGTCACACCTCTAATCAAAAAATCATATCTCATCAACCAGGGATCCAAAAATTGCAAACCACATATCAAAATCACCAGCAAAGAGTCTAGAACATGCACAAAAAATTTCAAGCATTTCTATGGAAGTATCAAGATTTCACAAGCAAAATGGCATGGTATACACAAATTGGACACATTCAATCAAACCCTAGGAAATTTTATTTTTCCATACGTGCACAAAAATATTAAAAATCATCATAAAAAACTACACATCACAAGGAGAATGGTGCAAAAAACCTCATCAAATTTGGACAAGAAATGAATGATTTATGGATTTTTAAACATCATGGATCAAAATGAAATGAAATGGAAAAAAGAAATGAAATAAAAATGAATTAACATGAATAATGGCAAATGCGTAATTCTGAAGCAACGAAACCAAAACGCAGCGTTCTCATTAATACGCTGGCGTCCTATGATTGGCCTATGCTAGCGGGAAACAACATTTCAAAATCCAAACGAAAAAACATGGATCAAACACGTTTCTGGCATTATTCTTCATCGTTCATCAACAGAATTCCCAGAAAATTCATCAAGAACACATCTCAACCAAAATGAGCAAATCGTATATGGTTGGAATCATCATTCAATGTACATCATGGATATGGCAAGCATTTGACCTAACTCTAATCACACAGCACAGATCGAGCGAAAATAGGTTTCACATTCAAATTTCAACTTAAGATATCTCACTCGATTCTCAATGATTTTCAATTCTACAAGCTGCATGCTACTCTATGATCAAAGACCTACACAAACCACATCACAATTCAAGCAATGGTTGAGATCGAATTTTTACCTTAAGATGATGGCAGTGCTCGATTCTTGTGTTTCCAAGCCTCTAATGCCAAAACAGACGAAGATTAATGCTGTGGAAGTTGATTGGAATGGATGTCTCAGCTCAACTATGCTCCAGATCGAAGAATCAACAAAATGCCATAGATGATCAATGTCATGACAGTTCCAATTCTTCACTCTTTTGGCCTTGATTTTACGAAACAGTCGTACATAAGCATTGGTAGGTGATGGATCCAACAAGAAACAGCACAATTGATGATGAATTCAATGAGAAATGATGAAAAAAGTGTGGAAAAAAATGGAGAAAATGGAGAGGTTTTTGGAGGGAAAGTTTGTTAGATCTCAAATTGTGAAATGTCATTATGATTTTCTGTTACAATTATCATTTTATACCATGCCTTAATCCACTTGTTAATCACAATTAGCAAAATGGAAGTGATTAGTGAAATGTAGTTTTCATGTGAAATGGCCAATATGTCCTTTTGCAAAATCAGCCAATGCAACAGTAAAAACCAGTTCAAACAAGTCACATTGATCATTTGGAATGTGTTGAAATTGGTTTGGTATGCAAAATCCATGTATTTCACAAAATCACCTTTTTTCCCACCAATTTTCAAATAGTTCACTTGAAAAATGACTTTTTGCCATGATGATTTTTGATGAAATGTGATGATGCATCATGAAAGTACACGTAAAATGTGGTTTGCTCAAAGAAAGATCACCCAATTTGGCCATTCCATTCAAAAGTTATGCCACTTTGAATTTCAACATTTTTGAAAAATGATTTGATCACAACTTGCCAACCACACATGAGAAATGAGTGTTCTTAGACTTTTTGGAAAGGTGAGAGCAAGATCTACAACTTTCATGTTGAACAAAATTTCATTTGAAGCATTTTTGGACATGTAATTTTGAGATGAAAAACTTTCCATTTTTGGAAACTTTCAATTATAGGTCACTTTCTATTTTTGGAAAGTTTCCATCTGACTTTATTTTCTTCATTCTTGATGTTTGAAATGTCAAATGAAACTTGTTTAGACATGAATGAAGTGTATCCAACCCTCTCCCACCTCCAAATCCATCAATTCAGGCCCAGTTGACCACAATTGACTTTTCTGATTGATAGATGAATTTGGCTGTGCACTGATCAAGTTGAACCTCAAACTCCTGATGACATGGCTCAATGATGAAACCCTAGCTCCCATAAGCTCAATATAACCATATGATGATCCCCATATCCACTGTAGATCCCATCTCCTTGCCAAGCCCTGATTGGCCCAATGCAGATGATTAGGGTTGACCAGTGGTCAAAACCCTAATCTCAAGGTATCTGATCAATATCTTGAATCTCTTGGATGATAACAAGACCATGATGATGATGATGTATCATTTTAGCCAAGATAAAGATCAATCTCCTTGAGAAATCATGAAACCCTAATTTGCACCACAACCCTCAGATAGTTAGTGACCAGTCCATAAACCCTCAGGCTTGAACATCCCAACCTCTCCATCTTCTGACCAAGACCTATGAGGATGACTTGCTTGATGTAGCCACATGATATGCAAAGATGCAATGACTAATGACCTATGAAATGCAATGCAATATGTTAAGCTAGTCCCAAGAGAGGAGGGCAAATTTTGAGGTGTTACAACAACGTAGGTATGAAGGCGTGTGTGGCAGGTTAATATTGAGTTTTAAAACACGTTGCTCCTTCCAAGGATGTGAGGCACTCGGAGTGGTGTGTGCAAGGATGCACAAGGGGGTGCCTTGAATTATATGTTATATTTAAGTATTTTTATAGAACTTTGCATAAGGCAGAAAAATTTCTAGAGAAAGAATTTGTAGGATTCATCATTATGCATATTTGGCTCATCTTTGATTGTAATATAAGCTTTGGGAAGCACTTTTAATATCTTGAGAACTGTGTGGTTAATGTATTTAGAGGATGGGAGATTTTGAAGAAAATATGAGACGTTACAATGAATTTAGAAATTTATTTATTTTTAACTCATTTATAATACTTGATTAATGACTCTTGATAAAACATTTATAAAATATTCAAAGGTGAACTCCAGATCGCTGCTAAGGAGGTTCACTCATTTCCACCATAATGAACTTTACTTAATCCTTATATACACTCCTAATATAAAGTATGGGTAACCTAATACTTATATCTAGCAACAAGGATATCATCCAAAAGGTATGTACCATATAACATTCATCATTGTCACATATTAAGTAACACCAAATTACGAGACAAAGGTCACTTAATGTCAAGCCACCTTTATCCTTAGGTTTCCACTTCTTCTCCACCAAACCCAATAAATTTTATAAGAATTTTTAACCCCACCCAAAAGAATTATTATTTTGAGGCCCACTAACTTCTTCCAAACCTCAACCAATAACTTTATGTAGAAGATGTTGAAATGAGAGTCATGTTTTGCACCTTTTTAAAAGGACCAATCTCCTTCCTTAACTAACATACATATTGCTCTACGAATACAACTTTTCAAATATAAGCCTAATTATGGGATCCCAAGTGGACTTTTTATGATGATTTTCTCACATGCAAAACTCAAGATAATTATCTGGGTGATGCTACTACTTCCAACATAAGAAGCCATTTTTCATTTCCAAAAATTGAAGCAACGTTGATACCTATTATATTGTTTTAACCCAAATTGAACTGAAGACTAAAGGCTAACTTGAAACTTCTCGTGTTAGCTTTAATATTCCAGATATTCTTAATAGTAGTCTCACCGAAAATCATGATATCATGGTGAAAAATTGGATGACGCGCTAAATTTCACCATGGTTGGAACTTTAAACTATGGTGATATGTAAGTCAACTCATTTTCCCCTACTGTTGAATGTTCTAATTATGGTCAAAAGTTAGTCAGCCCAACCTTTCCCCACAATTGAAAGTTCCAACCATGGTGAAAAGTGAGTCAACCCAATTTCGCATCTTCGCCCCATGATTTGACTGAAAAATTTGAGAAATTCCATCACAACATAGAATATTAAATATTACTAACACAACAATAACATCAACAACAATAACAACAACAATAACAATAACAATAACAACAAAAGAAGAAGAAGAAGAACAAAAACAACAACAACAAAAAATAACAACAACTATAACAACAACAATAAAACAAAATCAATAGAATCATTAAACATTAAATATCAACAACTATAACAACAACAATAAAATAAAATCAATAGAATCATTAAACATTAAATATCAACAACTACAACTACAACAAAAACAACAAACATAATCAATAGAATCGTTAAACGTTAAAAATTAAATCTTAACAATAACAACAACAAAACTGAATTAATAGAATTATTAAACATTAAATCTCAACAATAACAAAAACAACAAAAACAACAACAACAACAACAACAACAAATCAATAAAATCGATAAAAATTAAAACTCAAAACCACAAGAACAACAACATTATTTTACTTGACACAACAACAACAACTAACGTTGCTAAATTGAATCCATGATTTTCTTGCCTAGTTCGAGTTGGAGAAGAGATGATGGAGTTTTTAGACTCATTAATGTAAGAAATGATGATTCAAGTTTTGTTTATAGGAGAAATGTTATTTCCGAGTTTGGTTTAGTGGTGAAATAGAGTTTCATAAATATAAGATGAAGGTTGGAGGCAGAATATGAATCTCTTCTAAGTTCGTCATAGGCAAAAGTGAATGAACGTAAAACATTATATATCTTTGAAATAAAAATACTAGGTGACTTTTCATCACAATTAGAATTTCGAACCATGTGAAAATGTAATTAATTTTTAATTTAAAGATTAAAAAAATAGGAAAGTGTCACTTTTCACTAGGGTTGAAATTTAAACCGTGGTGAAAAGTTAAAAATATATAATAAAAAAAAACAAAAATGTTGGTGTTAGGATTAAAACCCATGATCATTTCAGTTTTCCCCTCAGATTTGAATTTGAACCATGGAAAAAGGTAGCTTAAAAATGAATTAAAAAATTGATGTTATTGAGATTTAAAGAGTGTCTCTGAGAGACGTTTTCCCATGGTAGAAAACTTTGACTGTGGGGTAAAGTAACTTAAAAATTAAAATAAAGTGAATGTGCTTAATAGAATAAATTTTCCCTCTGGATAAATTAATTGGTCGAGGTAATAATTTATTACGGATTGTACATTATGTAGCAGTGTACCACAATAAAAATAAAAAGAGGGGCCATTGTTTAAGCCTCATTCAAATATTAGTCTTTTGTGTAGATCAACCATTAATTAAAGTGACAAAATTACCAAACAACATATAACTATAAATTTCTTGACTTCTATTTAAATTAAAATTACTTAAACAAAGAAACATATTAAAGAAACTAAAACAATGCAATAACTTGTATTTGGTTACAAGGCTAATATATCTTAGTAGGTATTCATAGTACATTTTATTCAACTACTTATTTCCTTCAATTATTTCTTCCGAATTCATAGTACATTTTATGACTTTTTATTTTGTACAACACAACACTTTACCACTTTAATGTGTCATAGTAGGTATACTTTGTTCATATCTGAAAAAATTCTCAGGATCAACCTTGGTTTTCACATTCACCAATCTTTCAAAATTTCCTTTAAAATACTTGCTTCCATAAGTTCTAGCAATGTCTAATTTTATTGTATTACTTGGATGATTGGCACCAATATCAGCATCCCTATAATTAAGAAATGCCTCCCTTGGAGAATTTGAAACATAAGGTGTCATGAATTTATAAAATGACCTCGAAAAATTCACATGGCGTTCAATAGATTCAGGAGATCCATCAGTCCAACTATTAACATACTGAATCTTGAACAAGTTTCCAACTCTATGAGGAAATGGAGTTTCCGACGATAATATCTCTTCCATTCTCCCACCATAAGGATTCCATTGCATAAACAAAGTCTCACCTTCAATCATTTTTTTCCACATAGATTCTAAAGTTACCTTTGGAATAGGCCTCTTCACATAATCTGATTGACCTTTGAAATAACCTGCATGAGGTTCCTCTAACAATGCTTCAAGGGGAGTACCGATTGGTCGACCATACGCAAAAAGAGTGGTATTAATCCAAGGCATTGAAAAACAATCACTTTTTTTCAAACCTAATTCAGGAAAACTTTCACTTATCAAAAGTAAAAGCCTTTCTGTTGTTCCGTAAAATTGACCAATGAAACTAACTTGCACTACATTTTTTGTTCCATTATCAATTTGAACAACACTGGGTTGCACTCTAATGAATAGATCTTTATGCAATTTTGGTGCAACTAGTTGCCATTTGTAAACAACATCAGTTGCACCTTCATCCACGTTCCTTTTCACATTGAAAACAACAAGTTGTAAAGGTACTTGAACCAATTTGAGTTTCCATGAAAGAATAACACCAAAACTAGCACCACCACCACCTCTTATAGCCCAAAAGAGATCTTCTCCCATTGATTTTCTATCAAAGATGTTACCATTGGCGTCAACTATTATTGCATCAACGATATTATCAACGGAAAGACCATATTTTCGCATCATATTTCCATACCCGCCACCAGAAAAATGGCCACCAGCACCTAAAGAAAAACAAGCCCCAGCCGGAAAAGCAAGAGAATTGCTTTTCTTTGCAATGTTATAATAAATCTTACCAATTGTTGCACCGGAATCAACCCATGCTGATTTTTCTTGTAAATTGACATCAACTGAATTGATATTAAACATGTCAATTATAATAAAAGGCACGTCTGATACATATGAGTAACCTTCATAGTCATGACCTCCACTTCGAATTCTGATATGGATATTGTTACTTTTGGCACATTTAATTGCTCCTTGGATATGAGAAGCATCTTTTGCGGTTATAATTGCCAGAGGTTTTGGTGTGCTTGCTGTTTGAAATTTTTTGTGAATCATTTTCTTGTGGAGGATGGTTGAAAATAAGGTGTTGTTTGGTGTGTAAATAACTTTAGAAACATGAGAATTATGAGAAAAACAATTGAGAAATTTTTGAACGGGTGATTGTGATATTGCATTTGAAATAGAGATGAGAATTGTTAAGGCTGTCAAGAGAAAACATGATTTCCTCATTGTTACAATGGTATAATAAATTTTGTTTGCTGTTTTGGTGTGCCTCTCTTGGTTCATCCTTATAATCTATTTATATTGACATAGAAAAAAGAAAAAGCCTAGTCTTTTAGAATGAATAAAAAGAAGAAAAAAAAGTCTAGTCTAGGCGACAGATGAAAATAATATCATTTAAAAGCAATCAATTTTATTTATTTTTATAACTTTCTTTAGTCTTATTTATAAAAATAAAAAAAAAATTAATTTATTAAATAATTAATATATTTAATATATTTTAGATAAATCAAAATATATTAATTATTTAATAAATTTAACTTTATAAGTAAAATTAAAGTAATACTAGTATTTTTTTCGTAAATAAATAAATAGTAGATAAGGACAACTGTGAAAATAAATAAAAGCTACTTTTTACTTACGTCACATCATGAAAATACGCAGGTTATGACGCCAGCAGCCGAAGCAGTAATGCAGTATGCTGCTGAAAATAAAGCCTTCATTGGCTACCTCAACAATTATTTTATATTATATTTTATAATTCTTTGCCATCTTATTTTAAAATATTGGATTCAAATGAGTTTTGTTAAATAAAAGAATTAGTATTAAAGAAACCATTAAAAGAGTATGCCCTAATAATAATTTAATAACGACAAAAAGTTGTCCCTTTAAAATTAGTTTTGTTAAATTATAATTTTTTCATTTAAAATATATAAACATATTTAATTTAATTAATTTAATAACGACAAAAAGTTGTCCCTTTAAAATTAGTTTTGTTAAATTATAATTTTTTTCATTTAAAATGTATAAACATATTTAATTTAATTAATTTAATAACGACAAAAAGTTGTCCCTTTAAAATTTGTATATGCTAAAAATATTTTTTAGTGCATCATTTCCTAAAAAATGTAAAAAAAAGTAAAATGAAAGACATTTAAAAATATCAATTTTAAATAATTATTTAATAAGGTACTTTTCTTGTGTATAATCTCCTTTAGACTTAAGAAATGACATTACTACCAAATAGATTTGCTTAGCCTTTTAACTATGTTTTTAATTGTGACACATTGCATTTTTCAAGTCTATTTTAGATTTTTTTTCCACACTATTAAATTAATAAAATCATAACTTTTGTTGTATTAAATATATTTAATAATATTGTTATGAAAAAAAATTACATCAAATTAAATTTTCTAGCGTTTTATCTTGATTTTTAATTTGTGATACGTTGCTTTTTTTAAGATGTTTTAATTTCTCAAAATATTATATTAATAATATCATAAGTTTTGTTGCATTAAATTAATTTTATAATATTGTTTATATATTAATTTAATCATTAATTATTATATATGTTAAAAAAGAATAAATATCTTTGAGCATCAACTAAGATTTAGGTTAAAATAATATTATAATAACTTTCATATAAAAAATAATAATCATAATATACTTTAATTATAAATTTAAACGTTATTTATTTATATAATGTTTGTTTGACATTGATCAATAAATTAAACTAATACTTTTAAATATTTTTGAGTAAAATTAAAAAATAATTATAATATACTAACATGATATTATTATAAAAATCATTCAATAAAAAATGTTTTTTTAAATAATTCATTAAAATTAAAGTCTTTTTAATATCTTTTAAAACAAATGAGAACATTTATAATATAATAATTATAATTTTTAATACTTAAACTATTTTTATCATTATCATTTAAAAATGAGTAAAAGAAAAGACGCATATATTCATACACAATTTAGTCCATATTTAGTTCTGATATAATTATTAGTAATTAACTTTTAAAAAAAGTGAATTGAATATTTTATATTTGAATATATTTATGTAAGAGAGTTGAATTAGAATTTGAAGTACTAAAAATCATGTTAAGACTCAAAACCTACCAATGGTCGCATCTTTAAATTATAATAATTATTGAGGAAAAATCAATTCTACCCCACTGCAAATAAACATATCAAAATCGATAGTAAAATGGGAAACCAAATAATCAATCGCTCTAAATTCAAAAATCATTTTTTTTAATTGCTTTTAGATTGCGACACATAATCCTTTTTTTTTATTTTACATATTTTTTCTTATTATATTTCTTCATATTTCTATTTTATATGAAATATCTATTAATTAATTTGAACATTTCAACATCATTTTACACAAACAAAATCTATTTGGTCGAGAGACTCTTCTTCTTGGATATGGCTGTTACTTTCGGTTGTCATTCTCTTGTCAATAATCTAAGCACTTTAAGGTTGAGATCATCATTTGTAAAGGTCTTTCCGAGCGCAATCAAATGATTCGTTAAATGGATGAATCTCTTCTGCAATGCAACAATGGATTCTCCGGACAACATTCTGAACATTTCATATTCTTGACTCAATGTGTTTAATCTGGATCTTTTAACTTCAGCAGTTCCTTCGTGAGTCTCCACCAAAGTGTCCCATATTTCTTTAGCCGATTGACATTGAGATATGCGGAAGAACTCATCCATAATTAATGCACTTTGAAGAATATTGATAGCTTTCTTTTCATTAAGTATTTTTTTCTTAACGTCTTCATCATATGAGCTTTTAATCTTAGGAGTGCCAACACCATTGACCACACTAATTGGATTATGCGGACCATTTTCAACGGTTTCCCATATACCATCTCCTTGTGCTTCTAAATATGCTTTCATGCGGATTTTTCAGAAGTCAAAATATTCTCCAGAAAATATAGGGGGTTTGTTGCTACTACCACCATCTTTGAAAAATGGGTTTGCGCTTGCAGAAGCCATCTTCTGGATTTAAGGAGTAATTTACCAATAACCCGTTCTGATGCCAAATATAAGTTGAGTGTGCGCCTAAGAGGGGGGGGGGGGTGAATTAGGTACTATGAAACTTTTTCCAATTTTGACTTGTTTTAAAATCTTGTCTTAGAGATTAATATGTGATGAATACGGTAAATGCTGAAAGATAAAGAACACTGAGAGAGATCCCGGTTCCCCTCACAGATCGAGAGTACTCCAGTCTCCTTTCAACATGAAAGAGATTTTATTATTGTTAGAACTTTTACAAGACTCTTCCTAGTCTTTCTATATAGACACTAACAATCACACCAAGAACAATCCTCTTGAATTTTTCACTAAATTCAAAAAGAGAACAATCCTCCCTTTTAATTAACATCTTGTTTTCAACAATCCTGGACAACAAGGATACACAAAGTAATCTGAATTTTTGGTAAGTATGTAAAATGGAATTGTATATGTATCAATCTATGGATTGAATTTCTCCTTATAACAAACAAATCTCTCAATATTACACAAGTATTCACTATGAATGGAATGAAACTTATGATGATTTTCTATAAAGGTTAAGTGCAGAAAGTTTTACTCTACAAAATTCTGGTTTTGAACACTTAGAAAATATTTTGAAAGATGAAGAGAATATTTGAATGTTTAAAATTTTTGTAAAAGGAGGTGAGATTGAAATCTGAAGAAATGGTGTTTATATAGTCTCTAAACACCTCTACAAAATAGTTCAATTCATGAAAGGATGTCATGGTTCAAGAACTCTTTTTGGAAAACATTTGAATGAAAAAATGCAAATTTTTCTGGCACTGGTAAAGTGTTAATCGATTAACACATATAGGTTAATCGGTTAACACACTTTGCAACGAACAAAAAATTCAAAATATCCATATGTTAATCGATTAACATCTTGCAACGTTCCAAAAATATTCAATTTTAACAAGTGTTAATCGATTAACATCCGAGTGTTAACCGATTAACATCAGTCCAGAATGCAAAAATTGGTTTGTAATGAAATGAAAAATTATGTTTTAATGCATCAAATCATTTTAATGTATCATGGCATGAATGAATAATATTTTGGACACTTGTATACACAAAGAGAGATTGAGTGTTATATACCTTAAAATTTGAAGATCAATTTATAACCAATTCTTCAAGACTTTGATAAAACTTGAAAACGTTGTCTTTTTGCAAAGAGTCTTGGTCCATTCCTTTTTACTAGTCTTGACTTGCTTGTATAATGTCTTCATCAAACATATTGAGAAACATGCCTTCATATTTTTCTCACTTTTGTTTGTTTTGAAATTAATTTAGTTTATGTACCTAAGGATACTTGGTGGCTAGATTCGGGTGTTACTACTCACACAAATATGTCCATGCATGGTGGCTTGTGGAGTTGTCCACCAAGTGATGCTAAAAGATTCATCTATGTGGGTGTTGCACCTCGAAAAATGGGGATACGACTTTAAAGCGAAGCGCGATCGCACGTTCGCAATGATGGACTGAACAGAGTCGCCACCGAACTTTATTTATTCCTAAACAGGAAAGGGGAAATATCGATAAAACCTCTAAAAGAAAGGATAAGATATGGTCATCGCAACCAATATCAGGGTTCGGGAGTCGATTACACAAGGGGAAGGTATTAGCACCCCTCACGTCCGTTGTACTCAACGGGAACCATTAGGTTAGTTGTGTGCGTTAGTGTTAATTGAAATATTAGGCTTCTCGAATTATTAAGTGGGAAAGAAAGAAAGGAAGAGAGGAAAATGTTTTTGGATTTTTGACGAAGGACTAAACCTAAGTTTTTTATTAGTGGGCCTGACAAGATTTACAAATCCTGCTCCTACGTATCTCAATAGAGAAATCAAGGCTTACGTAGTTCTGGGTAGAAAAATGTTTGTTTGTTGGTCAATTTTAGCGAAAAGCTATATTGTATTAATCGACGAAAACATTATGTTACCCAAAACAGATGAGGAGTGGACGCATGCCACACATCGAACGGATTTATAAATCTACATTCGGAAAAGCGTCACTTATCTCGACTCAACAATCGTGGCCGAAACATTGTTTTGTATCACTTAAGACAATATATCTTTCATTTATGAAAAAGGTTCTTTGATTAGTCGCACGGCGGCGAAAAAGAGTTTGATTGGTTGGATGTATTTTGAGTGATGGCGAGAACTTGGATGAGCGAGATATACATCTCGAATCCTAGTCTCAGGAGCGCACGGTATACACCGTGTTCCATTTCCATCTTTATTGGCAAAAGTGTTTAATAGAGATTAAGTATTTTTATGTTTGATTGAGAAAGGGGTTTGAAGAAACCACATTGACAATTTTTTAGACGATGGTGAGAGCTAAGATAGGCGAGGCATCCGCCTCGAATCTTAATCTCAGGAGTGCACGGTATACACCATGTTCCATTTCCATCTTTATTAAAA
The DNA here is from genome assembly GCF_024323335.1 of Lathyrus oleraceus. Taxonomy (NCBI): domain Eukaryota; kingdom Viridiplantae; phylum Streptophyta; class Magnoliopsida; order Fabales; family Fabaceae; genus Lathyrus; species Lathyrus oleraceus. The sequence goes on from NC_066585.1 coordinate 187,466,406, forward strand.
AAGTATTAAGGTAGGAATCAAGTGTTTTCGAGTTTGAAAGACGAGTACTTATGACTTGCAAGCTCTTACAGCTTGGGTCTAGTACTCGGGACTACGTCTGGACATTCCACCCAGGCAGTCTGTTTCTTTCCAATATTGCTAAGAAAATGATTCGAATATTTACGAATGTTTTGGAGGGAAGACGAATATTTATGGCTTGCAAGCTCTTACAGCTTAAGCCTAATATTCAGGATTATGATTGGATATTCCACCCAAGATAATCTTTTTCTTAACATTTTATTTAGACAAAGATTTGAATATTGGAGTGTGGAAGAGAAGACGAATATTTACGGCTTGCAAGCTCTTACAGCTTGTGCCTTAATATTCGGGATTATAACTGGATATTCCATCCAGGATAATCTTTTTCTTCATGTTTTATTTAGAAAAATATTTGAATATTGGAGTGTGGAAGAGAAGACGAATATTTACGGCTTGCAAGCTCTTACAGCTTGAGCCTAATATTCGGGATTACGACTGGATATTCCATCCAGAGTAATCTTTTTCTTCATATTTATAATTATGAAAATATCTTGAATAATAAATTAAAATAACTAAAGTACAAAGGTTTGAAATTATTGAAAGTTAAGTTGATGTTGCTTAAGAGCTCATTGTAAGAAGGCCCAAGAGTAAGCCACAGAACCGACAATCAAACAAAATCAAAAGCAACTGAATTTAGCTTTAAGTTAACTTAAAATAGACTCATGTATGAATCAATCTATAAGAAGTCGAGCAGATAAAATCTATGTGTCCAAGTGATTTTTGGAAATCAAATTGTATTTAAACTCCGAAATTGGAACGCAATGAAAGGCAACAGGAACAACCAAAATATTATTAAAGTGATGTTATGCCTTTTTTACATCAACTCAAAATAATCGGAAAATAAAATAAAATAGCTAAACACGACATACACATGCTATCTATAATAAATTTAAATTACTATGAAATCAATAAATATATATATATATATATATATATATATATATATATATATATATATATATATATATATATATATATATATATATATATATATATATATATATATATATATATATATATAAACAATATAAACATATTATAAAATGTATGTATATAAAACTCAGTGTATGGAAATATATAAAATCTATAATTTCACAAAACAGAATATTTATAAAATATATTAAACCTACAAAAACAGAAATATATGTATATATGAAATAAATATATGTATATATATGAAACAAGCCAACAAATCATATTTATATCTCTCTCTTAGCAATTCATACTTATATTTAAAAAAACAACATATTTCTTAAAATAATAAGGAGTAATATATATATCTGTCAAAATTAAAACAAGACTGTACATAAACTTGAAACCGCATATGTATATACATAAAACCAAAACAAGGTATATATATAGGACACTCGAAACAAACAATAAACATATAAATAAATACAAAATCAATACAAAATAAATATATACATGTGAGAATCTAAGCAATCAGTATATCAAACTCAAAAAATAATATATACAAAAAAAACAACAACCGTATACATATATATAAAACTAAAAAACAAATCTAAAATTATAGTATAACAAAGTAGTAACTGAAAATGAAAAAGAAAGAGAGTTTTATGGTAGTTTCTCATAGAATGAAAGAGTTTAAGAGGTATATGAAGCTAACACTAGAACCATCACAATCGGATGAATGTGTGAGAGGAGGTCTTTTTTGAAGCAAAATTATCACTTTTTTCTATTTGTTTTCTTTTGAAAATAAAAAAGAGAGAGAGAGACCGAAGAAAATCGCCGCTGGTGGTTACGTTGTGGATTTTTTTTCCTGGTTGTCTCCTCTCAAATTCAATAACTTATACTAGGGTTACTTGAGTTTTAAAAATGATCAAAAGACCCTTTTAAATATTTTAAGGGATAAAAAGAGTTAAAACTATATAAATCAATTAAAAATTAAATCGAAACAAAAACATAAAAAATTATAATTAATTGTTACAAATACTTTAACAAAGAAACAAAAATAAAGGGACTAAAAATGAATAAAAATCGGGCGAAAAAGTGCTCGAAAAAATTAAAATGAATGCACCAAAATTATCAGTGCAAAATAAACTTATTGGAAAAATACAGCGTTTCTTTTAATTTTGAAATAATTTTTGACCGGTTAAACATGCTTGAGCTGATCAAAAGGTGGCCGAAAAATTAGCTGAAAAATAAATCGAGCATACCAGATTAAACTACGCGAAACGTAGATTAATAAAATTGATGTCTAGAAGCTTGATTTTAAAAATTTGCGTTCACTGATTTGACGCACATCCGTTGATTAATTCAACCAGTTTGCTTGTAGATCCGAAAAAGTTATTTCGACTGATATTTTAGGCACTATGCGGTATGGAATGCATGGTATGCTATGTAGACATGCAATAGCTATGATGAATGTATTGAATCGGCGATTCAGGGTCAAAATCGAGGTATGACGGTGGGAAATAGAAATAAAGTTGCAGTAGATGCTATAGGGACTTTTAGATTATTATTACTAAAGGATGGTTTTCCTTTGGATTTAGTTGAGACTTTTGTTGCACCATCTGTTAGACGAAATCTAATTTCTGTTTCTATTTTAGACAAATCAGGTTATGCTTGTTCGTTTATAAATAATAAATTTAGTCTCTCATATGATTCAAATGTTATTGGTTCCAGTTCTTTAAATAATAATCTTTATATGCTTAATATTGAATGTCCTTATAACAAAATAATGCAAATAATATCACATGGTACAAAACGAAAATTAAATGAGAACTGTGCCACTTTATGTCATAAGTGATTAGGACATATATCTAAATATAGGATTCAAGGGCTTATGTTAAAAGGTATTCTTGGATCCCTTGATTTATCGAGCTTTCAACTCTACATTCAATGTATTAAGGATAAGTAGACAAAAAAAAGGAATTTCCATACTAAAAGAACTAAGAATGTCTTACTACTAACTAATACATATATATGTGGTCCTTTTCCTACAGGTTCATGGAATGGTCAAAAATATTTTATTACATTTATAGACGACTACTCGACGTATAGCTACCTATACATGATTCATGATAAATCTTCATCTTTGGACGTGTTCAAGTCATTCAAAGCTTATTCGAACTTCAACTTGAAAATAAAATTAAAGTTGTCAAGTTTGATCATGGTAATGAATACTATGGTCAGTATGATGGATCATGGGAACAATGTTCATGGCCCTTCGTGCTTTTCCTTGACGGGTGTGGAATTGTTTTGTGTCGTATCCCAAAATTTACCCTTCCCTTTTCATCTTTACATTCAATATATGGCTTAAGATTCATTTGTACACATTCATCTGTATTCATATGCATCATGCATTCATGCTAATACGAATATCTATATATTCAAATTTGGTGATTGATTCAAACCCTAATCAGGGGAAGCTTTAAGCCTAATGTGCCTTACGGCTTGATTTGTCACCCTGTGCTTAGTAAAATCCATAATTCACGCCTCTTGGGTGACTGAGGTCATTTGTTGACTTTTTGATCAACCAGTTGACCAAAGTCAATCATCCATTCCTAAGTCCATATTTTCTCGATCATTATCTATGCCTTTTCGATCACGGTGTTGTTGATTTCATTGTTTTTCTAATTTAAAATTGATTTTTAATTGATCTTAATTATATCTTAGATTTTAATTTGATTTCATTTGATTTCTAATTGATTAATTTCAAATTAAATCTAATTTCAACTCAATTGTCTAATTTCAATTTTTATTTGATTTTAATTTCAAAATAAATCTAATTTTAAACTTCAATTGTGATTCAAACTCTAATTGATTTTAGTTTTCAAATGAATGTTAGAATAGATATCAAATTAATATTAAATTAATCCTAATTATAAATTAATTTGATGTTTATTGATTTTTATTGGCTTTTGATTCTAAATCAATTTTTAGATTAGTTTCAAAATTATTTTAAATAACCAATTTACCATTTTAACAATTCAATGTTGAAATCCATGTAAGTGACCATTTAGCATAACAAGTATCCACATCCAATAATCATTTCCAAACTTACAAATTCACATTCATAGCATCTCTAATTTAACAGATTCCATGTACATTCCATCTTTTTTTTCTACATAAATTTTCTACATTTGTTACAAATCCAACAAGCCCGCTTTCATGCCAATTTCTCCAATCTTCAAGCATGCCAAATCCAAGCTTCAAACTCACTACCTTGGGCCTGCAGAAGCATTTCAAAATCACCTTCAAATCCAATAACAAATGACTTTCAAAACCTTCTTTGATTCATATGTCAATCCATTTAGAATCATTTTGAACCAACACACAATCCACTAAACAATTTGGTCCTTGATGTCAAGCATTATCTCATGACAGAACATTCAAGCATCCAAGCGGTTCGCATCCGGCATTCTGTTCAGCATAGCATTAAAGCGAAATATCCACCCTGCAAGTTTTTACCAAGTTATCAAATTAACGAAATAAAATGGTTTCAACGGAACCATCTCTTTTTCAATCGAATAACTTATAACAACTAACTTCAATTGATATGTAACATTACTGAACATGATTTTAGCGGCAGCTAAAACAAATTACCTGTGGATTTAAGTGTTTTCACTGGTCAGTTTTTCAATTAAACAACTGTTGCTTATCTTCATATTTCTTTTAACAGATTTCACCCTAATATAATGTCTTTTGCTTATTTTTCTTAATCATGACTAATTGATTTATTGATTTAGTTTTGTTAACACTAGAAATTATAGATTTTAAAATTAATTAGAAGTATTAGAATTGTATTAGAACTTTTAGTGATTAGAATTATTAGATTAATTAGTTTAAATTAGATTTTGATTAGTTTAGAAATTTAGGTTGCTTTCAAATTAATTAGAATTAGTTAAGAGCTAATTGAATCTTGGAGGTTAGAATTGGAGATTCAATTAGAATTTTAGAATTTGAAGTAGGGAGATTAGAATTAGACTTATAATGAATAGTTACTTAGAATCAGACTTAGAATTTTAATTGGAGGTAACTTTCTATTAACCATTGATATGATCCCCTAATTTAGGGTTTTAATTAGAATTATCTTATTTTTATTAATTTAATAGATTACCGTTGTACATATCTTTAACTATTATTTTAATCTCATCGATTAGTGTTAACAAAAGGTCACTTTGGTCAACTAAATCCTTTGTAATTGTGCTGTAAGCCTCAAGCCTATTTCAAGTGATCAAAAGACCTTTGATCACTAGATATGGCAAGTTCATTATCCCCAAACTATTATGGATATGTTGAATCTCAAGACCTCAAGGTTCAAATACAAGATCAAGACTTCAAGTCAACATCAGTCAAGCATAGCTAGCAAAGTGGACTACATTCTCAAGCCCAACAAAGGTGGCAACACTTGACAAGTGTGATTCAATTTGTAAGATATGGGCCTTAAGTAATAAGGAATGGTGAGACATGGTTTCTCATATCCTTGTCTAGAATGACTTTGCATATGGGGCGTAGGCCCTAGCTATGCAAAGCATTCGCCCTCATTTATAGGCTTTCGCATAATTCGTATCAAACAACTGTCAAGCCTTTTCAATACAACAAACAATATGGCATCACCAAGATCAATAATCAACACTTGTCGATCATAATTCAAAGTGTGTGGCATGAGCCTTAAGCAATAGAGAAGGAATGAGACTGGAGCTTTCCTACACTCATTCTGGATATCTTTGGGTGTGGGAAGTTTGGCTCGTGGCTCATCGTATTCACCTCTATTCATAGACTTTAGAACAATTTGAATTACATGATTGTCTAGTCTCCTTCTACAATATCAATAGGATCAATGCAGAATCTCATGTCAATAACTTGTTAGTTGTGATTCAATTTGCAAGCTACGAGCCTTAAGTAATAAGGAATGATGAGACGGAGTTTCTCCTATCCTTGTCTAGAGCGACTTTGCATACGGGGCGTAGGCCCTAGCTATTCAAAGCACCTGCCCTTTCTCCTAAACTCTAGTGCAAATTGAATCATGCAATTGACAAGTCTTCTTCAAGCAAATCTCAATCTTTCAACACCCCAATAGAGGAGCATATTTTGCTATCAACAACTTGTGGTTGTACACCCTATTCCAATCAATTATTTGCCTTATAAGGTGTTAAACCTTGGCACCACTCTTTGCCTTGTGAGGTGTTAAACCTTGGCTATTCGATTTGCTCTTCTCCTTGAGAGTCATGGACCCTGGCATATCTGCCTCTTTTACCTTGTGAGGTGTTAAACCTTGGTTATTCAATTCAGTCCTCAGCCCTGAGAATCATGGACTCTGGCACTTGATTCTCTTTATCCTGTAAGGTGATAAACCTTGGCAATTAAATTCCTCGACATCATCAGTTTTAAACTCCGGTATTGATACCTCACCTTGAAGGTCATGAACCTTGGCACTCCTTTTCAGCCTTGAAGGGTATGGTACCCTGGCAAATCAATCTATCATACTCCTCTTGCCTCATCAATCATCTTATTTTCAGTCGTAGTAGGCTGAACTATGATTGCTCTGATTTCCTTACTACACTATAAGGATACGTAGGCACGAGGGTTCGAATACTCCGCGAGCATATTTATTTATTACTCCTGCCTTATGGCATTTCTCCATTCATCTCCATATTATATTCATTATTCTACCTTCATTCACTTCATGTGATATACCTATTCTTTGAGCCAAATAAACTATACCTTTATGCTCCATCTTGTACTTCTTTGTGAATCGAGAGTTGTTTGTTCTATGAAACCAAACACTCAATTCCTTTCTTTTTCGGTTGTTCCAATACAGTGATACCATACTGTAGGCCCTCACTTGTTGGTTCGTACCAGTTTTACTCTTGGATTCATGTTTTCACCCTTGTTGGAGTTCAGAAAACTATCCTTTGGTTTAGACCATACTTTGATCACAATTCTTTTCATCTCCCATCACTAGTTCTTTGAACTACGGAGCTCTGAATTCCTCATTTCATTATGAGGATACATGGGCATGAGGGCCATAATCCTCACCGAGCACTCTATCCATTTCTTTCCTTTCTCCTCATTATTTTGCAAGTAATCTTTAGATAATACCTATTCGAGCGAGAATAATCAAAACGGTTCCCATGGAGTACCATGGATGTTAGGGGTGCTAATATCTTCCCCTTGCATAACCAACTTCCTTACCCAACATATCTCTTTCCCCCGGGTTTTATCGATGTTTTCCCTTTCCTTCGGGAATAAATAAAGTTCGATGGAGACTCTGTTGTATGTTCGAGTGTGCGATGTGTTCGGGTATATTTCTGATAGCTTCATTTTGTAATACACAATGCTGGGAAAACCCAACGTGAATAGAGTTGTTGAATGACGAAACCATACTCTTAACAATATGGTGAGAAGTATGATTAGTCATTCTTCTCTTCCAGAGTCACTTTGAGGAGAGGCATTAAATACCACAATTTATATCCTTAATAGAGTACATAGTAAAGTAGTAGCTAAGGCCCCTTTATGAGTTATGGATTGGGAAAATCCTAGCATCAAGCACCTATACATTTAGGGATGTCTAGCTGAAGTGAGGCCTTATAGGCCCCATGAAGGTAAGTTGGACACAAAGATAATTAGTTGTTATTTTATTGGATACTTTGAATGCTTTTATGCGTACAAGTTTTATAATCCCATCACTAGAATGATTTTTTAAACGGGGATGCTAGATTCCTTGATGATGTAGAGTTTGGAGGGGAAGGAAGCATAATGAGTGTTGTATTTGATGAAGAAACTGTTTCACCCAATGACCAAGTCTTTTACCTATGTTTGTTCTAGAAACACATTCTGAAATATACATTGATGTTATTCCTAACATCCCTCAAGAACAAGACAATACCGGGTTTCTTCCTCAAGCACCACCTATAGCTAAAACTCAATAACCTCAAGCACTGCCATTAAGAAGATCCACTAGAGAAAGGAATAGTTCAATTTTAGATGATTATGTTATACTTATTCATAAACATGAGGACGACATTGATTTGACTGAGGAAGATCCTATCAACTTTAATCAAGCTATGAGGAGTCCAAACTCTCTTAAGAGGGTTGATGCCATGAAGGATGAAATGAAGTCGATGGTTGAAAATGATGTTTGAGAGCTCGTTAAATTACCTGAAGGAAAGAAACTCATTGGTTATAAATGGATATTTAAAACCAAAAGGGATTCAAAGGGTAACATTGAGAGATATAAAGTTTGTCTTGATTATAAATAGACTTTTTCTCTAATTTCTTCAAACTATTCTCTTAGGATCATGATGACATTAGTAGCTCATTTTGATTTAGAGTTACATCATATGGATGTAAAGACTGTGTTTTAAGTGGAAACGTTTAAGAGACAATATATATGGTGCAACCAGAAAACTTTGTGTCAGGAGACCCAAAGTATATGGTTTGCAAACTAAAGAAATCAATTTATGGCCTTAAACGGGCTTCTGGTCAATGGTATTATGAATTTCATCAAGTTATATCCTCATTTGGTTTTGAGGCTAATCCAGTTGATAATTGTGTGTACCAAAAGTTCAGTGGGAGTAAATTCGTTTTCTTGGTACTATATATGGACGATATCCTTTTGCAAAGCAACAATATAGGCTTATTGCACAAAACTGAGATAATTTTCACAAAGAATTTTGAGATGAATGATCTTAGGGATGCCTCCATTATCTTAGGAACTCAAATACTTAGAGACCGCTCTCAAGGTATTTTAGGATTGTTACAAAGGAGCTATGTTGGTACATTTTTGGATATTCTCCATGAAATATAGTAAACCAATTGAAACACTTGTTGCTATAGGAGAAAAATCTAGTCTCAATCAGTTCTCCAGTGTAGATCTTGAAAAAGAAGAGATGCATAAGGTTATATATGCTTCAGCTGTGGGGAGTCTTATGTATGCTCAAGTTTGCACATGTCCCAACTTTTCATGCATTGTAGGAGTTCTTGGCAGATTTCTAAGCAACCTTGATATGCATCACTGGATAGAAGTAAAGCGTGTAATATGATACTTAAAGATAACTAGAGACTTCGTGCTCACTTATTAGAAGTTAGATACTTGGAGATCATTGGGTATTTTGACTCCAATCTTGTAGGATGTCTGGATAGCAGATGTTTCATACTTGGTTACATCTTTGTCTTAGCTTGAGGAGTCGTCTCTTGGAACCCTTCCAAATAGACTTTAGTGGCTCCCTCCATCATGGTAGTAGAGTTTATGGCTTGCTTTGAGGCATTAAATCAGGCAATTTGGATATATCACTTTTTCATAGGCCTAAACATTATTAAGAGCACCGAAAGGCCCTTGAAGTTTTATTGTGTCAGTAGTGCAGTTATGCTCTACTTCAACAACAATATGAGCTCTAGAAAATCAAAATTTATTGATATCAAGTATCTTGATATGAAAGAAAGAGTTAAAGATAAGCAAATTATGATAGAACATATAGGGACAAACTTAATGTTGGTTGATCCACTAACCAAAGGTTTGACACCTAAGGCATTTCATGGGCATATTTTTCACATGGGTCTTGGTTTTAATATTGCCTTAGATTAGTGGGAGTATTTTCCTTAGTTTTCTATGTTCTATGTTTTGGTTTTATTTTGTTACAACCTTTATGTTATGTTTGATTTTCTACATAAATAAAAGCCTATGAGGAACTATTGTTATAACAATGTTAAGTTTTTTTGTTATGTGCAAATATTTTTCAATCATTATTATGTGGGCATATATTTTTTAATCATATTAGCTATTTTATCAAATTAAGTTCCTTAAACAATTAAGTGATAAAATAAAGTTAAAAAGCTAAATATGTTTCATTTAGAAATTAATTAATTAGGTGAGTATGAGCTCAAATGTGAGTGGATGTCATGATGACCCATTTCGGAATAATGGGAATCCTAGTTGGTCATCACTCTATAAATAGGTTATAGTCCCAAATATATCGTACACAAGCAGTTTACCTCTTTTCCCCATATAAAGAGTATTCAAGGAATTATGAGTGTCAATTGAGGAAGAACCACACAAGACATATGTTCAATAAATATCCTTAGTTAAGTTTATTTTTACATTTTATTGGAAATCGTTTGTCTTAGTATGGTTTATATTCAAACAAATTATATTGAACTTGTTGGTTTGCTTTTCTCATCTTTAGAAGACTTTATACTATGGTTTATACGCATATATGATTCTACCAATAACAGTTCGGATAGATGAGACTTGGTCCAGATTCGCTTCCGCATGCCATAGAAAAATAATTTTTTTCAAAGAAGATTTTTTAATAAGAAAAATTTATTTAGTGATATATTCAACCCCACTTCTAGATCGTTTCCCTCGTATAACAAGTGATATCATGAGCACCGGTTTATCTTATGCTTCAAATTCACTTATTAGATTATGGCTTCCGAACTAAAAGGGGCATATAATAAAGCGCCATTTTTCAATGGCGAGAACTATGGTTATTTGAAGGATTGTATATGTATCCATATCAATTCTATTAATAGAAAAGTATGGAGCGCCATCCAAAATGGTCCATTTGAAATTACCATGATCAATGTGGATGGTGTTTTTATACCTAAATCAGGAGCACAATGGGATGCAAAAGATGAGAAAAAGTGGTCTAGGGATTCGAAAGCAAGGAATACTCTAATCTTTGCTTTAGGAGTTGATGAATATTATTGTTTTTCTCATTGCGAAACCGCTAAAGCTATGTGGGATGCATTACAAGTTGCCCATGAGGGTACAAATGAAGTCAAACAAGCTAGAATCAAGAGTTTGAACTCTTTCACATGAAGTATGGTGAAACCATTGGCGATATGAAAAAGAGATTCACTCATCTTGTAAATTTTTTGAATTCACTTGGTAAGCCAGTTTCCGATGATATTTCTACTAACAAAATTTTGAGATGGCTTAATAGGGAATGACAACCTAAGATCACCGCCATCAAGGAAGCTGACAACCTATTGACTTTGAACATTACAACTTTGTTTGGTAAGCTTGAAGAATATGAGAAGAGAGTTAAGAAAGAAAATAACAAAGAAAAAAGGTGGACAAAAATTTGATTGCTTTTGTGGCTTCTGTGAGCAAATTCTTTACTTTGAATAAGTTTTGAATGATAGCAAATTGTGTGATCATTGTCTAATTGTTGGTTGTGCATTATTTTACATGTTTCGTTTGTGTTTTTAGCCTATACTATTGTTTCGTGTCTATACATAAAGATCCACATTGATACATTTCTTAAAAGAACTCATAAAAACTGTTTTGTGTCAGTATGTATCGATACATGTTCATTTGCATCGATACATAAATTTGTTTTAAATCACAAAACGTTTTTGCTTCAGTATGTATCGATACATACGAGCTTTGTATCGATACATGCTTAGTTAAAATGTTCTATGTATCGATACATACGAGCTTTGTATCGATACATGCTTAGTTAAAATGTTCTATGTATCGATACATACGAGCTTTGTATCGATGCATGTTTGTATTAATTCTCTAAAATTAATCAAGGCTACAGTATGTATCGATGCATAATCTTTCGTATCAATACATAATTTTGTTTTGTCTACTAACAGCTTCTGTCTTTCACATATAAGAAGTATTTTGACAGCTCAGTCTTGTGCACGAATTCAGAAGGGAAAAACAATTGTAACACAAATCAAAGGAGTGTGTAGCAGCAATTGTTTGAGCAGTTAGAAACCTGAAAGAGACTTCATCTTCTTCATCTTCTCAATCTCTTTTCTTCAAGAACATCAACACATAATCATTCTTGTTCTTTGGATTAAAGGATCAACGAGATAACGTTCAGTGGAACGATCAAGGATCTAGCTGAGGTGTTTAGTGGAACGATCGAGGATCTAGCTGAGTTGAAGGTTAAAGGGGGTTTCGAGGAAAAACCAAATGGTTTGTCCTTCAAGAACTGGAGTGTTCTTGCGGGTTTGTTAGTCACGTTTGCAGAACAGATTCAGCCGTAGCGTGGGGTTTGGAAATTGGGTAATTTCGCAAACAGGTCGTGGAACCGGTGAATTGTTTGCAATTTCTTGCAGGAAATTCTTGATCGAGCTCAGATCAAGTGGAGGTTTTATACAAGAAGAAGATCTTGGGATTTAGATTTCTGTCTTTGTATTGTAACCTTGTATCAACGAATTCGGCATTATTGATTATAACAGTTCTCAATTTCATTTGAAATTGAGAGGAAGACGTACCCACACGCGAGGACGACAGTGGGGAACTTCCTTACCAAATCTCTGCGTATCGTATTCTTTCCTTATCTCTCTTTACTTTTTCAACAGTTTTGTGATTTCAGTTGGTGTATTGTGGTTGTATATTTCGTGATACAATAGTGGCAAGAAAACTTCTTTATCTAAACTCCACCATTGTTCATCATTGATCACATACACACCAAATGTTTGACAAAACTGTCAGCTGAGTTTTATTCATTGGAATTAGAATTTAGTGATAAGTGCATTTGATTTGATTATATTCTAGTGTTAATAATCTCTATCGTTCTAATTCAAATCCAGCAATAAATTCGCGTGTTCGGTTTTCTAGTAGCGGTTCAGAATAGACGGAAGTCGATTCGGGACTGTAATTTTCCGCTAAGTTTCAATAACTCTGATAAGAATTTTTAAATCCGTTTATTTTAAAAGAGGTGATCTATTCACCCCCCCCCCTCTCGATCACTAGCCACACCGTCTAACAAGTGGTATCAGAGCGCGGGTTCGCTGGTGTTCTGTGGCTGCCTGTAACGATATGGATTCTGAACCAAAGGGGGCGTATAATAGAGCGCCGATTTTCAACGGTGAAAATTACGGCTATTGGAAAGACTGCATGCGAGTTCATATAAATTCTGTTGATAGGCTAGTATGGGCTACCATTGAAAATGGTCCTTTTCAAATTACTATGACAAATGCGGTTGGCGCCATAGTTCCTAAACCAGAAGGTGATTGGAATGAGAAAGATGAGAAAAAGTGGTCGAGTGATTGGAGAGCTCGAAATATGCTAATTTCAGCACTTGGTGTTGATGATTATTATCAGGTATCCCATTGCACGACAGCTAAAGAAATGTGGGATGCTTTAGAAGTTGCCCATGAGGGTACTACTGAAGTAAAACAGTCCCGCATTAACACACTCAATCAAGAGTTTGAGCTCTTTCGCATGAAACAAGGAGAATCTATCTCCGACATGCAAAAGAGATTTACTCATCTCACTAATTGTTTGAATGCACTTGGAAAACCTGTTTCCAATGAAATAGCTACTAATAAAATTCCGAGAAGTCTTAGTAGGGAATGGCAACCTAAAGTAACAGCTATTAAGGAAGCCAACGATCTAACGACACTTACGATTACAACTCTGTTTGGAAAGCTGGAAGAACATCAGCAAGCATTAGAAAGTCTTGAAAAGTTTGAGAACAAAAGTAAGAAGGAAAAGGAGAAGAAGAGAGACAAAGAGGGAGAGAAGAAGCCAATAGCTCTTGTGGCCTCTAGCTCTAAGTCCTCACAAAAAGAGCAAAGTGACAATGATTCTAGTAGTGACAAAGATTCGGATGATGAGGAAATGGGACTTTTTGTAAGGAGATATAATAGATTCATTCGAAAGAATGGAGTCAAGCATTCCGACAAAAACCTCATGAAGTTTCGAAGACAATCTACAGATTCAAAACAGGAAGAGAATAAGAAGAGTAGAGGAAAAGGATCTTGTTATAATTGTGGTAAATCTGGACATTATAAAACAGATTGTCCTATGAAGTATAAGGATCAAGGAAAAGCTCCACCAAAAGGGTACAGCAAACAAAGAAGAGCTTACATTGCATGGGAAAGTGATAGTGATTCATCAAGCACACAAAGTTCAAGTGATAGTGATGAAACCGCAAATTTGTGCCTTATGGCTCACACCAAAAATCTTTCCTACCACAAGAAGAAAATCAATGATAAAAAGGTAAAACAAGCCTATTATAATAATTTCTCTTCTATGTCTTTTTCTGAACTGAAAATAGCTTTTGAAAAACTGCATAACGAAGTTGTAGATGCTTTTAAAAGATTATCTTCCGATAAACAAATTTTTTCATTTCTGGAAGGTAAAGTATACAAAGCTGAAAAAGATTTAGAATGGTTAAAAGCTAGTATTGCAGAAAATTCAAAAAATATTGACATTGATGGATGTAGTAAAGTTGGGTATTGTGAAGTTTGTCATATTTGGCAACAAGAGGTAAACACTCTCAAGGTCAAATTGGAAAAAGCTTTACAACCTAAGGTTACTTATGTCGTTGACTCTAGGTTGTTTAAGAAGTCATTAAATCCACCATATGCAAAATACTCTTTTATTCCAAAGGATTTAATGAACAAGAATAAACAAACACATCATCAAGGTTTATGTCATTATTGTTGTCGTGCTGGCCATACCATTGAGAAATGCAAGTTTAGGAGATTTCTTGTTCCTAAAGGTATTTATCAATGGAAGCCAAAAGGTAACCATGTTAGCACTTACCCACTTGGATCCAATGAAAATTGGGTACCAACTTCTCTCTTTTGATATTGTAGGATGAGTGCCTTGCTTCCGTAGATAGGAGATGGTTTCTTGACAGCGGTTGCTCAAGGCACATGACCGGTGACATATCGCTTTTTATAGACTTCAAAGCAAAGAAGAAGGGATATGTTACTTATGGAGACAATAACAAAGGAGCTATACTTGGCAAAGGTAGTGTAGGTAATCCCTCTACCACTACTATTTCTGATGTCCATTTAGTAGAGGGGCTTAAACATAATTTGTTAAGCATAAGTCAATTGTGTAACAAGGGTTATAAAGTTTCTTTCACAAAAACTTGTTGCATAATTGAACATGCTGAACAGAACGTTGTGTTTAAGGGTGTAAGAGTAAACAATATCTATATGCTTGACCTTTTTGAGGTATCTTTAACAAGTACTAAATGTCTAGTTACCTTGAATGATGATTCTTGGCTTTGGTATAGACGTTTAGCGCATGTTAATTTCGATTTGCTTAATAAGGTTGTATCTAAGGATCTAGAAGTCGGTCTTCCAAAAATAAAATTTTGAAAAGACCACCTATGTGACGCGTGCCAAATGGGAAAACAAACGAGGGTCTCTTTTAAATCTAAAAATGTAATTTCAACTTCACGACCCCTTGAGCTTCTCCATATGGATCTCTTTGGACCTTCTAGGACAAAGAGCTTAGGTGGAAATTATTATGGTTTTGTAATCGTTGATGACTATTCTAGATTTACTTGGACTATATTCCTTCATAGCAAAGATGAAACTTTTTCTGCTTTTAAGAATTTTGCAAATCTATCCCAAAACAAAATGAATTCCAAAATAGTTACAATTCGTAGCGATCATGGTGGTGAATTTCAAAACTATCACTTTGATAAGTATTGTGACAAGTATGGTATTGAGCATAACTTTTCAGCTCCTCTAACTCCACATCAAAATGGCGTTGTGGAGCGTAAAAATCGTGTTTTAGAGGAGTTGGCAAGAACAATGCTAAATGAGGGCGGATTACCAAAATATTTTTGGGCTGATGCAGTTAGCACAGCTTGTTATGTTTTAAACAGGATCTTAATTCGTCCTATTTTAAATAAAACTCCTTATGAGCTTTTAAAAGGAAGAAAGCCAAATTTGTCACATCTTCACGTATTCGGTTGTAAGTGTTTTGTTTTGAATAATGGTAAGGAAAATATTGGGAAGTTTGATGCAAAAGCGGATGAAGGTATCTTTCTTGGATACTCACAATCAAGTAAAACATATAGAGTATATAATAAGCATTTACTTACTGTTGAAGAATTTGTCCATGTTTCTTTTGATGAGTCTTATCCGAAAAGTGTCGGAAAAGGTATTTCTTTTGATGATGCAGGTGTATCTACAGAAGACATACTCAAGGAAGCTGTTACGGAAACTGATCAGTCCAGAACAGTTGCCCATGAGAAGGAGGAAGATACTAGTTATGAAGAAGATGAGGAAGAAAGGACAGCTGAAGTGAATGACCTTCCACCAGCCTGGAAATCTTCAAAAGACCATCCTATTGACAACATCTTGGGAGATATTTCAAAGGGAGTAATGACTCGTTCTAAGATAAGTAATTTTTGTTCTCACTTCGCTTTTGTTTCCCAAGTAGAACCTAAAAATGCCAAAGAGGCCTTGATTGATGAATGTTGGCTAATGGCCATGCAAGAAGAGCTTAATCAATTTAAAAGAAATGACGTTTGGGAACTTGTCCCTCGTCCGCGAGATCATCATATCATAGGTACTAAATGGGTTTTTAGAAATAAGCTTGATGAAAACGGAGTGATAACTAGGAACAAGGCACGTTTAGTAGCACAAGGGTATAACCAAGAGGAGGGCATAGACTATGAGGAAACTTATGCTCCAGTTGCTCGCCTTGAAGCTATACGTCTCTTGCTTGCCTATGCGTGTTCTAATAATTTTAAGCTTTACCAAATGGACGTAAAGAGTGCGTTTCTAAATGGTGTCATAAATGAAGAGGTATATGTCTCACAACCTCCTGGTTTTGAGAATGCTGAAAATCCAGATTATGTTTACAAATTAAAACGAGCTTTGTATGGTCTTAAACAAGCCCCTCGGGTTTGGTATGAAAGGCTTAGAAAATTTCTAATTGATCATGGATATTCAAGAGGTAAAGTGGATAATACTCTCTTTATTAAACACAAGGGAAAGCACATTCTTTTAGTTCAAGTTTATGTAGACGATATAATTTTTGGTTCAACTAACACACACTTGGTCGAAGAATTTTCTAAGGTTATGTAGGGTGAATTTGAGATGAGTCTTATGGGGGAGCTGAATTACTTCCTAGGTCTTCAGATAAAGCAACTTGATGAGGGTACAGCAGTATGTCAAACAAAGTACTATAGAGAACTACTCAAGCGCTTTGGAATGAACGACTCAAAATCAATTGACACCCCTATGCCTACCAACGGAAATCTAGATAAAGATGAGCATGGTAAGAGTGTAGATGTCAAAAAGTTTAGAGGTATGATTGGATCTCTTCTGTATCTTTCTGCTTCTAGACCTGACATCATGTTTAGTGTTTGTATGTGTGCACGATATCAATCAAATCCTAAGGAATCACACCTGAAAGTTGTTAAGCGTATATTTAGATATCTTCATGGAACATCTAAATATGGGCTTTGGTATTCCAAAGGAAGTGATTGTAGCTTAGTAGGTTACTCCGATTCTGATTTTGCTGGCTGCAAATCAGATAGGAAAAGCACGAGTGGTACATGTCACTTGTTTTCAAACTCCTTGGTAAGTTGGCATAGCAAAAAGCAGGTATCTGTGGCTTTGTCAACTGCAGAGGCTGAGTACGTTGCAGCCGGTAGTTGTTGCGCTCAGATTTTGTGGCTAAAGCAACAACTACAAGACTTTAACATTCAACTCAAACGTATTCCAATAAAATGTGACAACACTAGTGCCATAAACCTTACTAAAAATCCTGTTTTACACTCATGCACTAAACACATAGAGATTAGACATCACTTTCTTCGCGATCATGTTGAAAAAGAAGACGTTGTATTTGAGCGTGTTGATACTAAAAACCAGCTTGCTGACATTTTCACTAAACCTTTGGCAACAGAACCGTTCTTCAACATTCGTCGTGAATTAGGGATCTTAGATCTCTCTCCATTGTTGTCTTAAGCATGTTTGTTCTTATTTATATTATGCCTCACCTTGGTTGATGAGATTTGTTTTAGATTTCATTTATACCTCACAAGGTTACATCAACAGAGGTAATATCACTCCTTTCTATATCTCTTTTAGAACTATGTGATTGTGTATGTTAGAACAAAATTCCTTATTTCCGTTTATGTGAATATCTTTGCATATATTGTTTGAACATTAATATCTGATTTGTGAATCATACTTGGGCATAATTATCATGACATAATTCATAATGCATAACCATACTGCATAAAAATTAATTAAAATTTAGTTTGGCATCAGTATGTATCGATTCAATGATGTATGTATCGATTCATGTCTTCTTCATTTCACATCTGTCAAAATTGGTTCAGTATGTATCGATTCATTCGTCGTTTGTATCGATACATAGACCCTTTAAAAACAAAAATGTGTGACATGGATCGATCCATTCCTGTATGCATCGACAAATACTGATTGTTATTTGGATTAAATGCATTTTATTTCACTCATGGATCGACACATCAGCAATTCTTATCATATTTTTTCACAAACTTGGTATCAGCAGTTCCCCTACCTCTCAAAACCTGCGGCTAACCCTAATCTCCTTCATCATCATTCTTTCCAAAACCCTAAATTCATCTCACTTTTCTTCAATTTTTCATCACCATGCCTCCAAGAATCATTCCGGCTAGAGCAAGGGGAAAAGGAAAAGGAAAGGAACCGGTTGGCACTTCTCAGCAGTTACCAGAAATTCCTCCTAATGCCTTAGATTTGCTTCATCCTGCAATTGCTACTGAGTTTGAGGATTCTTTCAAGACAAGGTTAGTTATGAAACCTCATGTCTTCGATAAACATGATGCTATTCATCTGCATCTCAATGATGTGGTTGAACTCCTTAATGCACAAAAACTTGGTTCATTTTTTACTACAAAGGATGATTACCATGAGGATTTTATCCGTGCATTTTATGTTGGCTTACAATCTGGTAAAGGATATATGTTTAAGTGTTCTATTGGTGTCAGAACCTATACCTTTGAGGTTGGTGATTGGGAAACAGTGTTTCAAATTCCGCTTCTGTCGCATAATTTCAAGACTTGGGATGACTTGAAGTTTGATACTGACTTTAACCTGAAGGAGTTTACTCTATCTATCTTGAAATTGGACAGGGTGAGGATGAACAGGTTACGTCTGGTATGATTAAGAAAATTCCTCGTATACTTCATTGGATTATCTCGCACATTCTGCGTCCAGCAAACAGTGGACATTCTAGGTTAGACAGGGCAGGCATTCATCTCTTGTATATTCTTTAAAATAAGGTTCCCTTGAATTGGGCAAATTACTTTGTGAAGCGTCTCTTTTCCGTGTGTAACATTGCCAAGAATGTTGCTCTTGGTTATGCGTCTCAAATCATGAAAATTCTTACATTCTGGAATCTTGCAATCCCTTTAGTTCCTCTCATATCACCATCTGCTGCTCAAGAGTTTGACTCTTCCACTTTATCTCATATGGGATATCGGTGGGACAAGGAACGTCAATGTTTCTATTTCTTTGAAAGGAAATCCAAAACAAGGATCTATAATTTTGATGTGCCTTCTGAACAAATTCATGTAGTTGAAGACCAACCTGATGAAGAAATGCATGATGTGAACGAAGCAGATGTGCCTGCAGCTGATGACAATGCTGGTTGGGGTGATTGGGTGCTACAAAGGTGGTCTCCAACCAACTATGTACCTGAACCAACAGTTCCTCCGTTCTCCGGCGGTGCTTCATCTTCAACACATACTGCGCACCTAACTCAAATGCTTCAATAAATGGAGTTTACCAACCAAGAACGTCACGAAGAGGCACGGTCTTGGCATGTACAACAAAGTGAGTGGGATAAGGAGCATCGTGAGTGGCATGACGATCATACACGGATGTACCATAACCAACACTCTTGGCACACGGACTTGGTTAAGTGGCACCAAGTCTTCTACAATGAAATGTCTGGTTTTATGGACGACTGTCGTTCCAATCCTGGTATTATGGGCCACAATCCAGATGCAATGCCTCCTCCTCCGCCTCCGCCAAGCTTCAGAGATCCTGATAGAGATGACGAGGAGTCCTGTGGTGGCTATAATCCACATTAAACCATCATCATTTCATTTCACTGCATTTCATTGCATGTTGCTTGAGTTTTTTTCTTTTTAGATTAGTGGCACCTTATATGTCTTGGCTTATGTAATTTTTAAATACTTTCTACTAGTTAAATTCTTATTTCCTTCTGCTTACTTCTGGTGTTATTGCCCTTATTTTTCATTCTTTGTGAGTGATTCTTTACTTTTTAAGCTTCCTTCTTTGTGATTGTTAGCTTCTTTATCATTTTTATTGTGTCCTGCTACAACATGTTGCCTTGATAAAACTGTTTTTTTCTTCTTTTTGATGTTGACAAAGGGGGAGAAATGCAGATGTTGACAGATATGCACAAACTCAGGGGGAGTATCACACATCTTGCTAAAAATTTGCCATCATCAAAAAGGGGGAGTTTGTGAGTAAATTCTTTACTTTGAATAAGTTTTGAATGATAGCAAATTGTGTGATCGTTGTCTAATTGTTGGTTGTGCATTATTTTACATGTTTCATTTGTGTTTTTAGCCTATACTATTGTTTCGTGTCTATACATAAAGATCCACATTGATACATTTCTTAAAAGAACTCATAAAAACTGTTTTGTGTCAGTATGTATCGATACATGTTCATCTGCATCGATACATAAATTTGTTTTAAATCACAAAACGTTTTTGCTTCAGTATGTATCGATACATACGAGCTTTGTATCGATACATGCTTAGTTAAAATGTTCTATGTATCGATACATACGAGCTTTGTATCGATACATGCTTAGTTAAAATTTTCTATGTATCCATACATACGAGCTTTGTATCGATACATGCTTGTATTAATTCTCTAAAATTAATCAAAGCTACAGTATGTATCGATGCATAATCTTTCGTATCAATACATAATTCTGTTTTGTCTACTAACAGCTTCTGTCTTTCACATATAAGAAGTATTTTGACAGCTCAGTCTTGTGCACGAATTCAGAAGTGAAAAACAGTTGTAACACAAATCAAAGGAGTGTGTAGCAGCAATTGTTTGAGCAGTTAGAAACCTGAAAGAGACTTCATCTTCTTCATCTTCTCAATCTCTTTTCTTCAAGAACATCAACACATAATCATTCTTGTTCTTTCGATTAAAGGATCAATGAGATAACGTTCAGTGGAACGATCAAGGATCTAGCTGAGGTGTTCAGTGGAACGATCGAGGATCTAGCTGAGTTGAAGGTTGAAGGGGGTTTCGAGGAAAAACCAAATGGTTTGTCCTTCAAGAACTGGAGTGTTCTTGCGGGTTTGTTAGTCGCGTTTGCAGAACAAATTCAGCCGTAGCGTAGGGTTTGGAAATTGGGTAATTTCGCAAACAGGTCGTGGAACCGGTGAATTGTTTGCAATTTCTTGCAGGAAATTCTTGATCGAGCTCAGATCAAGTGGAGGTTTTATACAAGAAGAAGATCTTGGGATTTAGATTTCTGTCTTTGTATTGTAACCTTGTATCAACGAATTCGGCATTATTGATTATAACAGTTCTCAATTTCATTTGAAATTGAGAGGGAGACGTACCCACACGCGAGGACGACAGTGGGGAACTTCCTTACCAAATCTCTGCGTATCGTATTCTTTCCTTATCTCTCTTTACTTTTTCAACAGTTTTGTGATTTCAATTGGTGTATTGTGGTTGTACATTTCGTGATACAATAGCGGCAAGAAAACTTCTTTATCTAAATTCCACCATTGTTCATCATTGATCACATACACACCAAATGTTTGACAAAACTGTCAGTTGAGTTTTATTCATTGGAATTAGAATTTAGTGATAAGTGCATTTGATTTGATTATATTCTGGTGTTAATAGTCTCTATCGTTCTAATTTAAATCCAGCAATAAATTCGTGTGTCCGGTTTTCTAGTAGCGGTTCAAAATAGACGGAAGTCGATTCGGGACTGTAATTTTCCGCTAAGTTTCAATAACTCTGATAAGAATTTTTAAATCCATTTATTTTAAAAGAGGTGATCTATTCACCCCCCCCCCCCCCCCCCCTCTCGATCACTAGCCACACCGTCTAACAGCTTCTAGTTCTAAGTCCTCAAATAAAGAGAAAAATAATAGTGGAACTAGTAATGATGAATGTTCGGATGATGATGAAATGAGGATTTTTGTTAGAAGGTACTATAAGTACATTAAGAAAAATGGAATAAAGCATTCAGACAAGAATCTCATCAACTATAGAAGGCATTCAAATACCTCAAGGTAAGATGAGAATAAGAAATAAAACTCTAAAGGTTCATGACATAGTTGTGGATGAGTCGGTCATTACAGGTCGGATTGTCCATTGCTTATGAAGGATAAAGGAAAGGGTTAAAAAAAGAAGTTTAGCAAGTCTATAAGAGCATACATCACATGGGATAGTGATAGTGAATCCTCCAAGGCAGGTAACTTAAGTGAAAGTGATGAAATGGCAAATATTTGCTTCATGACCAAGCAAAATAAGAAGAATATAAGTCATTCCAAGCACAAGAAGAAGAATGTAAGTCATTCTAAATATGAACCTATGGATGAAATGTCTTATTCTGAATTACCAATTGCTTTTGAAAACCTATATGGTGAAGTGGTGGATGCTTTTAAAAGGCTGGCTTCAAACAAAAGAATATTTGCATAGTTAAAAGCCAAAGTTTTAGAAACTGAAAAACAAATGGAAGCTCTTAAGAAATCCATGTTAGATGCTTTAAAAGTTGATGTTGAGAAAGAGAAACCTTCTTGATTTGGTTGTGAAACTTGTCACATTTGGAAAAAAAGGTTAATACTCTAAAAGCCAAATTAAACAAGGCTCCAGAGCCATAGGTCCCCTTCGTTATTAATCCTACAAAATTAGAAAGATCTTTAAATGTATCGTACAAGAAGTACAATTTTGTTGTAAGGGAATCTAATAGCGAAAGTCATTCACATCATCATTTGACTTGTCACTATTGTTGTAAGAAATGTCATACCATTGCTAAATGCAAATTTAGGAGATTTTTGGTTTCTAAAGGTGTATTTCATTGGCTATCCAAATGCAATAATATTTCCACTCATTCTCAAGGACCTAATGAAAATTGGGTACCTAGCATTATTGATTGACTTTGTAGGGAAAATGTCTTGACTCCTTGAAGAGAGTGTGGGATCTTAACAAGGGAAGCTCAAGGCAAATAAAATGTAACATCTCCTTATTCATTGACTTTGTGGCAAAAAAGAAAGATGTTGTGACTTGTGAAGTTAACTAATATCAGTGTTAAAACGTGAAATATGTAGTGTAGGTAAATCCTCATTTCACTACTATCTTTGATATTATAATTTCTTGAGAATACTGACTATTGTTAAGGTCGAACACTATTAGACGATAGGCCTAGATCTATATGGGGTGAATAGATCCCAAGTTAAAAATCTATTCAAAAATTTGATTTATAAAATTTTATGGCACGGAAGCAAGTTTCAAATATTTCCTGGATCAAAAATCGTCTAACTAAACCTACTATTAAATAGCTCGGATATGCATAAATGTGTCAATGATATGATAATAGTTCACACGTCAATCAACAACAATTAAGCATAACTAGTTGAATACTCTACAATAGTAAAAGTCTATCTCCAATGATAATAACACACAAAAAACTAGTTGAAACAATTTGTCGAACACTTTACGTGCGATTAACAAAGTTTGGATTTTTGTATAGTGTTTGTTGTTCTTAGAAATCCAATCACTACCAAATGGTATGTGATTACTACATCAACACAAATTTCACAATGATTCAAAAATTGTTATCCAAACAATGTTGATCAAGAGATCAAAATAATCAATAATTTACGAACCAAAATATAAAAGAGAGAGTATACAAGGATTTGTTTAGGCAATTCCTCAATCGACCTCGCCATGGATACGTCTTCCCTCAATTAGAATCCAAATTGAGATATTATTATAATAAATCTTACTTTGCCAATGTATGTATACAAGAGATGAGAAATAAAATCCCACAAACCCTAAGTTTATTCTTGACTCTAGCACCTTCAAAAACCTTGATCAAAGCTTGATCAAGACACCAACAATTCCGCTTCAATTCACCTATTATTGCTACTTCCTTGCACGACCTCCTTGTCTCAAGGCTTTCACCCGTATGAATTATCACAAGCGCACACTTGTTGAACCCAGAATTTGTCAACACAATCCAACTGTTTCACGCTACTCCCTTGCACGACCCACCTAGTCCCAAGGCTTTCACTCGATCGAACACGAATTGCACAATATTGTCAAAAACCTGCAAACCCTAAATATCTTGAAGGAAAACCCAACCTCGGTTTTCTGATTTGAATCCCTCAAAGATCTCAACCCAATGTTCTCGGTACAACAAACCTAACTGGACATTATTAATCCTAATCTAGATGGAACCCAATCAAAAAATAATTATGTATAGTTTGACTGTGTGTATGCATAGATTGAATTGAAGATGATGAGATGCTTTGAAATCCTGGATTCATGTAGGTTTTACTCACTCCAGAAACCCTTACTTGAGAATGATGCATGTATGAAGTATTTATATGCATGTGTGATTTAGGGCAAAAAGGATGCAAAGGACTTGAGAAAAATATGAATTTTTGAAAAATTTCATCGGATAGGTTAACCTATAAAAGTTATGTGTCGACCTGTTTGATGCATAGGTCGACATGTCTAAAGTCATATGTCGGTCTATGACTATTATGTGTTCCCTATGTGTCGAACTGAAGACTCGGCACGTGAGACAGAAGCTACATGCTTTAATACTACAACATATCTGTCGATCTATAGAATGCATGTGTCAACCTATAGCCAGAAAAAGTTTTCCATAGGTCGACCTGTAATTGCATGTGTCGGCCTATAATGTCATTTTTCCCAAAAAAAAATGATTTTTCATGCATGTTTAATGCATGAGACCTTTTCTAAGTTGTTTCCAAATAATTTTATGCTACCTAATGCTAAGATGCACATATAGAATCATAGGATACCGTCCAATACACATTAACGCTAAAGTATCCTAGTTTTGATATCATACAAAACACATTTAACGGAAGTTGCACTCACATACTCCCCCCTTTTTTATGATGGCAAAACTTGAGACGATGTGTTTGAAATGAAAAGCTCCCCCTGAATATATGCATCCCAACATCATATTGCTTCTCCCCATTTGACAACATCATAAAGAAATGAAGCAATCCATGAGAAGCATCTTAAATCATGCATAAACCAATATAACACACAGAGGCGATTTGCAAAGATAATACCATCAATATGATAACACTCACATTGAATGATTTGCATATTGAAAAAGAATGCCTAAACATAAATAAAAAACAATAATGCAAAAATAGAACATAATTGTCATAACTTATGCCAAATAACACAACACAAACATGAAAAATGAAGGATACAATGTATAAAAAAAACTCTTAAGTTGCTACAAAATTGACATGATTATGTGACATATGCCTTTGGTGCTCTCGAAATTCTACACAGGCATGTGTTATAGCAAGGTGATAAACAAAGTACCACCACACAAACCAAAAACAGAGATGAAAATATAATAATGACACACAATCAAGAATATTTTTAATAATGTAAAATGTTCAATCATAATTCATGAGAAAAATAGATAACAAATCGATGCACCAATCACTATATTTCATGGGGGAAAAGATAGCATAAAGTCACTATAAGCATATAAGTTAACATAGATCAATTGGACTTTGTTGGAAGTGAACATACATGAACTATCTTGTACGTTAAGAACATCAATTATATGGACCATAAACAATATGTGAAAGAAAAATCTTACACAAAAACAGAAAATGAAATGATAGTACCTTGCTTATGAAATAATGAGGAATGCACTCTTATGAAGTATGCCTTTCAAGGAAGGTTAGATGGAAAAGATATATTCAAAGTGAATTAACATAAAATTTAGGAAAGTGTTGAGATGTCAAGAATTCCTAATTCTCGTCGAATGTTAATGAAGGGTTCGGTTGCAAGTGGTTTTGTAAAGATATCGGCAAGTTGAAATTTGTTATCAACATGCTCAAAAACGACGTCGCCTTTCTCAACATGGTCGTGTAGGAAATGACGACGAATCTCAATATGCTTAGTACGAGAATGTAGCCTTGGGTTCTTAGTTAGGTTAATGGCACTAGTGTTGTTTCACATAATTGGAATACGGCTTAGTTTTATATCAAAATAAAGTAATTATTATTTAATCCATAAAATTTGAGCACAACAACTACCGGTCGCTACGTATTTCACCTCAGCAGTTGACAATGCACCCGAAACATGTTTCTTGATATGCTAACTTAAGGAGAATGGCGATCCAAAACGCAGCGAAATTTAAAATTTCTCCTTTAATGATCCTTATGAATGGGCATGATCAGTGATAGAATCGTTACCTCTTGTGGCGATCACGAACGTTGAACGATGACAACGCCTCTACTCAGTCCACACGAACGGATTCCTTCAATCTCAGTGCTAGCTGTTATGAATGAAGGCTTTGAGTGAGAGAGAGAGAGAGAGAGAGAGAGAGAGAGAGAGAGAGAGAGAGAGAGAGAGAGAGAGAGAGAGAGAGAAAGAGAGAGAGAGAGAGAGAGAGAGAGAGAGAGAGAGAGAGAGAGAGACAGACAGAGAGAGAGAGAAACGAAATTGCAAGAGTGACAATGCTTCTACCCAAGGGTTCTATTTATAGAACCACTTGTATGGGCTGCAAGCTAAAAGGCCCACTCAAGTGTATATCGCCTATATCTTATAATATGCCAAAATCACTTAAGCTCGTGGTACCTTACCATATTTCGTATTCTACTTAAGTACACTGTACCTTATGATGTTCTATAATTCACTTAAGGGCACCGTACATTACGGTATTCCTTAATTACTCTATCTCTCATCAATCCGTCCTTTGTATGTGATCCTATAGGTTTTCGCGGCATTGGTAATCACGTATTTAACATAATAAATATTGAGCGGTATCTAGCAACACATCACTGCTACCCAAGACACGAAAATGTCATGTGATCTGACAAATCCTTCTGTGATAATAATTATGTGTATAATTACCCTTTTGCCCTTATGTCTATATTGAACACAAGGCATATACCGTGTCATCCTTGTCCAGTTCAATATTGGGCCCATAGACATTTATCCTGTTACGCATGATGGGAAAATTCCATCTAGGTCACTCATGTCCCTTAGCATGCGTTATGTAGTACCCATCAACTGTCTTTATGGTCATCCAGTTACGGACAATGTTTGATCAGCAATAAAGCACTCGACTCTACATCTAGTGTCCATAGTGGTTTCAAGTCGAAGGGTGGTATACACCATTATCACCATGAGAATAACTTATGACACTTTGCATAATATTCTATATAGTATTCTCATAGCGGGTCAATCCCGTATAAATATTACTCTTAATATTCATACCTATGTTTGAGACTTGATAAATCTTTATCCATGATCCATGAGATGTGATCATCAGTCTATAAACATAATATTCTTCATGCTTTAATGTTATCCCACTTCACAATAAAGCTCGACTACGGATACTTTAAGAATAGTGTCCTTATGTTTAATGTGCTCTCATGATTAAGTCACACTTGATACATTAAACGGACTATCTATTCCAGGGACTTTATTAAACAAACATAATAAATAAAAAGCCTTTTATTATTAATAAACAATTTGATACAAGTACCAAAAGTAATGGCCTCTAGGGTTTACACCAACAATCTTCCACTAGCACTAGAGCCAATCAGGCATACCCCTAATGCCCATAGATCTAGTATGGCCATCATGTTTCTGCTGTGCAAGAGGCTTTGTCAGTGGGTCAGCAATATTGTCAAGTGTAGGTACTCTACACATTTTCACATTTCCTCTATCTATTATCTCTCGAATGAGGTGATAACGCCTAAGTATGTGTTTGGATCGTTGGTGAGATCTAGGCTCCTTAGCTTGTGCGATAGCACCATTGTTATCACAATAGAGACCAATGGGATCCAAAATGCTAGGAACTATGTCAAGTTCACTAATGAACTTTTTGATCCAAACAGCTTCCTTTGCTGCACTTGAGGCAGCAATATACTCGGCCTCGGTTGTAGAATCAGCAACTGTATCTTGCTTTGAACTTTTCCAGCTCACAGCGCCACCGCTTAAGCAAAACACATAACCATTGGAATCATGCATATTAAAGTGTCTCAGCAATTTGTCTATGTATGTACTCTGACTTAGGCCAAGCAGTTTTGTGATCTATCTCTATAGATTCTGATTCCTAATATATAGGCTGCTTCACCTAGGTCCTTCACAGAAAAGCATTTCCCCAACCAAGACTTTACTTGTTGCAGGGTAGGGACATCGTTTCCAATGAGTAATATGTCATCTACATATAATACCAGGAAAATGATTATGCTCCCACTAACCTTCTTGTAGACACAAGGCTCATATTCGTTCTTGATCCATGAGTGATACATCACCTTGATCAGTTATGAGATATCCATATCTCTCAGGTAGGTGACGTATCCTGCCTGACCTATGTTGGTCTTGTTCTACTTGAGCAGGTTGCTCTTCCACAACTACTTGTGTTTCCTGCTCTAATTCCTTCATAGGTGTATCAATGCTTTGTGATTCTTGAATTTCTTCAAGCTCTACTTTCCTCCCACTGGTTCCATTGAAAATAAAATCCTTTTCTAGGAAAACTCCAGTTCGAGCGACAAACACTTTGCCCTCAGAAGGATTGTAGAAGTAATACCCTCTTGTTTCTTTAGGATACCCCACAAATAAGCATTTGTCAGATTTGGGCTCAAGCTTAGTTGAAACTTGTCGTTTCACATAAACTTCGCAACCCCAAATCTTCATGTAAGACATATGTGGTTTCTTACCACTCCATATCTCATATGGTGTCTTCTCAACCTTTTTGGATGGAACACGGTTAAGTGTGTAAGCTGCTGTCAATAGTGCATGTCCCCAAAAGGAGTTTGGAAGATCGGCGTGACTCATCATGGATCGGACCATGTCTAACAGGGTTCGATTTCTTCTCTCAGATACACCATTCCATTGGGGTGTTCTAGGCGGAGTAAGTTGGGATAGGATCCCACACTCTTTTAGATGGTCATCAAACTCTAGGCTTAAATACTCACCACCTCGATCTGATCGAAGATTTTTAATATTCTTACCTAGTTGGTTTTGTACTTCATTCTTGAATTCCTTGAACTTTTCAAAGGACTCTGATTTGTGTTTCATTAAATACACATAACCAGATCTACTGAAATCATCAGTAAATGTGATGAAGTACTGAAAACCTCCTCTGGTTGGTATGTTCAGTGGTCCACATACATCAATATGTATGAGGGCCAAAAGATCATTAGCTCTTTCACCTTTTCCTGTGAATGGAGACTTTGTCATCTTTCCAATTAAACAAGATTTGCATGTCTCATATGATTCATAATCAAAAGAGTCCAAGATTCCATCTTTATGGAGTTTGGAAATGTGTTTCTCATTTATGTGGCCTAATCGATAATGCCAAAGGTAAGTTGGATTTAACTCATTAGGTTTCATCCTTTTAGTATTAATGTTATAAATAGGCAGTTCAAGATCAAGGACATATAGTCTATTGTTCATTTGTGCAGTAGCATAGAATATATCATTCAAATAAATTGAGCAACAATTGTTTCTTATTATAAACGAAAAACCAAACTTGTCCAAACAAGAAACAGAAATAATATTCCTGCTAATTGCAGGTACATAATAACAGTTCTCTAACTGAATTATTAAACCACTAGGTAAAGTCAATACATAAGTTCCTACGGCTAAAGCAGCAACCTTTGCTCCATTGCCAACTCGTAGGTCGACTTCACCTTTTGCCAAATCTCTACTCCTTATTAGTCCCTGCACATTGGTACAAATGTGAGAACCGCATCCAGCATCTAATACCCATGATGCAGAAGTAGATAAATTAATTTCAATAACAAAAATACCTGAAGTTGAAGTCTCTACTCCATTCTTCTTATCTTCCAGGTACTTTGGGCAGTTTCTCTTCCAGTGTCCGGTCTTACCGCAATGGAAGCAGGTGCCTTCTTTTGTTATGCATCCACTAGGCTTTAAAGCAGCAACGGTGGGTTTGGGTTTGGCAACTTCCTTGCCTTTCCCTTTATCACCCTGCTTGGTGGGCCTTTTGTTCTGTCTCTTTCCATTTCCGATCATCAGAATGGACTTCCCTTTTGACTTCAGATTCTGCTCAACAGCTCTTAACATGGCTAGCAGTTCAGGAAGAGATTTGTCCATATCATTCATATTGAAATTTAGGACAAATTGACTGAATCTATCTGGCAACGATTGCAAGATCAAATCAGTCGCAAGTTCCTTTCCGAGGGGAAAATCCAATCTCTCAAGATTTTCCACATACCCAATCATCTTGAGCACATGGGGACCTACAGGGGCTTCCTCAACTAACTTGCCTTGAAAAGGGCTTTTGAAACTTCAAACCTCTCATGCCTTGCTTGCTCTTGATAGAGCATCTTCAGGTGTTCGATCATATCGAACGCTGCCATGTTCTCATGTTGCTTTTGCAATTCTGAGTTCATGGTAGCTAGCATGGGACAAGCAGTTTCATTGGCATCATCGACATGCTTCTTATAAGCATCTCTTTCTGCCTTAGGTGCAGAACTAGGAGGTTCCTCTTCAGGAACAGGTTTCTCCAAGACATACAGCTTTTTATCATGTTTGAGGACAATCCTCAGGTTTCGGTGTCAATCCAGAAAATTTGTCCCAGACAATTTTTCTTTGTCAAGGATTGATCGCAAGATGTTGTTAGAGGTGTTTGTTATCATGGTAATCTACATAAGAATTAATGAAAATATAAGTATCAATAACATATTTAATTAGGTCTTTAATTAAATATGCTCCCACTATTTTACTCAAAACAAATGACCCTCATCATTTGATTTGGAAAATCCCGTTGGAAGATTTTCTAGTGGGTCGAGATCCATATTTCACTTCGTTCTAAGTCGGCGTAGGCGGATTACACAAAACTAGGTTATTTAGGTAGGAACTCCTTCCAATTGTATCTCATACAACTCTCGAAAATTTCAGTTGGGTGAATAACTCCTTATTCCAATCCATCATATGGATCATTCCCAACTCTTGCTTCTAAACATATATAATATTATTATAATTTGTTAAGTTTGACCCATTGTCTTAGCAGTTGGATATTACAATTATCCCATCGCACCTTACTAATATAGAACATGCACCTCGCGTAGGCGAAACCTACATTATCCGATACTAGTCTTGATGAGTGCTAAAACTTGGAAAGCAAACATATATAATATTATTATAATTTGTTTAGTTAAGTTTGACACATTGTCTTAGCAGTTGGATATTACAATTATCCCATCGCACCTTACTAATATAGAACATCCACCTCGCGTAGGTGAAACCTACATTATCCGATACTAGTCTTGATGAGTGTTAAAACTTGGAAAGCATAAACTTAATATTAATTTGAGAGAATATGCAATTATTCTGATCTCACCGGCTTATTTATCATATAAATCGTCTCTCACATGCATCAGCATACATTCACATGCATCAACATACATATATAATGAAACAGTTATGGCCCCTAGCGCAATTATTCTCCCAAGCCCAATGAGAGAACCTAAGCTAACCTAATAACGATCTAAGCTTCTCCAAGCAAGATCTTCAAGGTTGTCCTCCTTTGATATTGACTTCTTCTCTTTCTTCATAACATTACATTACATAAAAGAAACTCGTTTTACATACGAGGGAGTGAGATGAGAAAAGAAGTTACATTGAGAGATTAAAAGAGAGGCACGACACGCAGGTCGTATTTTAAAACCCAAAACAAAATAAAGGAAAACTAAGGCCATAACCGATCACCACAAGACAATAATAAGCACATTATTATTATTATTATTATTAATTTTAATTCTTTTAATTAATTAAAACCAAATTAAATTTCGACGACCGATCACACTACGCAGAGTTAGTCGGGGTCCGTTGCCCGGTCAGCGGGAACGGGTGGTATTTTGTCTTGCGTTAACCGGTTAACCAAATGCGTTAACCGGTTAACCAAATGCGTTAACCGGTTAACACTGTTGTAAATCTGTTCGTAATTTGTATTCTGTTTTGCGTTAACCGGTTAACCAAATACGTTAATCAGTTAACACTGTTGAAAATCTGTTAGAAAGTTGTATTCCGTCTTGCGTTAACCGGTTAACCATATACGTTAACCGGTTAACACTGTTTGAAAGTCTGTTAGAAAGCACAACTCTTGTGCAATCACAACCCTAATCGCATAACTCTTTGATAACACAACCCTTGTGCCGTCACTAACCCTAATGCACCAATTTCAGACCGTCAAACACATCTCGATTGTTGATTCAGTATGATTGATCAACACGTCATTGCTTCACCATACTAATGTCGGATCAAGAAGCAAACGACCATTGATCGCTCAAAGGAAAACAATCATTAAGTGTTTGAATGAATGAAAGAGAAACAGTATATCATATATACCGTATTTTGCATCAGGATTACTTATATCATATATATAACTTGATCGATCTCGATTTAATTACTCGTTTATTCTTTGATTCATTCTGTCTTTAATTGTATTAATACAGAAAATAAACAGTTATCAGATTCATGGTTTCGTAAGTGGCTCTGATACCACTTAAGGAGAATGGCGTTCCAAAATGCAGCGGAATTTAAAATTTCTCCTTTAATGATCCTTACGAATGGGCATGATCAGTGATAGAATCGTTACCTTTTGTGGCGATCACGAACGTTGAACGATGACAACGCCTCTACTCAGTCCACACGAACGGATTCCTTCAATTCAGTGTTAGTTGTTATGAATGAAGGCTTTGAGTGAGAGAGAGAGAGAGAGAGAGAGAGAGAGAGAGAGAGAGAGAGAGAGAGAGAGAGAGAGAAAACGAAATTGCAAGAGTGACAATGCTTCTACCCAAGGGTTCTATTTATAGAACCACTTGTGTGGGTTGCAAGCTAAAAGGCCCACTCAAGTGTATATGGCCCATATCTTATAATATGCCAAAATCACTTAAGCTCGTGGTACCTTACCATATTTCGTATTCTACTTAAGTACACTGTACCTTACGATGTTCTATAATTCCCTTAAGGGCACCGTACATTACGGCATTCCTTAATTACTCTATCTCTCATCAATATGTCCTTTGTGTGTGACCCTATAGGTTTTCGCGGCATTGGTAATGACGTATTTAACATAATAAATAGTGAACGGTATCTAGCAACACATCACTGCTACCCAAGACACGAAAATGTCATGTGATCTGACAAATCCTTCTGTGATAATAATTATGTGTATAATTACCCTTTTTCCCTTATGTCTATATTGAACACAAGGCATAGACCGTGTCATCCTTGTCCAGTTCAATATTGGGCCCATAGACATTTATCCTGTTACGCAGGATGGGAAAATTCCATCTAGGTCACTCATGTCCCTTAGCATGCGTTGTGGAGTACCCATCAACTGTCTTTATGGTCATCCAGTTGCGGACAACGTTTGATCAGCAATAAATCACTCGACTCTACATCTAGGGTCCATAGTGGTTTCAGGTCGAAGGGTGGTATACACCATTATCACCATGAGAATAACTTATGACACTTTGCATAACATTCTATATAGTATTCTCATAGCGGGTCAATCCCGTATAAATATTACTCTTAATATTCATACCTATGTTTGAGACTTGATAACTCCTTATCCATGATCCATGAGATGTGATCATCAGTCTATAAACATAATAGTCTTCATGCTTTAATGTTATCCCACTTCACAATAAAGCTCGACTACGGATACTTTAAGAATAGTGTCCTTATGTTTAATGTGCTCTCATGATTAAGTCACACTTGATACATTAAACGGACTATCTATTCCAGGGACTTTATTAAACAAACATAATAAAGAAAAAGCCTTTTATTATTAATAAACAATTCGATACCAGTACCAAAAGTATTGGCCTCTAGGGCTTACACCAACACTAACTAACTAAGGAATTTAAAAATATATGACAAGTCCCACTAGTACTTTCCTATCCGATTTGCAACCGGCAAAATTGGAATCTGTGTAACCAACTAAGCTACAATAATTTCCTTTGGAATACCAAAGCCGATAACTCTAAGTACCATGAAGATGCCTAAAAATAATTTTGGACGGCTTTGAGATGGGATTCCTTAGGAGCCGATTGATATTGGGCACACGTACAGACACTAAAAATGATATTTGGCCTAGATAAAGTGAGATATAGAAGATAATCGATCACACCTCTATATTTCTTCACTTCCACATCCTTACCATTTTTGTTCCTTTCCAAGTTACCATTTGTAGCCATCAGAGTGTCAATTGACTTTGCATCAACCATGGAAAATCTCTTTAGCAAGTCCTTGTAATACTTGGTTTGACAAATAAATGTTCCTTTATTATGTTTTTTTATTTGAAGACCTAGGAAGTAATCTAATTCTCCCATGAGGCCCATTTCAAACTCTCCCCGCATAAGCTTAGAAAACTCTTTTACAAGTTACATATTAGTAGATCCAAAAATAATGCCATCAACATATACTTGAACAAGAAGAGTATCTGTCATACCCCAAAAATTACCCATCATTTTTCCTAAAAAAAAAAAAAAAAAAAAAAAACGAAAAAAAAAAAAAAACGAAAAAAAACGAAAAAAAAAAATAAAAAATTAATTAATTAATTAATTAATTAAATAATTAAAATAAATATATAAATAAAATATAACAAATTATTTTGGACTTGGGTCTCCCTCATTTCAAGCCCATTACCCACGAAATTAGTCTATAAATACTGAAGTTTCAGTAGAGGAAAAGACTGGGAGTTAGACTTGGAGTTTACACTGGGAGATTCACTGGAGAAAGAAGGAAGAGAAGCAAAACACTCTGAGGTTTTCCTTGGAACAAAACCTTGAGGAAAAAGAAAGAGAGAGAACAGAGAAGAACGAATAGAAGTTTTGGCATAGGAACCCTGCCTACCCGGAGAATTCAGAGTAAAGAAACCCTGAAGGCAGCCCATCTGCACCGAAGCCATCGCCGTCCAATTCCCGCTGCCTAACTTATTCCGATACTACAAGTGGTCAATCCCTTCAACCTTGAATTGGCAAACAGGTTTGCGTATCTCTATTGTTTATACTTTCAATTGGCCATATCTACATATATAATGCATCATGATTAAATGTTGATATATAATTTGCTTTCGTATGGGAATTTAAATATGCCTGAATACCCTGAATGTTTGACCATGTTATTCCTGTGATAAAATGCCATAAAATTCAAAGTTCCTAACATGGGGTTATTTTCAAATTCAAAATCCGTGGCCTTCGCTAGGCGAGGCAGAGGCGAACGAGACAGTACCTGATTCTTCTAGTCTGTTTTTTTTATGTTTTTATCATAGCCGTGCATTATTCATCCTATCCTATTTATTGTTGTGATATTTCTCCGGTGTAATCTTCGATTGCACCCTGATTTGGTGTTCTGACATGTTTCTTTTTTTGAGTTTCGTAAAGGTTCACATATCCCAGGAAAAGGTTATTGGCTAGGTATTCCACTTTATTTGTGGGATACCCTTGTGGAGTTTCACCCTAAATTAATTTTTTAATGTATTAATTTCTAATGTATTAATTTTTTAATATATTATTTTTAATAATTTTAATGTGGAGTTTCATCCTAATTATATAATTAATTGTAAAACTTTGCCTTTGAATAAGTGATCTTGGACCTCTCTTTGTTGCCTTACGATTACGATATTACGGTCATGTCCCGCGAACGTGGGGATACCCTTAGCAAAGACCCTTCGGTTAAATCATCATAAAATAAATTATAGTCCCTCGGATGTTGCCTTCGAATATACAACTTTGTCCCTCGATGACCCTCCGATGTTGCCTACGGTTAAATGATGATAGTCCCTTCGAATGCTAAGGTATCCTCATAACTGTTGCCTTCAATGACCAATCGATGACCCTACGATGACCCTTTTACATCCAAAGGATAAAACTACTTATTTCTCAATAATAAGGACAGTTTTACCCTCATAAGGATAGGAAATGCCCGTAAAGACCTTGGGTCGGTATAACTCTTAATTGCTGGCTCACAACTTAAAACATTTTTTGCACCTCACACCTTTCAAAATGCCTTTAGAAAATCACCACTTGGTATACATTCATACTAGAATCATTACCGAGTTATATTTTTCTAAACAATTTTTAAAACTAAAACGGGATAACCACTTTGTATACATTCATACAAGAATCATTACAAAGTTAAATTCTCTTTTCAAAACAATTTTTCTAAACAATTCACAAACACTTTTTTTTTAGACAAAAATAATATAAGTGATCGAGCAATTAAGAGCCCATGGATAACCATGGATACAAAGGGTGCTAACACCTTCCCTTTGTATAATGTACCTCCCGAACCCAAAATCTAAATTAAGGTTTTTCCTGTTCTTTTCCACCTTTCCTTATCGGATAAAAGAAAAGTCGGTGGCGACTCTTGCTAACCGCGACATTGCGATTAAAACCACAAAAAAGTCCAGTTCACCATATGACAGAACTGGCGACTCTGCTGGGGAGTCGGAATATTTAAAAAGAGAGGTTACCTTAAAAACAAGATCACTTATTCAATTTGTCTGATTTATTTTTAAGGGAATGCTTGGGTATGTTATGCTTGAGTGAAAGATCCTACACCCGGATCTAGTGTACCTTAGGTAAGTAGCAAGAGATCATCGCGACTGTCCGGCGTATACTGGAATGGTCAAAATGATGGCTACGGTTAATGTGGCACTTTGGATGTCCTGATGTTCCTCATGTTAGTTGAGGAAATATTTGGCATTCGCATGGTGTCATAAAAGCATTAACCAGACCTTTAGAACCCTAATTGACTCATCCTGGCCATTAGAAAGTAGTGAGATAACTGGCTTCGGTTCCGACTGGAGTTGGTTGAGACTCGATACTACACTCTTTGAGATTGGACTTTAGGGAAGCTTCGGTCAACCACTTGGTGTTGCACTGAAGTGGACTTAAGGAAAGGTCAATGATTTGAGATCCTTCTAGAACCCGGTTACTATTCTAAGACAGGTTGAACCAACCAAACTTCAGTGGGGAGGGTATTTACCTATGGAACTCACGCAAGCCTTAAAACCTAGGAATGATTGTTGTGTGACTTGCTTGTGCTTGTTATTTATCTAACAACATGACATCATAACAACATAACATCATAACATCATGGCATTGTACTAACCATTTCAAGGATTTAGGGATTTAACTCTGCTAAAAAAAAAACAGAAAAAACAAAAGCAAAAACAAAAGAGAAAAGAAAAAAAAAGCTCTTTTTGTTAGTTTATGCAAAGTTAAATCCCGAAAGTCCTTGAAAACATTTCATACATTGCATTGCATCGCATAACAGGTATTCTAAAGGATCAGTGTTCTCACGATTTTCCTATCAAACAGATTCCAGCAGATTCAAACAGATTGAACAATGGCTCTCGAACAAACTGTCAAAGATCTCCAGGCCCAGAATGCTCAATTCCAGGAAATGGTGCTGAGCTTATCTAAGGGGCAGGAAGAACTGAAAGCTCTTTTGATGGAGAAGAAGAAGGACCAGAAACCTGTGGGTTACATCAACCCGGGGAGAAGGCTTAAGAGACAGGTTACAGGAGTCAAGATTAGAATTCCGAAGGATTCAGAAGAAGAGACCGAGAATGATTCGGAAGATGAGAATCCTAATCTCGTCAATTCTGAGGACGACGACGAAGATTATGAACATGAACAGTACTCTCCGAAGGATGATAAGTACAAGTTGCTGGAAGAACGTATGTTAGCTATGGAGGGGCAGAAAGTGCCCGGTCTGGATTTCGAAAACTTGGGTCTGGTCTCTGATGTGGTCATTCCCCGCAAATTCAAGGTTCCCATTTTCACTAAGTATGATGGTGCCTCTTGTCCTCAGATGCATCTAAGGGCTTATGTGAGAAAGATTCAGCCGCACACTACTGATAAGAAACTGTGGATCCATTTCTTCCAAGAGAGTCTGTCTGGCACACAGTTAGAGTGGTATTATCAGCTTGAGAGCTCTAACATCCGCACATGGACTGATTTAGCAACAACTTTCTACAAGCACTACCAGTATAATTCTGAGTTAGCGCCTACTCGGCTACAGCTACAAAATATGACTATGGGCTCTAAAGAAAGTTTCAAAGAATATGCTCAAAAGTGGAGAGATTTGGCTGGCAGAGTCAAACCCCCTATGACTGATCGAGAGTTAGTGGACATGTTCATGGGTACACTGACTGGCCCATTCTACATCCATCTACTGGGAAGTTCCTCGTCAGGTTTCACTGAACTTATCTTGACAGGTGAACGGGTTGAAAGCGGCATTCGAAGTGGAAAGATACAGGCAGCTACTTCTGCAAGCACCAAAAAATCCTATCAGGGAAAGAGTGAATCAAATGCTGTGTACAGTGAGAGGAAGCATAACAAGAAGAATCGTGACCATACTGTTGGGGCAGTTACAATTGCCGCACCGCCATCTCAGAACTTCCAACACATACAAGACAGGTCGAGAAGACAGTTTACCAAGATCAATATGACTTTAACCCAAGCACTGCAGAGTATGTTAAAGGCCAATTTGATTACCCTCAGAGGCCCTCCTGCAAATCCCAACACTACTTCTCCTCGTTATAATCCCAACGCCAGGTGTGCCTATCACTCCGATAGCCCCGGGCATGATACGAATGATTGCTGGTTGTTGAAGAACAAGATTCAGGATATGATCGACGCTGGAGAAATTGAATTTAATCCTCCGGCGACCCCCAATGTCATCACAGCACCTATGCCTAATCATGACCAGAATGTTAATGTTGTGGACGACAATTCTCACGTTACTGACGTTGCTGATTTAGCATCTCCTCTCCTGATCGTTAAGAAGAATTTATTGCAAGCTGGTTTATTTCCAGGTTGTGCTGAAGATTGCGATCTCTGTGTACTCCGACCCAATGATTGTTTGAAGTTGAAGAACGGCATTCAACGGCTGATGGATGATCGTACAATTCTATTTGAAAGGGTTCCTAAGGTGGACAACTCTATTGAAGAGGTATCTGTGATTGCTAGGTCCAAAGCTCCAGTGAAGATTACCGCTACTAGAGTGCCTGTGAAGATTACCGCTGAGCCCAAAGTGGCTCCCCTGATTATTACCGCACCTGGCCCCGTGCCATATTCCTCCAGCAAAGCTATTCCGTGGAACTATGGAGGCGACGTTTACATCCATGGCATAAAGCAGGTTGGTAGTTCTGCTAATCCTAATGATATTGTGGGGACTAGTAAAGTTACTCGAAGTGGAAGGATCTACTCCCCAGAAATCTCACCTCCCGCTCCCGAAATTCGAGGAAAAAGACCAGTCAATCCTCCTCAGTCAGAGACATCGGTCGAAGTTACTTCTGAAGATGTTGCCAAACAGGAAATGGAAGAGATGCTGAAAATCATCCGTAAGAGCAATTTTGATGTAGTGGAACAATTGGGGCATACTCCGTCTAAAATCTCAATGTTGTCCTTGTTGTTATCCTCTGAATCCCATGCCAATGCATTGATGAAATTCTTGAAGACCGCTCATGTGCCTCAAGAAACATCCGTCGATCAATTCGAACATTATGTTGCTAATTTGACTGTTGACAATGGCCTAGGCTTTTCCGATGCTGACCTGACGCCAGCAGGAAAGAATCACAATAAAGCTCTGCATATCTCCATCGAGTGTGAGGGGATCACCCTGGCTCACGTGTTGATCGACAACGGCTCTTCCTTGAATGTGCTCCCGAAAGCTGTACTCGATAAATTTGACTACAAAGGCATTGAACTGAAACCTAGTGATGTTGTGGTGCGTGCTTACGATGGTGCGAAGAGTGTTGTCTATGGTGAAGTGGTTCTCCCTATCAAGATAGGACCTCAAGTCTTCAACACTACCTTTCACGTGATGGACATTCGTCCCGCCTACTCCTGCTTGTTGGGGCGCCCTTGGATCCATGGGGCAGGTGCGGTAGCTTCGTCGCTTCATCAAAAGCTGAAGTATCCAATAGCAGGCATGGTTGTCACTGTATGTGGAGAAGAAGAGTATATTGTCAGTAGTGTGCAAGCCTTCAAATACGTCGAGATGGATGGTGAATTCTTTGAGACTCCTTCTCAGTCATTTGAAGTGGTTCCTCCACCCAGTCCTGTCCTTAAGCCAACTCCCCTTGTGCCCAAGGTTGTTCGTGCTCCCCCTGTCATGATCTCTCTCAAAGATGCTCAAGCCGCGATTGAAAATGGTGATCGTGCTGGTTGGGGTCAACTGATCAATGTACCGTACAAGTCTGATAAAGCTGGCCTGGGGTTTAACTCTGGAAAGATAGTCAAAAATCAGATTAATGCTATGGAAGATGCTGATAGTGATTGCGACTTGGATAGCTGGATTTTCCCAACAATTGGTGACGGACTCAACAATTGGAAGACTGAAGACATTATCCCGATTTCCTTTAGTCAGGAGTAATTGTTATTGTTTATTCTAGAATTGCAAATTTTAATTTTCTTTTACAATCAAACTTCTTACAGCATTGTGTCTATGCCCGAGGCACAATAGCTAATTTGTTAAGGGTTTTGTCATTTTCATAAGCATATTTATATTCAATAAATCAATGGACGTTTTGCATTCAAATATTGCGCTCTTTGTCTTTCCTATTATCTTTCAAACGAGCTATGTTTTCTTACACACACGCACGTAACGAATTGCAGATCCCTATCCACTCTGGATCCTGTTGATAATAGTTCTACTACTGTTCATTATGACTTTGAAAATCCGATCTACCGAGCCGAAGATGGAAGTGAGGAAGATTGTGAAGTACCTGAAGAACTTGCCAGAATGTTACTACAAGAAGAAAGGACTATACAGCCGCATGAGGAGTCAGTTGAGACTGTAAATCTGGGTACCGAGGTGGACAAGAGAGAAGTCAAAATAGGAGCAGGCTTGGAAATCAGTGTCAAAAGAAGATTGATTCAAATGCTACATGACTATGTGGAGATTTTTGCTTGGTCTTACGAAGACATGCCAGGGCTGGATACCGATATAGTAGTGCATCGTTTGCCGACGAAGGAAGATTGTCGTCCTGTTAAGCAAAAGGTTCGTCGCATGCGTCCTGAAATGTCCGAGAAAATCAAGGCCGAAGTCATGAAACAATTCGATGCTGGTTTTCTGGCGGTTACTTCTTATCCTCAATGGGTTGCTAATGTGGTACCAGTGCCAAAGAAGGATGGTAAGGTGCGAATGTGTGTGGATTACAGAGATTTGAATAGAGCGAGTCCCAAGGATGATTTCCCACTGCCACACATTGATGTTCTGGTAGACAACACCGCTCAACACAAGGTATTCTCCTTCATGGATGGATTCTCGGGTTATAACCAGATCAAAATGGCACCTGAGGACATGGAGAAGACTACGTTTGTGACGCAATGGGGCACCTTCTGTTATAAAGTAATGCCGTTTGGTTTAAAGAACGCAGGAGCAACGTACCAGCGTGCTATGGTGGTTTTGTTCCATGACATGATCCATCATGAAATAGAAGTATATGTGGACGATATGATAGCCAGGTCTCATACTGAAGAAGAACATCTCGATCATTTATACAAACTGTTTGAGAGGCTGAAGAAATACAAGTTGAGATTGAACCCGAACAAATGCACCTTTGGAGTAAGATCTGGTAAACTCTTGGGCTTTATTGTCAGTGGTAAAGGTATTGAGGTCGACCCAGCCAAGGTGAGAGCTATTCAAGAGATGCCAGTTCCCCGTACGGATAAAGAAGTCAGAGGTTTCTTGGGACGTTTGAATTACATTGCCCGATTTATTTCCCATTTGACCGCTACTTGCAAACCCATCTTCAAGTTACTGAGAAAAAATCAAGAGATGATATGGAATGATGAATGTCAAGAAGCTTTCGACAAAATCAAGAAGTACCTCCAAGAACCTCCAATTCTGGTGCCACCAGTTGAGGGAAGACCTCTAATCATGTATTTAACCGTTTTAGAAAACTCAATGGGGTGCGTGTTGGGGCAACATGACGAGTCTGGTCGAAAAGAGCATGCCATATACTACCTTAGCAAAAAGTTTACCGACTGTGAAACAAGATACTCACTGCTTGAGAAAACTTGCTGTGCTTTGGCCTGGGCTGCTCGCCGACTAAGACAGTATATGTTGAATCACACCACTTTGTTGATTTCTAAGATGGATCCTATCAAATACATATTTGAGAAACCCGCCCTCTCCGGAAGAATAGCAAGATGGCAGATGATTTTAACAGAGTATGATATCCAGTATACCACCCAAAAAGCAATCAAAGGAAGCGTGCTAGCTGATCATTTGGCTCATCAGGCAGTGAATGATTATCAGTCTATGAATTTTGAGTTCCCAGATGAGGATGTCATGCTTGTTACTGATTATGAAGAACCTGGACCAGAGGAAGGACCTGAAGTGGGATCCCGATGGACTATGGTTTTTGATGGATCGTCTAACGCATTGGGCAACGGTATTGGCGTCGTGATCATTTCCCCCAAGGGTGGCCATACGCCTTTCACCGCTAGACTATGTTTTGAGTGCACCAACAATATGGCTGAGTATGAAGCGTGTATTTTGGGACTCAGAGCTGCTATAGACCTAAGAATCAAGTTCTTGAAGGTGTACGGAGACTCAGCCTTGGTAATCAGTCAGGTCAAAGGAGAATGGGACACTAAACATCCGAATCTCATCCCTTATCGAGAACGGGTGTTGACATTAATCCCATACTTTGAAGAGATCACATTCGAACATATTCCCCGAGAGGAGAACCAGTTGGCAGACGCATTGGCTACCATGTCATCTATGTTCAGAGTCAGATGGGACAATGAAGCTCCCCGGATTACCATTGAACGACTAGACGAACCAGCATATTGTTATGAACTTAACGCTGATGAAGTAGAAGAGAAGCCTTGGTTCCACGAGATAAAAAGATATTTAGAAGCTCAGGAATACCCTGAAGGGACATCCATCAATGACAGGAAATTTCTGAGGAAGTTCTCCGCTAAATTCTTTTTGAGTAATGGAATATTGTACAAACGTAAC
Organism: Lathyrus oleraceus; assembly: GCF_024323335.1. Taxonomy (NCBI): domain Eukaryota; kingdom Viridiplantae; phylum Streptophyta; class Magnoliopsida; order Fabales; family Fabaceae; genus Lathyrus; species Lathyrus oleraceus. Next base: position 187,509,471 of record NC_066585.1, read on the forward strand.
CATGATTCGACTTTGCTTCGCTGTGTGGATAGAAAGGAATCAGAGAAGATTATGGAAGACATGCACGACGGTATCTTTGGGACTCATTCTAGTGGACATACAATGGCCAAGAAGATTCTGAGGTCAGGGTATTATTGGTCTACCATGGAAACTGATTGCCACCATCACTCCAGAACTTGTCATAAGTGCCAGATCTATGCGGATAAAGTACATGTGCCTCTTGCTCCATTAAACGTGTTGACCGCGCCGTGGCCCTTTGCAATGTGGGGCATTGATATGATTGGCGAGATTAAACCTACCGCCTCTAATGGACATCGTTTCATCCTTGTTGCTATTGATTACTTCACAAAGTGGGTGGAGGCAGCCTCATTTGCTTCTGTTACTAAGAATGTGGTGGCACGATTCATCAAGAACAGCCTCATCTGCCGATACGGCGTCCCTGAGAGAATTATCACTGACAATGGCACTAATTTGAACAACAAGATGATTACTGAACTCTGCACGCAGTTCAAAATAAAACACCATAACTCTTCTCCGTACCGGCCAAAGATGAACGGCGCTGTAGAAGCGGCTAATAAGAATATTAAGAAGATTATACAAAAGATGACGGTAACATACAAAGACTGGCATGAGATGTTACCATTTGCTCTTCATGGTTATCGTACTTCGGTACGAACTTCGACAGGGGCAACTCCTTTCTCTTTAGTCTACGGAATGGAAGCCGTTTTACCAGTAGAGGTTCAGATTCCCTCTCTAAGGATCATGAAAGAGGCGGGCTTAGACGAGGACGAATGGATTCAGACTCGACTCGATCAGATAAATTTGATGGATGAGAAGAGACTTGCGGTTGTATGTCACGGGCAGATATATCAGAAGCGCATGACCAGGGCATTCAACAAAAAGGTCAAGAGACAAGTGTATCAAATTGGCGACTTGGTAATCAAACGCATCATCCTACCACAAACTGACCCCAGAGGCAAATGGACTCCCACATGCGAAGGGCCATTTGTAGTTAAGAAGGTATTCTCAGGTGGAGCCATGATACTCGCTACAATGGATGGTGAAGACTTCCCACATCCCGTGAACGCGGACATAGTTAAAAAATACTACGCATAAAAGAGACCCGCTAGATCGACGTATCTAGGCAAAAGTAAGGGCATCCCGGCGAACCAAAAGGGTTCGGGCAAAAATTAGGGATATATAAAAAAAAATGTACACCCGGCAAGCCGAAAACCTGAAAAGGCGGCTTGGGCAAAAAAGGGTATCCTGGTGGACTGAAAACCTGAAAAGGCGGTCCAGGCAAAAATTAGGGATTAAAGCGTATGACTATGTCCCGTTCTCAGTCAACTTTCATCCAAGTTCGAGGGACTGACCAAGCCAATCACTTCTATCCGACAGCAAGGGATGAGATGCTCGAAGACATAATGACAGTAGTAGGCTTAAAATCAATAGGACTTCTTCCACATAGCTTTCTCTTTGTTTTCGACAATTTCCTCTTACTAGGATTTCTGTCTCCTTGTACACAAATTGCCTGTTTATAGGCCTCCTTTCAAAATCAATACAACCCTCTTTCAAAAAAAAGATGCTTTTGTTTTTACTTTTCTGTTTTGGTTGCGTAAATGTCCATTGATTTAATTTGAATTAATATGTGCATTTGAATATGACTGATGTTTACCAAAAATACATGCATAGAATAGCAATAGCAATTACTACCCGACTTCAGGATCAAGGAAAAGGTCTAATCATGCTTCCAATGAATCCGCTACCAATTCTCTTCCCCAGCAAGCCTGTTTTTTTTCCTCAGAAAATGGCAGTATCCCCAGGCACAGCCAGTTACTCCCCAACAGAGGTCGGCGTCACCAGACAGATTGATCATCTCATCCATCCCCAGCCAGGCTCTGTTGAATATTTCCACCATCAGACAGAAATCAAGCATCCCCAGCCGAGAAAGGGTCATCGACACAAATGTCTCAAATCAGTAGATGGGGATTTATTTTCCCCAGTAGAGTCCCCAAGCAGAACTTCTCATACGCATAACTCATTCATTACATCCTTTCACAGCATACGCATGCATACAACATTCACATTTATTTTAGCATAACACGAAACATCTCATGCATCATGACATAGCATGAAGCTAACTTTTTCTTTGCAGGTTAATTATCCTCCTGATATAGTCAAAGTAGAAGGTTCGTTCAGACAGACACCTTTATCAATCACATTCAAGATTCAGATACATATTTCAAATACAGTTCATGGGAACATTCATTCTGACAACACTTCGATATCCTCCTAACGATGGCATCTCTAAGCCCATCCCAGACATTTATTGCAAGTACAACATATACAGGTTATCAGATACAGCCTAACGTACGGTTCATTCTGATTCAGCCCAACATATGACTTCTTCAGCAACTCCAATGCGGTCTAACGTACGACCCATTTGGACCTTCAAATCCTCAGATGCTGCCTAGCGTACGGTACATTCAGGGGTGTAGTCTAGCGTACGACTACTTTCTTCTTCGGATACAGCCTAACGTACGGCTCATTCTGCAACTCAGATACGATCTAGCGTACGATCCATTCTGAACTCCAGCAACTCCAACGCGGTCTAACGTACGACCCGTTTGGATCTTACAACCCTCAGATGCTACCTAACGTACGGTACATTTCTGAAGTGTAGTCTGGCGTACGACTACCGCTTTCATCATCAGATGCGGCCTAACAGACGACTCATTCTGCGACGGTCTAACGTACGACCCGTTCGGATGTCCATCCCCTCAAATGCTACCTAACATACGGTACATTTCTGAAGTGTAGTCTAACGTACGACTACCCCTTTCGTCATCAGATTCAGCCTAACGTACGGCTCATTCTGCAACTCAGATACGATCTAGCGTATGGTCCATTCTGATCCTTTATCCCCAACAGCATATGACACACTCCGACTCCCCAACGAAGTCGGCAGCCTAATGGATGACTCATTATTCGGTCTAATGTACGACCCAGTGTGGCACCCATGTCTTCAAATTGGCCTAATGTACGGCTCGATCTGAAGCTTTCGTCATCAAACCTCCCGGATGGCATCTTTAAGCCCATCTCCATCAAGACCAACTGTCGATTCTCAAGTGCAAATTTTTGGGGCATTCTAGTGTTCAATAATCTTCCACCTCCAGACCATGAATGGCATACACGCCATCCTAACTCTCTCGGTTCAAGAATATTGAACAGGGGCAGTTGTCATACCCCAAAAATTACCCATCATTTTTCCTAAAAAAAAAAACGAAAAAAAAACGAAAAAAAAAAGAAAAAAAAAATTAATTAATTAATTAATTAATTAATTAATTAATTAATTAATTAATTAATTAATTAATTAAATAATTAAAATAAATATATAAATAAAATATAACAAATTATTTTGGACTTGGGTCTCCCTCATTTCAAGCCCATTACCCACGAAATTAGTCTATAAATACTGAAGTTTCAGTAGAGGAAAAGACTGGGAGTTAGACTTGGAGTTTACACTGGGAGATTCACTAGAGAAAGAAGGAAGAGAAGCAAAACACTCTGAGGTTTTCCTTGGAACAAAACCTTGAGGAAAAAGAAAGAGAGAGAACAGAGAAGAACGAATAGAGAACAGAGAACCCTGCCTACCCGGAGAATTCAGAGTAAAGAAACCCTGAAGGCAGCCCATCTGCACCGAAGCCATCGCCGTCCAATTCCCGCTGCCTAACTTATTCCGATACTACAAGTGGTCAATCCCTTCAACCTTGAATTGGCAAACAGGTTTGCGTATCTCTATTGTTTATACTTTCAATTGGCCATATCTACATATATAATGCATCATGATTAAATGTTGATATATAATTTGCTTTCGTATGGGAATTTAAATATGCCTGAATACCCTGAATGTTTGACCATGTTATTCCTGTGATAAAATGCCATAAAATTCAAAGTTCCTAACATGGGGTTATTTTCAAATTCAAAATCCGTGGCCTTCGCTAGGCGAGGCAGAGGCGAACGAGACAGTACCTGATTCTTCTAGTCTGTTTTTTTTATGTTTTTATCATAGCCGTGCATTATTCATCCTATCCTATTTATTGTTGTGATATTTCTCCGGTGTAATCTTCGATTGCACCCTGATTTGGTGTTCTGACATGTTTCTTTTTTTGAGTTTCGTAAAGGTTCACATATCCCAGGAAAAGGTTATTGGCTAGGTATTCCACTTTATTTGTGGGATACCCTTGTGGAGTTTCACCCTAAATTAATTTTTTGTATTAATTTCTAATGTATTAATTTTTTAATATATTATTTTTAATAATTTTAATGTGGAGTTTCATCCTAATTATATAATTAATTGTAAAACTTTGCCTTTGAATAAGTGATCTTGGACCTCTCTTTGTTGCCTTACGATTACGATATTACGGTCATGTCCCGCGAACGTGGGGATACCCTTAGCAAAGACCCTTCGGTTAAATCATCATAAAATAAATTATAGTCCCTCGGATGTTGCCTTCGAATATACAACTTTGTCCCTCGATGACCCTCCGATGTTGCCTACGGTTAAATGATGATAGTCCCTTCGAATGCTAAGGTATCCTCATAACTGTTGCCTTCAATGACCAATCGATGACCCTACGATGACCCTTTTACATCCAAAGGATAAAACTACTTATTTCTCAATAATAAGGACAGTTTTACCCTCATAAGGATAGGAAATGCCCGTAAAGACCTTGGGTCGGTATAACTCTTAATTGCTGGCTCACAACTTAAAACATTTTTTGCACCTCACACCTTTCAAAATGCCTTTAGAAAATCACCACTTGGTATACATTCATACTAGAATCATTACCGAGTTATATTTTTCTAAACAATTTTCAAAACTAAAACGGGATAACCACTTTGTATACATTCATACAAGAATCATTACAAAGTTAAATTCTCTTTTCAAAACAATTTTTCTAAACAATTCACAAACACTTTTTTTTTTAGACAAAAATAATATAAGTGATCGAGCAATTAAGAGCCCATGGATAACCATGGATACAAAGGGTGCTAACACCTTCCCTTTGTATAATGTACCTCCCGAACCCAAAATCTAAATTAAGGTTTTTCCTGTTCTTTTCCACCTTTCCTTATTGGATAAAAGAAAAGTCGGTGGCGACTCTTGCTAACCGCGACATTGCGATTAAAACCACAAAAAAGTCCAGTTCACCGTATGACAGTATCATTTCCATGATGCTTAATAAAAAGAGTAGTGTCAACCTTTACCCTTAAGTATCATTGATTAATCAAAAACTTTCTTTGTCGCTCATACCAAGCCCGATGTGCTTGTTTGAGACCATACAAAACGCCTTTAATTTGAAAACATGATTGGGATACTCATGATTTTCGAAACCGGGAGGTTGAGCAACATACCTCTTCATTAATATAACCATTTAGAAACGCACTTTTCAAGCCCATTTGAAATTCTTAGAGCAAGCAGAGGCAAGAAGAAGGTGTATAGCCTCACGTCGAGCACCCAGAGCATAAGTCTTCTCATAGTCAATACCTTTCTCTTGGTTATACCCTTGAGTGACTACCCGAGCCTTATTTTGGGTTATCATTCCATCTTCGTTAAGCTTGTTCCTAAAAACCCATCTTTTTCCTATTACTTGATGATGTTTTGGATGAGGGACAAGGTTCCAAACTTCATTCCTTTTAAATGTATTTAGCTCATCTTGCATTGCCATGAGCCAATGCTCATCAAGTAATGCATCTTTATCATTTTTAGGCTCAACCTGTGACATAAAAGTGAAGTGATAACAAAAGTTACTTATCTTAGAGCGTGTTGTTACGCCTTATGTGATATCTCTAAGAATATTATCAATAGTGTGATCTTTGGATGTTCTCCCAGTCAAAGGAAGGTTATCCACTGCATTCATACTCTCCTTATTTTCCTCTTCGTGATCATCATCTCCTACTTTCTCATTTTCATTTGTTTGAGTTTGATCAATCCCTTCATCGGCTTCATTGAGAATGTCATGCAAAGAAACACCTATATCATGAAAAGACACACCTTTCCCAACATTTTTCATAAAAGACTCATCAAAAGAAACATGAACATACTCCTCAAAAATAAGTAGCCTCTTGTTATAAACCCTATATGCCTTACTAGATTGTGAGTGTCCAAGGAAGATACCTTCATCGGCTTTAGCATCAAATTTACCTAGATTTTCCTTTCCATTATTCAAAATAAAGCATTTATATCCAAATACATGAAGGTGAGAAACATTAGGTTTTCTATCTCTAAGTAATTTATAGGGTTTTTTTAGAATAGTACGTATCAAAATCCTATTCAAAATATAACACGCCATGCTAATAGCATCGACCCAGAAGTACTTTGGTAAATTACCTTCATTAAGCATCATCCTCTCTAACTCCTCTAAAACTCGGTTTTTATGCTCCACACCCCCATTTTGTTGTGGAGTTCTAGGAGCCGAGAAGTTATGCTCAATACCATGTTTTTCACATTACTTTTCAAAGAGAAGATTTTCAAACTCTCCTCCATGATCACTTCGAATGGAAATGATTTTCAAGTTCATTTTATTTTGGAAGAATCTAGCAAATTGTTTGAAAGTCGAGTAGATATCATTTTTACTACACAAAAACATAACTCAACAAAATCTAGAATAATCATCAACTATAACAAAGCCATAATAGTTTCCACCTAACCTTTTGCTCATAGAATGACAAAAAAGGTCCATATGAATAAGTTCAAGAGGTTTAGATGTTGAAACAACATTTTTTGATTTAAAAGAGACCTATGTTTGCTTCCTCATTTGACATGTTTCACATAGGTGGTATTTTGTGAATTTCATTTTAGGAATACCAATTACTAGATCCTTTGAGGTTACCATGTTTAGTAAGTCAAAATTAATATGAGCTAAGCTTTTATACTACAACCAAGAGTTCTCACTCATGGTAGCAAGATACTTAGTACCAACCAAGGACATATCATTTAAATTTAGCATATAAATATTATTGACTCTCAAGCCCTAAACAAACAATCCTTCTTCTCATTATGCTCAAATAAACAACAATTATTAGTGAAAGTGACTTTAAAACCCTTGTCACAAAATTGGCTAATGCTAAGAAGGTTTTGTTTAAGACCATCAACAAGCATTACATCGGAGATAGTAGTAGATGAGGGATTACCTACACTACATTTTCTAAGAATAGCTCCTTTGTTGTTATCTCCATAAGTGACGAACCCATTTTTCTTTGGCATAAATTCAATGAAAAGCGATATGTCACCTGTCATATTCCTTGAACATTCGAGATCAAGATACCACATCTTTTCGGTAGATTCAAGACATTCAACTTGTTTCTTCTTCCTTCCATTTTCCATAAGACAAATTCGGACCGATTCTACACTTGAAGTGGAGTTTTCATCGCTTGAGGAATCACTTGCACTCTCACAAGCTACAAAAGCTCTTATAGACTTACTAGACTTCTTTTGATGCCCTCTTTCTTTGTCTTTCTTAATCATGGGATATTCCGGTCTATAGTGACCAATTTCACCACAATTATAACAAGTGCTTCTAAATTTGCCTTTCCTATTCTCACCATCTTTTGAAGACTTGGACTCCCTTCTAAATTTGGCTAAGTTTCCTTCAGAGTGCTTGACTTTGTTCTTCCGAATATACCTTTGGTATCTCTTGAAAAATAGCCCAACATCATCATCATCAGAGTTCTTGTCACCCCTTTCTTCACACTCACTAGGCTCATTATTTGAGGACTTTAAACTAGAAGTTTTTAGAGCAATGGACTTATTTTCTTACACCTTGTCTTTATCTTTCTCATTCTTCATCTTCTTTTCATTACTCTTTTTCATGTTTTTCCAAGCAAGTGTGTTCTTGCGCATGTCCTTGCAATTTACCAAACAAAGTAGTAAGATCAAGTACTTTAAGATCATTCGCTTCTTTGATCGCGGTGACCTTGGGTTGTCATTCCCTATTAAGACATCTTAAAACCTTGTTAGTAGCAATAGCATTGGAGATAGGACTACCTAGAGCATTCAACCTATTAATAAGACGTGTGAATCTCTTTTGTATTTCGGTAATGGTTTCACCATGCTTCATACGAAAGACTTTAAACTTTTGGTTTAATGTGTTGATTCTAGCTTGTTTGACCTCATTAGTTCCCTAATGGGCAACTTTCAATGCATCCCACATAGCTTTGGTGGTGCCACAATGAGAAACACAATAATGCTCATCAACACCTAATGAGGATATGAGAATATTTTGTGTTTTCGAATCATGAGACCACAACTTCCTATCATTATAATTTCATTGACTTTCCGGTTTTGGTATAGTGACACCTTTATCATTGGTCATTATAATTTCATTTGGACCATTGATGATTGAATCCCATACACCCTTGTCAACGGGGTTGACATGGATACACATACAAGTTTTCCAATAGCCATAATTTTCACCGGTGAAAATAGGTGCACTATTATACGCCCTTTTAGGTTCGGTAGCCATTATCTAATAAGCAAATCTTAAGACCGAAAACAACTAGAGCTCATGATACCACTTGTTAGACGATATGCCTAGATATATAGGGGGTGAATAGATCCCAAGTTAAAAATTTATCCAAAAATTTGATTTAGAAAAATTTATGGCGCGGAAGAAAGTTTCAAATATTTCCCAAATTAAAAATCGTCTAACCGAACCTACTATTGAGTAGCTTGGATATGCGTAAATGTGTCAATGTTATGATAACAATTCACAAGTCAATCAATAATAATTAAGCATAACTAATTGAATACTCTATAATAGTAAAAGTCTATCTCCAATGATAATAACACATAAAAAACTAGTTGAAACAATTTGTCGACACTTTGCGTGTGATTTGTAACACCCCGAATTAAATAAGAGGATTATTTAATTAAGTTAATAATATATTTAATAATTTAATTAAATAAATTGAATTACTGGATTATTATTGTTATTATTATTTGGAATAATAATTATAGTGGAAAATATATAAGTTGGAATATGGAAAAAAAAGGGTTCATTGTTGGTAAAGAGTTTTCACGTGAAACAGAGAAAGCGGCTGAAAGGTGAAAAGTGGAGAAAGAGCAAAGGTTGAAGAACGGAAAAGCTTGAAGCTTAGAGACTGCCGGATTATCCCAGGTAAGGGGGGTTTATCGTCGCTTAATGGGTATTATAGATTAACATGTCATGGGTAGTGAGAAACCGTGGAATTGACCCTAATTGGGATTGTTGAATGCTGAAAAATTGTGATGAATAAACTGGGTTTAAGCTGTAATTGAGTCCGTAATTGTGCGAGTCGTGTTTCCCCGAACGTGTAGCTTTTTACGGAAATTGAATCGGAGGTCCGGAAGTCCTCCAACGGCGGAAAATTGCGGGAACTCTGCATTCTGCCTTGTGTTAGCGCAGGAACTGCTGTTCTGTCTGCGTTAACCGGTTAACCCAGGGCGTTAACCGGTTAACACTGTTATATTTTGTGGAAATGTGCTGTTTTGCCTGCGTTAACCGGTTAACCCAGGGCGTTAACCGGTTAACACTGTTGTGTTTTGCCAGAAAATGTATTTTGTCCTGCGTTAACCGGTTAACCCAGGGCGTTAACCGGTTAACACTGTTGGAAATTAGAAAAATTGGTATTTTAATGTTGTGTACATAATTGGTGATTGGCCTATTTTAGTTGATTGTGAGGAATAAGTTTGTTGGGTTTATGTTATGAAATGTTGATCCAATTATGTTGATCAGTTGTGTTAAAGTTGTTGAAAATACTGAGTTGTAGGCTTGATGAGCCAAAGTTGATTATAAGTTGATTTTTGTTGAATACGTTGTTGTGTTGATATTATTATTATGTTGACAGTTTAAAGTCGTGTATGCCATGTACATTCATATGCATTAAGTCGGAGCTTTGCTCACACCACGTTGGCCTGGATTGGCAAAATTTTAAGTTGAAAGTTGAAGGCTTATGCCTTGATGCCCACTAAAATGGCAATGATTTTAAGTTGGGAGTTTTACTCCGAATGGTACCACATGCATGACGAGTCGAGTCTCATTAGAGTTGCATTCTGTTGGTTGGTTGTATGTGTATCAGTGGTATTGATCTTAAGTATGTATATGAGTTGTGTTGATATTGGGTGATTAATGAGTTAAATTACTTAACATAACATGATAATTTATAATGTTTGTTACATCGATTGAGGAACTCACCCTTACAATTATTTTTCAGGTAACGAGCAATGAGTTGAGTAGAAGCTAGTGCTTGGAGTCTAGTGTAGTCACCGTAGTGGGTCATGCTCTGATAGATGTAACATCGGGACGGGATGTTTTAATTGTTTATTGTCGGTTGTTGAACCATTTTTCATGTAATACGTTATATGTTTGTGGAGTGGTTGAGTTGATTTATATCCGCTGCGAATTGTGCAAAAAAATATTATTTTGATTAAATAATGAGCATGACAGTTATTATGTTGTTAAGTGTTGTGTGACACCCTTGGTGCATAATTACTCTGATATTTGTTGTTGTTATTTTAATTAAATATTTGGGGTATTTTAGAAGGGTGTTACATTAGTGGTATCAGAGCAGGTCGGTCTGTCCGGCCAGTTGTCGTGTCGTTACTGTCTAACAATTGTGTATTGTTACTAATCTAACTTTAAGTTGTGTTGTATTGATAAGTTGAAATGGCTGGAAGGAATGACGCTGCAATGGCTGCCGCAATGCAAGCAATGGCACAAGCTGTGCAGAACTTGCCAAATGCTGGTGGAGATGCTGGATCACGTAGCTTGGCGACTTTTCAAAGAGAGAATCCGCCGGTGTTTAAAGGGAAGCATGATCCAGATGCAGCCTTGGGATGGTTGAAAGAGATTGAGAGAATCTTCCGTGTTATGGATTGCACTCCAGCTCAGAAGGTTCGGTATGGTACTCACATGCTAGCAGTCGAAGCTGATGACTGGTGGCTAGAGACTCACGAGAGGTTGACCGTGGCAGGTGAAGACATTACTTGGGATGTATTCCGTAGGGAATTTCTGAGAAAGTATTATCCGGAAGATGTCCGTGGTAAGAAGGAAATCGAGTTCCTTGAGCTGAAGCAAGGAAACATGTCTGTCACTGATTATGCTGCGAAATTTGTGGAGCTGTCCAAATTTTATCCTCATTACACTGGTGCTGGTGCTGAATTTTCAAAGTGCATCAAGTTTGAGAACGGATTGCGCTCTGAAATTAAGAAGGCTGTTGGGTATCAGAAGATACGCATTTTTACTGAACTGGTTGATAGCTGCAGGATATTTGAAGAGGACAATAATGCTCATTACAAGATTGTCAGTGACCGCAAGGGAAAGCAGCATCAAAACCGTGGCAAGCCGTATGATGCTCCAGTGGGAAAAGGGAAACAAGGAGCTGCTCCGGCTCAGAGGACTAGTAGGGGAGGTGCTCCTGCTGGTATAGTTTGCTTCAAATGTGGTCAGGCTGGTCATAAGAGTAATGTATGCACTGCTGAAGTAAAGAGGTGTTTTCGCTGTGGTAAGACTGGTCATGCAATGGCTGATTGCAAGCACAAGGAAATGATTTGTTTTAATTGTGGCGAAGAAGGGCATATTGGGAGTCAGTGTCAGAAGCCAAAGAAATCTCAGACTGGGAAGGTGTTCGCATTGACCGGAACTCAAACCTCCTGTGAGGACAGACTTATCCGAGGTACATGTCTCATAAATGGTACTCCTTTAATTACTATTATTGATACCGGTGCTACCCACTGTTTTATTTCTGCTAACTGTGCTCGAAGACTGGGTTTAAAATTGTCCGCTTTGGATGGTGAATTGATTGTTGAGACCCCAGCTAAGGGATCAGTAACTACTTCTTTGGTATGTTTAAAATGTCCTTTGTCGATCTTCGATAAAGATTTCTATGTTGATTTAGTATGTTTGCAGTTGGATGGGATGGATGTAATTCTTGGTATGAACTGGTTAGAGTATAATTATGTTCATATAAATTGTCATCATAAGTCGGTGAGGTTTTCCACTCCTGAAGAGGAAGGAGTTGACTTATTACCTTTCAGAGAATTGCGGAAATTGATGAAAGAAGGAGCTCAGATGTTTTCCTTGATGGCGACGTTGTCGGTTGAAAGTAAAGCTAAGATAGAGGAACTGTTAGTGGTGAAAGAATTCCCTGAAGTTTTTCCTGATGAAATTCCTAGTGTGCCGCCAGAGAGGGAAGTTGAATTTACTATTGATCTGGTACCTGGTACTAGGCCTGTTTCGATGGCACCGTATAGAATGTCGGCATCTGAATTGTATGAATTAAAGAAGCAATTGGAAGACTTACTTGAGAAGAAGTTTATAAGGCCAAGTGTGTCGCCGTGGGGAGCTCCAGTGTTGCTAGTAAAGAAGAAAGAGGGTAGTATGAGGCTTTGTATTGATTATAGACAATTGAATAAAGTAACGATCAAGAATAAGTATCCACTACCGAGGATAGATGATTTGATGGACCAATTAGTGGGTGCTTGTGTGTTCAGTAAAATTGATTTGAGATCGGGCTATCATCAGATCAGAGTGAAAGATGAAGACATCCAGAAGACAGCGTTCAGAACTCGGTATGGACATTATGAGTATTCTGTGATGCCTTTCGGTGTGACTAATGCGCCGGGAGTATTTATGGAATACATGAATCGTATTTTCCATACTTATCTGGATCATTTTGTGGTAGTATTTATTGATGATATTTTGATTTACTCTAAGTCCGAAGGAGAGCACCAGGAACATTTGAGATTAGTATTGGAGGTTTTGAAAGATAAGAAATTGTATGCGAAGTTGTCCAAGTGTGAGTTTTGGTTAAGAGAAGTCAGTTTTCTCGGCCATGTAATTTCAGGAAAAGGTATTGCTCTAGATCCTTCCAAGGTAGAAGCGGTATTGCAATGGGAAACTCCTAAGTCGGTTACCGAGATTAGAAGCTTTTTGGGATTAGCTGGATATTATAGAAGATTTATTGAAGGATTTTCTAAGTTAGCACTTCCGTTGACTAAATTAACTTGCAAAGGTAAAGCTTTCGTGTGGGATGTTCAGTGCGAAGAGAGTTTTAATGAATTAAAGAGGAGGTTGACGTCGGCGCCGGTTTTGACTTTGCCAAATCCGGGGGAACCGTTTATAATTTACTGTGATGCTTCGTTGATGGGTTTGGGAGGTGTGCTCATGCAAAATAATAAAGTAATTGCTTATGCGTCGCGACAGTTGAGAATTCATGAAAAGAACTATCCTACGCATGATCTTGAACTTGCTGCTGTAGTGTTTGCGCTAAAACTTTGGAGGCATTACCTTTATGGTTCCAGATTCGAAGTTTTCAGCGATCATAAAAGTTTAAAGTATCTATTTGATCAGAAAGAGCTGAACATGAGACAACGTAGGTGGTTCGAATTGCTTAAGGATTATGATTTCGGTTTGAATTATCATCCAGGAAAAGCAAATGTTGTGGCCGATGCTTTAAGTAGAAAAACCTTGCATGTGTCAGCAATGATGATTAAGGAGTTGGAATTAATTGAGCAATTTCGGGATATGAGTTTGGTTTGCGAAGTAACACCGCAGAGTGTGATGCTAGGAATGCTAAAGATTAATAATGATTTTATGGATAGTATCCGAGAGGCACAGAAATTGGATGTGAAATTAGTAGATATCCTTAATCGTTGTGGTCAATCAGAGAAAAGTGACTTTAAGGTTGATGCGAGAGGTGTGTTGAAATTAGGGGAAAGAATTTGTATTCCTGATGATGCGATTTTGAAGAGAAGTATTTTAGAGGAGGGTCATAGAAGCAGTTTGAGTATTCATCCAGGAGCTACTAAAATGTATCAGGATTTAAAGAAATTATTTTGGTGGCCCGGAATGAAAGAAGATGTGGCTCGTTTTGTGTATGCGTGCTTAACTTGTCAGAAGTCGAAGATTGAGCATCAGAAGCCTGCTGGGTTGATGCAACCGTTGGAAGTTCCAGAATGGAAATGGGATAGCATTTCTATGGACTTTGTAACGGGGCTGCCTGCTACCTTACGAGGGCATGATTCGATTTGGGTGATCGTTGATAGGCTCACGAAGTCGGCTCACTTCATACCTATTAACATCACTTACCCAATTGCGAAGTTGGCAGAGATTTACATCCGAGTAGTTGTAAAGTTGCATGGTGTTCCTCTGTGTATTGTGTCGGACAGAGATCCGAGGTTTACATCGGGATTTTGGAAAAGTTTGCAAGATTCGTTGGGATCTAAGTTGAGGTTGAGTTCGGCATATCATCCTCAAACTGATGGCCAAACTGAGAGAACTATTCAGTCATTGGAAGATTTACTGAGAGCTTGTGTTCTTGAACAAGGAGGTTCGTGGGACACTTATCTTCCATTGATCGAGTTCACATACAATAATAGTTACCATTCTAGTATCGGAATGGCGCCTTTTGAAGCATTATATGGTCGTAGATGTAGAACTCCGTTGTGTTGGCACGAATCTGGTGAGGGTGTAGTACTTGGACCAGAGTTAGTTCGAGAGACTACCGAGAAAGTGAAGTTTATCCGGGAGAAGATGAAAGCTTCTCAGAGTAGGCAGAAGAGTTACCATGACAAGCGGAAGAAGGATTTAGAATTTCAAGCTGGTGACCATGTGTTTTTGAGAGTCACGCCTGTGACCGGTGTTGGGAGGGCTTTGAAGTCTAAAAAGCTCACTCCTCGCTTCATTGGTCCGTATCAAGTCTTAGAACGGGTTGGAAGAGTTGCTTATCGGATGGCATTACCACCTAATCTTTCGAATTTGCATGATGTATTCCATGTGTCGCAGCTTCGGAAGTATATCTCAGATCCGTCTCATGTGGTTAGTATGGATGATGTGCAAGTGCGAGATAATTTAACAGTAGAGACAAAGCCTGTACGAGTTGAAGATCGTGAAACAAAGACTCTTCGAGGAAAAGAGATTGTGTTGGTTAAAGTCGTTTGGTTGGGAGCTACGGGCGAAAGCATGACATGGGAACTTGAGAGTCGGATGAGGGAGTCTTATCCGGAGTTATTTGCTTGAGGTATGTTTTCGAGGACGAAAACTCTTTTAGTAGGGGAGAGTTGTAACACCCCGAATTAAATAAGAGGATTATTTAATTAAGTTAATAATATATTTAATAATTTAATTAAATAAATTGAATTACTGGATTATTATTGTTATTATTATTTGGAATAATAATTATAGTGGAAAATATATAAGTTGGAATATGGAAAAAAAAAGGTTCATTGTTGGTAAAGAGTTTTCACGTGAAACAGAGAAAGCGGCTGAAAGGTGAAAAGTGGAGAAAGAGCAAAGGTTGAAGAACGAAAAAGCTTGAAGCTTAGAGACTGCCGGATTATCCCAGGTAAGGGGGGTTTATCGTCGCTTAATGGGTATTATAGATTAACATGTCATGGGTAGTGAGAAACCGTGGAATTGACCCTAATTGGGATTGTTGAATGCTGAAAAATTGTGATGAATAAACTGGGTTTAAGCTGTAATTGAGTCCGTAATTGTGCGAGTCGTGTTTCCCCGAACGTGTAGCTTTTTACGGAAATTGAATCGGAGGTCCGGAAGTCCTCCAACGGCGGAAAATTGCGGGAACTCTGCATTCTGCCTTGTGTTAGCGCAGGAACTGCTGTTCTGTCTGCGTTAACCGGTTAACCCAGGGCGTTAACCGGTTAACACTGTTATATTTTGTGGAAATGTGCTGTTTTGCCTGCGTTAACCGGTTAACCCAGGGCGTTAACCGGTTAACACTGTTGTGTTTTGCCAGAAAATGTATTTTGTCCTGCGTTAACCGGTTAACCCAGGGCGTTAACCGGTTAACACTGTTGGAAATTAGAAAAATTGGTATTTTAATGTTGTGTACATAATTGGTGATTGGCCTATTTTAGTTGATTGTGAGGAATAAGTTTGTTGGGTTTATGTTATGAAATGTTGATCCAATTATGTTGATCAGTTGTGTTAAAGTTGTTGAAAATACTGAGTTGTAGGCTTGATGAGCCAAAGTTGATTATAAGTTGATTTTTGTTGAATACGTTGTTGTGTTGATATTATTATTATGTTGACAGTTTAAAGTCGTGTATGCCATGTACATTCATATGCATTAAGTCGGAGCTTTGCTCACACCACGTTGGCCTGGATTGGCAAAATTTTAAGTTGAAAGTTGAAGGCTTATGCCTTGATGCCCACTAAAATGGCAATGATTTTAAGTTGGGAGTTTTACTCCGAATGGTACCACATGCATGACGAGTCGAGTCTCATTAGAGTTGCATTCTGTTGGTTGGTTGTATGTGTATCAGTGGTATTGATCTTAAGTATGTATATGAGTTGTGTTGATATTGGGTGATTAATGAGTTAAATTACTTAACATAACATGATAATTTATAATGTTTGTTGTAACACCCCGATAATAATATGTATTTATTTAAATTAAATTAATAATATGTTTATTAATTTAATTAGAATATTTGAATTATTATTATTATTTTGGAATAATAATTATTGGGATAATTATTTAGTGGAATAATATTATTGGAGTATATAAGCTGGAATAATAAAAAGTCCCAATTTTTTGGAAAAAGGTTTTCACGTGGAAAGGGAAAAGAGGCAGAAAGGGCAAAAAGCCAGAGAACGAAGGTTGAAGGAAGGAGAAGCTTGGAGCTCGGAAGCTGCCGGATTAACTCAGGTAAGGGGGGTTTATCATCAATTAACGGGTATTATGGGACGATATGTACTGGATAGTGATAGACCATTGTTTTACCTATGATTGGATGATATATGTTGAATTTGTGAACTTTTGAGATGAACGAAAATTTGGATTATAATTGACGAAATTCGTAGGAATTAGAGGTAGAAAGGTTAGAAATTTGTGAAATCGAAAGTGTATGATTCGTGTTAGATGATATGAATGAATTGTGTGTGAAATTTGGACTGTAGAAGGTTGAATTGGATAGGTCTCGTAGCAGAGAAAGCCATTGCAGATCTGAGAGCTCTGGTCTCTGGTCATACGCGTATGGCACTAGGCAATACGCGTATGAGATGTTGGTACGCGTATGGGGGGAAGCCTTACGCGTATGGGTGGAAAAGATGGCATTTTGAACGTGAATTGGTCTCTGTTGGTACGCGTAATGGGAAGTTGTTACGCGTAGCGTACGCGTATGGGATAGGTGGTACGCGTATGAGTTGGGCGAGGAAATGCGCAATACGCGTAAGAGAGTAGGCATTACGCGTATGGAGTTGGCCAGGTTTGGGCAATACGCGTATGGCATGGGCAGTACGCGTATGGGCAGAGTTGGGATTTTCCTGAACTGTTGTTGTGCAGTTTTTGGTTGTTTAGGCTGAGTGATGTACTTAGCTGAGATATGATGTTGTAGGAATCAATTTCCGTTGTTTTGAGTGGTATAGGTATTAGTAGAGTGTGCTAATACTGTGTTTGATTATGTGGCATGATATGATATGCTTTTGTGATTAATTATGTTGATAATGTGTGATGGTATACATGATGATGTGAATGTATACATGTGTGAATAGACTGTATTATGGCTTAGAGTGTGAGCATGTGTCTATTCTTGATTTTTGTTGATGTTGCATTGCTAGGTGATTAGCATGCATGTTGTGGCCCATTTGGGGTGGTAGCTAATTCCCATGGTGAGGAATTAGTGAGTAAATCATTTTGATTGTTGTTGTTGATGTTTGCATGCTAGGTGATTAGCGTGCATTTCATGGCCCATTTGGGGTGGTAGCTAATTCCCATGGTGAGGAATTAGTGAGTGAGTCACTATGTCTCAAATGAGTGGGACTAGTGAGCTTGGTAGCCGTGCCTGGATTTGGACGGTGAGGTTGAACTATATGTTCACAAATAGTCGGTACCGCATGCATAGAGTCTCATTGCATAATAAATGTATGGCATATAATATGAATGGATGTATTCCAGTATTATATGTGTGTTGTGTGTTGTGTTGTTGATGTTGAGTATGGTTGAGATTATATATATGCTATATGTTATTGTTGAATATGATGTTTGAACGGATACTGCCATTGCTGAGTGTGTAGTCTGGTTAGGGTGAATTAATGTGTTAATTACTTAGCATTACATGTTGTTCTATAATGCTTGTTATATTGATTGAGGAACTCACCCTTACGCCTATTTTTCAGGTAACGAGAAATGAGTTGAGTAGAAGCTAATGCTTGGAGTCTAGAGTAGTTCTTATGGGTCATGCTCTGATAGATGTAACATCGGGAGGGGATGTCTTAATTGATTTGATATTGGTTGTTGATGATTTACATGTATTGTGTTACATGTTTTACATTGAGTTGAATTTTATTCCGCTGCGAATTATGCAAAGAACCTTATTTTGATTAAATAAATGAGCATGACAGGATATTTTAATGATTTTTATGAAATGATTGTGTGACACCCTTCGGGGCATAATTACTCTGATGAATATATTGTTATTTTAATTATAATAATTTGGGGTATTTAGAAGGGTGTTACATTAGTGGTATCAGAGCATAGTCGATCGAGTCGAGTCGTAATTATTCTAATTTCCCCTTTACGGTATAGGTGTTGTGTAACCCTATCAGTACTTATTGTTTTAGTTGTTTGGGTTATCAGAATAGAGATGGCTGGAAGAGGTAGAGATGATGCTGCGATTGCTGAGGCTCTGGGTATGCTAGCTGGAGTACTTGGAGGAAATCCGAATGTTGTGGGAATGGGAGCTGCTCGTCAACTGAGTGAGTTCCAGAAGAACAATCCTCCAATGTTCAAGGGGGCATACGATCTAGATGGTGCTCAGAAGTGGTTGAAGGAGATCGAGAGGATCTTCCGAGTAACTGAGTGTGCCGATAACCAGAAGGTCAGGTTCGGTACGCATATGCTGTCAGAAGAAGCAGATGACTGGTGGGTTGCTACCCGTACTGAGTTGGAAACTGCTGGAGATGCTGAGATTTCTTGGGCTGTGTTCAGAGAGAGATTTCTGAGGAAGTATTTTCCCGAGGATGTCAGAGGAAAGAAGGAGATAGAGTTCTTGGAATTGAAGCAGGGTAACAGGTCTGTTACGGAGTATGCTGCTAAGTTCACAGAGCTGTCGAAGTATTATACTCCCTATGCTGAGGCTGCTGGGGAATTTTCCAAATGTGTGAAGTTTGAGAACGGGTTGCGTCCCGAGATCAAGCAGGCGATTGGGTATCAAAGGATTAGAGTGTTTTCTGATTTGGTTGACTGTTGCAGGATTTTCGAACAGGATTCCAAGGCTAGAGCAGAGAGCTATCAGCAAAGGGTTGATAGGAAAGGTAAGAGTCAGAATGACCGTGGAAAACCGTATGCAGCTGGCAAAGGTTTTCAGAGACAGAGTGGGATGAAGAGGCCTAGTGGGGGAGACTCTAGTGCTCCTGCTAAGTGTTACAGATGTGGTCAGGCTGGACATCGTATCCATGAGTGTACCAGTAATGAGAAGAAATGTTTCAAGTGTGGAAAAGGTGGTCATTTGGCTGCAGAGTGTCGGTTGAAGACTGTAACTTGTTTCAACTGTGGAGAGTTGGGTCATATCAGTCCACAGTGTCCTAAGCCGAAGAAGGAGAATCAGTCAGGAGGCAAGGTTTTTGCTTTATCGGGTGCTGAGATTTCTGCAGATGATCGTTTGATCCGAGGTACGTGTTATATTAATGGCTTTCCTCTTGTAGCTATTATTGACACCGGTGCTACTCATTCCTTTATATCTTTGGATTGTGCTGTGAAACTTAAGTTAGAGATATCTGAGATGCTTGGAAGTATGGTGATTGATACTCCTGCGAAGGGTTCAGTGACTACTACTTCAGTTTGTTTGAATTGTCCCTTGAGTATTTTTGGTAGAGACTTTGGGATAGACCTTGTGTGTCTTCCACTAGTGCAGATTGATGTTATTCTGGGTATGAACTGGTTGGTGTGTAACCGAGTTTATATCAACTGTTTTGATAAGACTGTGATATTTCCTGAGATTGAAGAAGGAAAGAGTTTGTTTCTATCAGCCAAGCAGGTGAATGAGGAAGTAGCAGATGGGGCGGAGTTGTTTATGCTGTTAGCGACTCTGGAGGCTAAAGATAAACTGGCGATTGGCGATCTAGCCGTGGTGTGTGATTTTCCTGATGTGTTTCCAGAAGAAGTGAATGAATTACCGCCAGAGCGTGAAGTTGAGTTCTCGATTGATTTGGTACCTGGTACTAGACCGATATCGATGGCTCCGTACCGTATGTCTGCTGTTGAGCTAACGGAATTGAAGAGTCAGTTGGAAGATCTGTTGGATAAGAAATTTATTCGTCCGAGTGTGTCACCGTGGGGTGCACCAGTGTTGTTGGTTAAGAAGAAAGAAGGTACTATGAGGTTGTGTGTGGACTACAGGCAACTGAATAAAGTGACGATCAAGAATCGGTATCCTTTGCCGAGGATTGATGATTTGATGGATCAGTTGGTTGGTGCGAGTGTGTTCAGCAAGATAGATTTGAGATCTGGGTATCATCAGATACGTGTGAAAACTGAGGATATTCAGAAGACTGCTTTCAGAACAAGGTATGGACATTATGAGTATTCTGTAATGCCTTTTGGTGTGACTAATGCGCCTGGAGTATTTATGGAGTATATGAATAGGATTTTCCATCCGTACCTAGATAAGTTTGTTGTGGTGTTTATTGACGATATTTTGGTGTATTCGAAATCTGAAGATGAGCATGCTGAGCATTTGAGAGTGGTTTTAGAAGTTCTACGAGAAAAGAAGTTATTTGCTAAACTCTCTAAATGTGAATTTTGGTTAGAAGAGGTTAGTTTTCTTGGTCATGTGATTTCAAGAGGAGGTGTTGCTGTTGATCCTTCTAAGATAGAAGCGGTATCTAAGTGGGAAGCTCCGAAGTCTATTGCTGAGATTCGAAGTTTTCTTGGATTGGCTGGTTATTATAGGAAGTTCATTGAGGGATTTTCTAAGTTGGCGTTACCGTTGACAATGTTGACTAGAAAGGGGCAAGCGTTTGTCTGGGACTCAAAATGTGAAGAAGGTTTCCAAGAATTAAAGAGAAGGTTAACTAGTGCTCCTATTCTGATATTACCGAGTTCGTCGGAATCATTTGAGGTTTACTGTGATGCTTCATTGTTGGGTTTGTGTGGTGTGTTGATGCAGAATAAGCAGGTTATAGCTTATGCTTCGAGACAACTAAGGGTTCATGAGAGGAACTATCCGACGCACGATTTAGAGTTGGCAGCTGTGGTATTTGTTCTGAAGTTATGGAGACATTACTTGTATGGATCAAGATTTGAGGTTTTCAGTGACCATAAAAGTTTAAAGTATTTGTTTGATCAGAAAGAGCTGAATATGAGACAGAGGAGATGGTTAGAATTTCTGAAGGATTATGACTTTGGTTTGAATTACCATCCGGGTAAAGCAAATGTAGTGGCTGATGCGTTGAGTCGGAAATCATTGCATATGTCTATGTTAATGGTTAAGGAATTGGATTTAATTGAGCAGTTTAGAGATTTGAGTTTGGTGTGTGAGAGTACTCACAATAGTGTTAAATTGGGAATGTTGAAGTTAACAAGTGGTATTCTGGATGAGATCAGAGAGGGTCAGAAATCCGATGTGTTTTTGGTTGATAAGTTGACTTTAGTGAATCAAGACCAAGGTGGTGAATTCAGAGTTGATGAGAATGGTGTTTTGAAATTTGGTAATCGGGTGTGTATTCCGGATGTTACCGAACTTAAGAAGAGTATTCTGGAGGAAGGACATCGTAGTGGCTTGAGTATTCATCCTGGAGCTACGAAGATGTATCATGATTTGAAAAAGTTATTTTGGTGGCCTGGAATGAAAAGGAAATCGCGAGTTTTGTGTATTCTTGTTTGACGTGTCAGAAGTCGAAGATTGAGCATCAGAAGCCGTCTGGGCTAATGCAACCGTTGGCTATTCCAGAGTGGAAGTGGGATAGTATCAGTATGGATTTTGTTTCTGGTTTACCGAGGACAAGTAAGAATTTTGAAGCTATTTGGGTGATTGTTGACAGATTGACAAAGTCGGCTCATTTCATTCCGATCAGAATGGATTATCCGTTAGAGAGATTAGCCGAGTTGTATATTGAGAAGATTGTAAGTTTGCATGGTATTCCGTCTAGTATTGTTTCGGACAGAGATCCTAGATTTACATCGAAATTTTGGGAAGGTTTGCAGAAGGCTTTGGGAACTAAGCTGAGATTGAGTTCTGCATATCATCCGCAGACTGATGGTCAGACTGAGAGGACGATTCAGTCATTAGAGGATCTTTTGAGAGCTTGCGTTTTGGAAAAGGGAGGTGCTTGGGATTGTTATTTGCCTTTGATTGAGTTTACCTACAACAATAGTTTTCATTCGAGTATTGGTATGGCACCGTTTGAAGCTTTGTATGGTAGGAGATGTCGGACACCTTTATGTTGGTATGAGTCCGGTGAGAGTGCTGTGGTTGGACCGGAGATTGTTCAACAGACTACAGAAAAGATTAAGATGATTCAGGAGAAGATGAGAATTGCTCAGAGTCGTCAGAAGAGTTACCATGACAAGAGGAGGAAGTCACTTGAGTTCCAAGAGGGAGATCATGTATTTCTTCGTGTCACTCCGATAACTGGTGTTGGTCGGGC
Source organism: Lathyrus oleraceus (assembly GCF_024323335.1). NCBI lineage: Eukaryota > Viridiplantae > Streptophyta > Magnoliopsida > Fabales > Fabaceae > Lathyrus > Lathyrus oleraceus. The sequence continues at coordinate 187,532,123 of NC_066585.1, forward strand.
TTTGAAGTCGAAGAAGTTGACACCTCGATTTATTGGTCCTTATCAGATTTTGGAGAGGATAGGAGAGGTAGCCTATCGTATCGCTTTACCGCCGTCGCTTGCGAATTTGCATGATGTTTTTCATGTGTCTCAGTTGAGGAGGTACATTCATGATCCGTCGCATGTAGTCCAAGTAGATGATGTACAGGTGAGAGATAACCTGACTGTTGAAACATCACCTATGAGAATCGAGGATCGAGAGTTGAAACAGTTGCGGGGTAAAGAGATTGCCTTGGTGAAGGTAGCTTGGGGAGGACCAGCAGGCGGCAATGTGACTTGGGAACTGGAGAGCCAGATGAAGGAGTCTTATCCGGAGTTGTTCGCTTGAGGTATGTTTTCGAGGACGAAAACTCTTTTAGTGGGGGAGAGTTGTAACACCCCGATAATAATATGTATTTATTTAAATTAAATTAATAATATGTTTATTAATTTAATTAGAATATTTGAATTATTATTATTATTTGGAATAATAATTATTGGGATAATTATTTAGTGGAATAATATTATTGGAGTATATAAGCTGGAATAATAAAAAGTCCCAATTTTTTGAAAAAGGTTTTCACGTGGAAAGGGAAAAGAGGCAGAAAGGGCAAAAAGCCAGAGAACGAAGGTTGAAGGAAGGAGAAGCTTGGAGCTCGGAAGCTGCCGGATTAACTCAGGTAAGGGGGGTTATCATCAATTAACGGGTATTATGGGACGATATGTACTGGATAGTGATAGACCATTGTTTTACCTATGATTGGATGATATATGTTGAATTTGTGAACTTTTGAGATGAACGAAAATTTGGATTATAATTGACGAAATTCGTAGGAATTAGAGGTAGAAAGGTTAGAAATTTGTGAAATCGAAAGTGTATGATTCGTGTTAGATGATATGAATGAATTGTGTGTGAAATTTGGACTGTAGAAGGTTGAATTGGATAGGTCTCGTAGCAGAGAAAGCCATTGCAGATCTGAGAGCTCTGGTCTCTGGTCATACGCGTATGGCACTAGGCAATACGCGTATGAGATGTTGGTACGCGTATGGGGGGAAGCCTTACGCGTATGGGTGGAAAAGATGGCATTTTGAACGTGAATTGGTCTCTGTTGGTACGCGTAATGGGAAGTTGTTACGCGTAGCGTACGCGTATGGGATAGGTGGTACGCGTATGAGTTGGGCGAGGAAATGCGCAATACGCGTAAGAGAGTAGGCATTACGCGTATGGAGTTGGCCAGGTTTGGGCAATACGCGTATGGCATGGGCAGTACGCGTATGGGCAGAGTTGGGATTTTCCTGAACTGTTGTTGTGCAGTTTTTGGTTGTTTAGGCTGAGTGATGTACTTAGCTGAGATATGATGTTGTAGGAATCAATTTCCGTTGTTTTGAGTGGTATAGGTATTAGTAGAGTGTGCTAATACTGTGTTTGATTATGTGGCATGATATGATATGCTTTTGTGATTAATTATGTTGATAATGTGTGATGGTATACATGATGATGTGAATGTATACATGTGTGAATAGACTGTATTATGGCTTAGAGTGTGAGCATGTGTCTATTCTTGATTTTTGTTGATGTTGCATTGCTAGGTGATTAGCATGCATGTTGTGGCCCATTTGGGGTGGTAGCTAATTCCCATGGTGAGGAATTAGTGAGTAAATCATTTTGATTGTTGTTGTTGATGTTTGCATGCTAGGTGATTAGCGTGCATTTCATGGCCCATTTGGGGTGGTAGCTAATTCCCATGGTGAGGAATTAGTGAGTGAGTCACTATGTCTCAAATGAGTGGGACTAGTGAGCTTGGTAGCCGTGCCTGGATTTGGACGGTGAGGTTGAACTATATGTTCACAAATAGTCGGTACCGCATGCATAGAGTCTCATTGCATAATAAATGTATGGCATATAATATGAATGGATGTATTCCAGTATTATATGTGTGTTGTGTGTTGTGTTGTTGATGTTGAGTATGGTTGAGATTATATATATGCTATATGTTATTGTTGAATATGATGTTTGAACGGATACTGCCATTGCTGAGTGTGTAGTCTGGTTAGGGTGAATTAATGTGTTAATTACTTAGCATTACATGTTGTTCTATAATGCTTGTTATATTGATTGAGGAACTCACCCTTACGCCTATTTTTCAGGTAACGAGAAATGAGTTGAGTAGAAGCTAATGCTTGGAGTCTAGAGTAGTTCTTATGGGTCATGCTCTGATAGATGTAACATCGGGAGGGGATGTCTTAATTGATTTGATATTGGTTGTTGATGATTTACATGTATTGTGTTACATGTTTTACATTGAGTTGAATTTTATTCCGCTGCGAATTATGCAAAGAACCTTATTTTGATTAAATAAATGAGCATGACAGGATATTTTAATGATTTTTATGAAATGATTGTGTGACACCCTTCGGGGCATAATTACTCTGATGAATATATTGTTATTTTAATTATAATAATTTGGGGTATTTAGAAGGGTGTTACATTAGTGGTATCAGAGCATAGTCGATCGAGTCGAGTCGTAATTATTCTAATTCCCCTTTACGGTATAGGTGTTGTGTAACCCTATCAGTACTTATTGTTTTAGTTGTTTGGGTTATCAGAATAGAGATGGCTGGAAGAGGTAGAGATGATGCTGCGATTGCTGAGGCTCTGGGTATGCTAGCTGGAGTACTTGGAGGAAATCCGAATGTTGTGGGAATGGGAGCTGCTCGTCAACTGAGTGAGTTCCAGAAGAACAATCCTCCAATGTTCAAGGGGGCATACGATCTAGATGGTGCTCAGAAGTGGTTGAAGGAGATCGAGAGGATCTTCCGAGTAACTGAGTGTGCCGATAACCAGAAGGTCAGGTTCGGTACGCATATGCTGTCAGAAGAAGCAGATGACTGGTGGGTTGCTACCCGTACTGAGTTGGAAACTGCTGGAGATGCTGAGATTTCTTGGGCTGTGTTCAGAGAGAGATTTCTGAGGAAGTATTTTCCCGAGGATGTCAGAGGAAAGAAGGAGATAGAGTTCTTGGAATTGAAGCAGGGTAACAGGTCTGTTACGGAGTATGCTGCTAAGTTCACAGAGCTGTCGAAGTATTATACTCCCTATGCTGAGGCTGCTGGGGAATTTTCCAAATGTGTGAAGTTTGAGAACGGGTTGCGTCCCGAGATCAAGCAGGCGATTGGGTATCAAAGGATTAGAGTGTTTTCTGATTTGGTTGACTGTTGCAGGATTTTCGAACAGGATTCCAAGGCTAGAGCAGAGAGCTATCAGCAAAGGGTTGATAGGAAAGGTAAGAGTCAGAATGACCGTGGAAAACCGTATGCAGCTGGCAAAGGTTTTCAGAGACAGAGTGGGATGAAGAGGCCTAGTGGGGGAGACTCTAGTGCTCCTGCTAAGTGTTACAGATGTGGTCAGGCTGGACATCGTATCCATGAGTGTACCAGTAATGAGAAGAAATGTTTCAAGTGTGGAAAAGGTGGTCATTTGGCTGCAGAGTGTCGGTTGAAGACTGTAACTTGTTTCAACTGTGGAGAGTTGGGTCATATCAGTCCACAGTGTCCTAAGCCGAAGAAGGAGAATCAGTCAGGAGGCAAGGTTTTTGCTTTATCGGGTGCTGAGATTTCTGCAGATGATCGTTTGATCCGAGGTACGTGTTATATTAATGGCTTTCCTCTTGTAGCTATTATTGACACCGGTGCTACTCATTCCTTTATATCTTTGGATTGTGCTGTGAAACTTAAGTTAGAGATATCTGAGATGCTTGGAAGTATGGTGATTGATACTCCTGCGAAGGGTTCAGTGACTACTACTTCAGTTTGTTTGAATTGTCCCTTGAGTATTTTTGGTAGAGACTTTGGGATAGACCTTGTGTGTCTTCCACTAGTGCAGATTGATGTTATTCTGGGTATGAACTGGTTGGTGTGTAACCGAGTTTATATCAACTGTTTTGATAAGACTGTGATATTTCCTGAGATTGAAGAAGGAAAGAGTTTGTTTCTATCAGCCAAGCAGGTGAATGAGGAAGTAGCAGATGGGGCGGAGTTGTTTATGCTGTTAGCGACTCTGGAGGCTAAAGATAAACTGGCGATTGGCGATCTAGCCGTGGTGTGTGATTTTCCTGATGTGTTTCCAGAAGAAGTGAATGAATTACCGCCAGAGCGTGAAGTTGAGTTCTCGATTGATTTGGTACCTGGTACTAGACCGATATCGATGGCTCCGTACCGTATGTCTGCTGTTGAGCTAACGGAATTGAAGAGTCAGTTGGAAGATCTGTTGGATAAGAAATTTATTCGTCCGAGTGTGTCACCGTGGGGTGCACCAGTGTTGTTGGTTAAGAAGAAAGAAGGTACTATGAGGTTGTGTGTGGACTACAGGCAACTGAATAAAGTGACGATCAAGAATCGGTATCCTTTGCCGAGGATTGATGATTTGATGGATCAGTTGGTTGGTGCGAGTGTGTTCAGCAAGATAGATTTGAGATCTGGGTATCATCAGATACGTGTGAAAACTGAGGATATTCAGAAGACTGCTTTCAGAACAAGGTATGGACATTATGAGTATTCTGTAATGCCTTTTGGTGTGACTAATGCGCCTGGAGTATTTATGGAGTATATGAATAGGATTTTCCATCCGTACCTAGATAAGTTTGTTGTGGTGTTTATTGACGATATTTTGGTGTATTCGAAATCTGAAGATGAGCATGCTGAGCATTTGAGAGTGGTTTTAGAAGTTCTACGAGAAAAGAAGTTATTTGCTAAACTCTCTAAATGTGAATTTTGGTTAGAAGAGGTTAGTTTTCTTGGTCATGTGATTTCAAGAGGAGGTGTTGCTGTTGATCCTTCTAAGATAGAAGCGGTATCTAAGTGGGAAGCTCCGAAGTCTATTGCTGAGATTCGAAGTTTTCTTGGATTGGCTGGTTATTATAGGAAGTTCATTGAGGGATTTTCTAAGTTGGCGTTACCGTTGACAATGTTGACTAGAAAGGGGCAAGCGTTTGTCTGGGACTCAAAATGTGAAGAAGGTTTCCAAGAATTAAAGAGAAGGTTAACTAGTGCTCCTATTCTGATATTACCGAGTTCGTCGGAATCATTTGAGGTTTACTGTGATGCTTCATTGTTGGGTTTGTGTGGTGTGTTGATGCAGAATAAGCAGGTTATAGCTTATGCTTCGAGACAACTAAGGGTTCATGAGAGGAACTATCCGACGCACGATTTAGAGTTGGCAGCTGTGGTATTTGTTCTGAAGTTATGGAGACATTACTTGTATGGATCAAGATTTGAGGTTTTCAGTGACCATAAAAGTTTAAAGTATTTGTTTGATCAGAAAGAGCTGAATATGAGACAGAGGAGATGGTTAGAATTTCTGAAGGATTATGACTTTGGTTTGAATTACCATCCGGGTAAAGCAAATGTAGTGGCTGATGCGTTGAGTCGGAAATCATTGCATATGTCTATGTTAATGGTTAAGGAATTGGATTTAATTGAGCAGTTTAGAGATTTGAGTTTGGTGTGTGAGAGTACTCACAATAGTGTTAAATTGGGAATGTTGAAGTTAACAAGTGGTATTCTGGATGAGATCAGAGAGGGTCAGAAATCCGATGTGTTTTTGGTTGATAAGTTGACTTTAGTGAATCAAGACCAAGGTGGTGAATTCAGAGTTGATGAGAATGGTGTTTTGAAATTTGGTAATCGGGTGTGTATTCCGGATGTTACCGAACTTAAGAAGAGTATTCTGGAGGAAGGACATCGTAGTGGCTTGAGTATTCATCCTGGAGCTACGAAGATGTATCATGATTTGAAAAAGTTATTTTGGTGGCCTGGAATGAAAAAGGAAATCGCGAGTTTTGTGTATTCTTGTTTGACGTGTCAGAAGTCGAAGATTGAGCATCAGAAGCCGTCTGGGCTAATGCAACCGTTGGCTATTCCAGAGTGGAAGTGGGATAGTATCAGTATGGATTTTGTTTCTGGTTTACCGAGGACAAGTAAGAATTTTGAAGCTATTTGGGTGATTGTTGACAGATTGACAAAGTCGGCTCATTTCATTCCGATCAGAATGGATTATCCGTTAGAGAGATTAGCCGAGTTGTATATTGAGAAGATTGTAAGTTTGCATGGTATTCCGTCTAGTATTGTTTCGGACAGAGATCCTAGATTTACATCGAAATTTTGGGAAGGTTTGCAGAAGGCTTTGGGAACTAAGCTGAGATTGAGTTCTGCATATCATCCGCAGACTGATGGTCAGACTGAGAGGACGATTCAGTCATTAGAGGATCTTTTGAGAGCTTGCGTTTTGGAAAAGGGAGGTGCTTGGGATTGTTATTTGCCTTTGATTGAGTTTACCTACAACAATAGTTTTCATTCGAGTATTGGTATGGCACCGTTTGAAGCTTTGTATGGTAGGAGATGTCGGACACCTTTATGTTGGTATGAGTCCGGTGAGAGTGCTGTGGTTGGACCGGAGATTGTTCAACAGACTACAGAAAAGATTAAGATGATTCAGGAGAAGATGAGAATTGCTCAGAGTCGTCAGAAGAGTTACCATGACAAGAGGAGGAAGTCACTTGAGTTCCAAGAGGGAGATCATGTATTTCTTCGTGTCACTCCGATAACTGGTGTTGGTCGGGCTTTGAAGTCGAAGAAGTTGACACCTCGATTTATTGGTCCTTATCAGATTTTGGAGAGGATAGGAGAGGTAGCCTATCGTATCGCTTTACCGCCGTCGCTTGCGAATTTGCATGATGTTTTTCATGTGTCTCAGTTGAGGAGGTACATTCATGATCCGTCGCATGTAGTCCAAGTAGATGATGTACAGGTGAGAGATAACCTGACTGTTGAAACATCACCTATGAGAATCGAGGATCGAGAGTTGAAACAGTTGCGGGGTAAAGAGATTGCCTTGGTGAAGGTAGCTTGGGGAGGACCAGCAGGCGGCAATGTGACTTGGGAACTGGAGAGCCAGATGAAGGAGTCTTATCCGGAGTTGTTCGCTTGAGGTATGTTTTCGAGGACGAAAACTCTTTTAGTGGGGGAGAGTTGTAACACCCCGATAATAATATGTATTTATTTAAATTAAATTAATAATATGTTTATTAATTTAATTAGAATATTTGAATTATTATTATTATTTTGGAATAATAATTATTGGGATAATTATTTAGTGGAATAATATTATTGGAGTATATAAGCTGGAATAATAAAAAGTCCCAATTTTTTGGAAAAAGGTTTTCACGTGGAAAGGGAAAAGAGGCAGAAAGGGCAAAAAGCCAGAGAACGAAGGTTGAAGGAAGGAGAAGCTTGGAGCTCGGAAGCTGCCGGATTAACTCAGGTAAGGGGGGTTTATCATCAATTAACGGGTATTATGGGACGATATGTACTGGATAGTGATAGACCATTGTTTTACCTATGATTGGATGATATATGTTGAATTTGTGAACTTTTGAGATGAACGAAAATTTGGATTATAATTGACGAAATTCGTAGGAATTAGAGGTAGAAAGGTTAGAAATTTGTGAAATCGAAAGTGTATGATTCGTGTTAGATGATATGAATGAATTGTGTGTGAAATTTGGACTGTAGAAGGTTGAATTGGATAGGTCTCGTAGCAGAGAAAGCCATTGCAGATCTGAGAGCTCTGGTCTCTGGTCATACGCGTATGGCACTAGGCAATACGCGTATGAGATGTTGGTACGCGTATGGGGGGAAGCCTTACGCGTATGGGTGGAAAAGATGGCATTTTGAACGTGAATTGGTCTCTGTTGGTACGCGTAATGGGAAGTTGTTACGCGTAGCGTACGCGTATGGGATAGGTGGTACGCGTATGAGTTGGGCGAGGAAATGCGCAATACGCGTAAGAGAGTAGGCATTACGCGTATGGAGTTGGCCAGGTTTGGGCAATACGCGTATGGCATGGGCAGTACGCGTATGGGCAGAGTTGGGATTTTCCTGAACTGTTGTTGTGCAGTTTTTGGTTGTTTAGGCTGAGTGATGTACTTAGCTGAGATATGATGTTGTAGGAATCAATTTCCGTTGTTTTGAGTGGTATAGGTATTAGTAGAGTGTGCTAATACTGTGTTTGATTATGTGGCATGATATGATATGCTTTTGTGATTAATTATGTTGATAATGTGTGATGGTATACATGATGATGTGAATGTATACATGTGTGAATAGACTGTATTATGGCTTAGAGTGTGAGCATGTGTCTATTCTTGATTTTTGTTGATGTTGCATTGCTAGGTGATTAGCATGCATGTTGTGGCCCATTTGGGGTGGTAGCTAATTCCCATGGTGAGGAATTAGTGAGTAAATCATTTTGATTGTTGTTGTTGATGTTTGCATGCTAGGTGATTAGCGTGCATTTCATGGCCCATTTGGGGTGGTAGCTAATTCCCATGGTGAGGAATTAGTGAGTGAGTCACTATGTCTCAAATGAGTGGGACTAGTGAGCTTGGTAGCCGTGCCTGGATTTGGACGGTGAGGTTGAACTATATGTTCACAAATAGTCGGTACCGCATGCATAGAGTCTCATTGCATAATAAATGTATGGCATATAATATGAATGGATGTATTCCAGTATTATATGTGTGTTGTGTGTTGTGTTGTTGATGTTGAGTATGGTTGAGATTATATATATGCTATATGTTATTGTTGAATATGATGTTTGAACGGATACTGCCATTGCTGAGTGTGTAGTCTGGTTAGGGTGAATTAATGTGTTAATTACTTAGCATTACATGTTGTTCTATAATGCTTGTTATATTGATTGAGGAACTCACCCTTACGCCTATTTTTCAGGTAACGAGAAATGAGTTGAGTAGAAGCTAATGCTTGGAGTCTAGAGTAGTTCTTATGGGTCATGCTCTGATAGATGTAACATCGGGAGGGGATGTCTTAATTGATTTGATATTGGTTGTTGATGATTTACATGTATTGTGTTACATGTTTTACATTGAGTTGAATTTTATTCCGCTGCGAATTATGCAAAGAACCTTATTTTGATTAAATAAATGAGCATGACAGGATATTTTAATGATTTTTATGAAATGATTGTGTGACACCCTTCGGGGCATAATTACTCTGATGAATATATTGTTATTTTAATTATAATAATTTGGGGTATTTAGAAGGGTGTTACATTTGTTACATCGATTGAGGAACTCACCCTTACAATTATTTTTCAGGTAACGAGCAATGAGTTGAGTAGAAGCTAGTGCTTGGAGTCTAGTGTAGTCACCGTAGTGGGTCATGCTCTGATAGATGTAACATCGGGACGGGATGTTTTAATTGTTTATTGTCGGTTGTTGAACCATTTTTCATGTAATACGTTATATGTTTGTGGAGTGGTTGAGTTGATTTATATCCGCTGCGAATTGTGCAAAAAAATATTATTTTGATTAAATAATGAGCATGACAGTTATTATGTTGTTAAGTGTTGTGTGACACCCTTGGTGCATAATTACTCTGATATTTGTTGTTGTTATTTTAATTAAATATTTGGGGTATTTTAGAAGGGTGTTACATGATTAACAAAGTTTGGATGTTTGTATAGTGTTTGTAGTTCTTAGAAATCCAATCACTACCAAATGGTATGTGATTACTACAACATCACAAATTTCACAGTGATTCAAAAATTAGTATCCAAACAATGTTGATCAAGAGATTAAAGTAATCGATAATTTGCAAACCAAAAAATAAAAGAGAGAGAGAGAGAGAGAGAGAATATACAAGGATTTTTTAGGCAGTTCCCCAATCGACCTCGCTATGGGTATGTTTTCCCTCAATTCGAATTCGAATTGAGATATTATTATAATAAATCTTACTTTGAAAATGTATGTATACAAGAGATGAGAAATCAAATCCCACAAACCCTAAGTTTGTTCTTGACTCTAGCACCTCCAAAAACCTTGATCAAAGCTTGATCAAGACACCAACAATCCCTCTTAAATTCACCTGTTGTTGCTACTTCCTTACAAGACCTCCTTGTCTCAAGTCTTTCACCTGGATGAATTAATCCCAAGCGCACACTTGTTGAACCCAAGATTTGTCAACACGATCCATCGTTTCACGCTACTCCTTTGCACGACACACATAATCCCAAGGCTTTCACTCGATCGAATCTGAATTGCACAATCTTGTCCAAAACCTTCAAACCCTAAAGATCTTGGATTCATGTAGTTTTGCTCACTCTAGAAACCCTTACTTGAGAATGATGTATGTATGAAGTGTTTATATGCATGGGTGGTTTAGGGTAAAAAGGAATGCAAAGGACTTGAGAAAAATATGAATTTTTGAAAATTTTCATCTGATAGGTCGATCTATAAAAGTTATGTGTCAACCTGTTTGATGCATAGGTCGACCTGTCTAAAATCGTGTGTCGACCTGTGACTGTTATATGCTCCCTATATATCGACCTGAAAACTCAGCACATGAGACAAAAGCTACATGCTTTAATACTACACCATATGTGTCGACCTATAGAATCCATGTGTCGATCTATAGGCAAGAAATTTTTTCCATAGGTCGACCTGTAATGTTATTTTTCACAAAAATTTATTTTTCATGCATGTTTAATGCATGATACCTTTTCCAAGTTGTTTCCAAATACTTTTATGCTTCCTAATGCTAAGATGTAAATAGAGAATCAGAGGATATCGTTCTATATACATTAACGCTAAAGTATCCTAGTTTTGACATCATACAAAACACATCTAACGGAAGTTGCACTCACAAATACATCACTTATGATGTATTGTATCTAAGAATCATCGGGAAAGGTTTTTATTTTTCATGATGCAGATGAATCTTCAGAAGACATACTCAAAGTCACCAAAGATGTATTGATCACCCGAAAATTGTATAACTTGATAAGGAGAAAAGATGACCATCAAGTCAAGAGAAGATAAGCCTTCTACAATATCTTAGAAACTTGACCAAAAGTATGACTATATGCTTTTAGATAAGTATTTACAGTTATTTTTTAAATTGTGTTTCAATTCTTATCTTAAATTACTAAGTTGTCCTCTTTGATGAGCACTGGCCTAAGGACATGTTATTTGAATTAAAATCATTGTGTGGGACTTTGTCCGGAATTCGCGAGATCATCAATATATAGGCACCAAGTGTATTTGTGAAAACAAATTGGACGAAATCAAATTGATAACAAAGGGATTTCATCATTGGCTATATAAGTAAAAGAAGTTTAGGTGATCATTTCCTCCGTCTTTTGTCCATGAGGTAATATTGTTTCACTTATTTCTTTGTGCGTAAGTTTATTTTAAACTACATCTACTTCTTATATGTCAGGTCTTATGTTATTTCTTGTTGTGCTCTAAAATGTGTGATAAATATGTTATATGATCAACCTCATGTTTGGCCACTTCCAAAAACTTCAGTGAAAAACTTTATGTTTTTCAACCTATAAGTGTATAGTGGCTTCATGATATTGTCTCATATGCATTTCATTAAAAATTAGTTATATTTTGAAGTAGTCATGTTTGAGCATGTTATTTATCATTTCATTCATGAAAAATGAGAGTTTTTCATGTTCTAAAGACTTTAAATTATTTCAAATGGACATAAAAAGTGATTTCCTTAATGGCTATATAAATAAGGAAGTGTATGTTTCACAACCTCACAGTTTTGAAAATCATGAGTATCCTAATCATGTTTATAAACTAAAACTAGCTTTGTATGGTCTCAAACAATCCCCTAGGGCTTAGTATGAGTTACTTAGTAAGTTCTTACTTGATCAAGGATACTCTAGAAGGAATATAGATATTACACTTTTCATTAAATGTCAAAGAAAACATCTTTTAGTTGAAATTTTATATTGATGATATAATATTTGGTTCTACCAACATGCAACTTGTCAAAGAGTTTTCTAAGCTTATGTAGGGAGAATTTGAGATGAGTCTAATGGGGGAGTTAAATTACTTTCTTGAACTTCAAATCAAGCAGCTCAAGGAAGGGACATTTGTGTTTCAAACAAAACACTGTCACGAGTTGCTTAAACGCTTCGGAATGAAAGATGCCAAGTCAATTGACACTCCAATGCCCACAAATGAAAACTTGGATAGATATGAAAATGGTATGGATGTTGACGTTAAAATGTATAGATTTTATTTTCTTGTGAAGTGCATTTTCTGTCTCATCCTATGAGATAATATCATTCTCAATTTATCTCTTTCCCCTTAAAGTTTCTATGATATATGTGGCTTATCTATGACTAAATTGATTGCATGCTTATAATTTAAGAGTATGTGATATACTTGACGTATGAAGAATTTCTTATGTGTTCACTTCCAAAAATTTCAATTGATTACACATGAATTTTTTAATTTATATGCTTATAGTGACATCTTGATTAATATCTTCATTATATATATCTCACATCATTAAGTTCCTTGTTCTTGAAGTAATTTCTATGATATTTGCGGTTGAGCATGTTATTTATCTTATTCTTATATGAAAAATGCATTTATGTTTTCATGTCCTTTTTGTTTATTGTGCTATTTTGTTGCAACCTTTTATGATAAATGTGTAATGGATATTATCTCTTTTGCCTATACTTGGTTGTTTATTTATGTTTAAGCTTCGTTAAATTTCACATAATTCTATGTGAGTGCTTGTTTAAGTTGAAAAATTATGGTTGTGTTGAAAATTTCTAGTTGTGTTGAAGTGTCTTAAACTGTTTTGTGAAACCATTACAATTGATTTGTTACATATTCAACACAAAGAGAATTAAGCTTGGTGTATTTCACACCAAGTGTCTGATATTTTAATTGTACATTAAGTGTTCGATAAAATTCCTTAGTCAAGTTTATTTTTACATTTCATTGGAAATCGTTGGTCTTAGTGTGGTTTATATTCAAACAAATTATATTGAACGTGTTGGTTTGATTTTCCCATCTTTAGCATACATTATACTAGGATTTATACGCATATCCGATTCTACCAATAACGATTTGGATAAATGAGAGTCGATCCGAATTCGCTTCTGCTTTCCATAGAAAAATATATTCTTTTCAAAGCAATATTTTTAATAAGAAAAATTGATTTAGCGATCTATTCAACCCCCCTTATAGATCATTGTCCTCGTCTAACATGAAGGAGGTGCCAACATAATATGTTGGTAATATATGCCTTATAATCCAATCAATACTTAAGAAGAATAAGAAATTTGCTAAAAGTTGGACTCCAACTTGGCATGGTGATGATAACATGGCTATATTTTGTGTAACAAATAGTATAGAAACTTATTGTGTCAACATCAAATAAGGTACTTGCGCTTGTAGGAAATGAGACTTATCTGGGATCCCTTGCAGCCATGCCATAACATGTATATGGCATAACAAAAAACAACTTGAAGAATATATTTCTGAGTATTACAGGTTTGTCATGAGCTAAGTCATGTTATTTGGTTTGTCATGTTATTTCTGAATATATTTTTTAGTATTGGTATTTTGTGCAGGAAATCAACTTCTCAAAAAACATACTCACACATCATCTACCCTACAGATTATCCTCAATTATGGCTTGTAGATGGTGCATTAATGGTCAATCCACCAGTGATGAGAATGGAAATTGGACATCCCAAAAAGATGAGGAACAAGACCAATGATGAATAAAAAAACCCACATGTTCTACCAAGGAAGCTAGCAACTGTCACATGTCAAAATTATGGATCCAATAGAGATAAAAAAAAATTTAAAGGAAATAGGGAAGTATATAGGGCCATTCGAAAGGGAGGCAATAAGACCAAAAAGCAAAATACTACAAAGGGAAAGGGCGAGAAAAAGAATTCAAAGAGTGCAACACAGCTTACCCAAGAAGTTGGATCTTGCTCACAAGAACCTCCAGCTACTCAAGAATAGAAATTATGTTTTGTTTATGTATTTTGGTATGTCATGAACAATTTGTAATGGTTATTGTAGCGGGGTATTCGTTACCTTTAGATTTATTGACTAAATCAAAAGTAAATCATACAATTCGAGTCGCCACGGCACTTCTATTTATCCAAAGGAAAGGTTAGAAAGTGAACAAAAACCAAGAAATTTTATCAAATCAAAAACTAATAAAAATGTCAGAGATCTGGGTAAGGGGGTTGGGTATGCAATGGGAAGGTTTTAAGCACCCAAAACATCCTTAGTACTCTAAGGGAGCCCTTTTTGCAAAGTTGCATGGTAGGTTGGTATCTGTGAAAAGATTTGTGCAAACAAGATTGGGGAGATGAGAAAAGAATATACATATTATTTACAATTTTGTTGTTTGAATGGATAACCCATTGCCTACGTACCATCACAAAGGTAGGATCAAAACCTCGTAGTTCGGGGTAAAAATCTCAAAAGATTGGTGAATTGATTTGGTCAAAAGCCTTAAGGTCTTTTGTTATCAAAGGGAGAAAACTCAACCTAAACCAACAATCCACCATGTGAGGAGAGCTTCAACATACTAGTGAGGGATCTACCCTATAATAAGTATGGAAGACTTATAGTCCAATCACTAAGGATAAGGTGAGGTTTACATCAATCACTATGATAACTCAAACCTATGGCTAATGTTTATGAAAAGTTTTAACAAAGGTGGCCATTGGAACCACAAAAATCACTTGAAGTGAGTTGTATTTACAAATTAGAAGTATTCACAAAATGAAGTCAAAGTTGACTTAAAATTCAATTCAAAATAAGTATTAATGAAAAGAGTTTGAAAAATCAAAGGCATATGGCCTAGGTTTCTAATTTGAAAACAATGTTAATGTTTGTACAAAATGAGTTTGGCTTGGGTTAGAGTGGAGAGAAGAAGAGAAGGGCTAGTCCTAAACATGCAAAGATGAGAGAAGAGATAAAACCCTTGGAGTTCCTTTCTTGAGATCATAGAGATGATTCAAGATTCTCCTTTCCTTTGGACTTAGCAATTAACTCAAACAATCAAACAAATATTCAATCAAGCTCCTAGGATCTCCATTTGACTTGTCATCTCTTAACTTGGCTATTCATGACAATGGTCCTTCTTACTATCTCAAGTTTGGAATCCCTATCACACAAGAACAAACAATCAAAAAGTTCACAATGCAATAAGAGGAATGGACAAAGAATGAGTTTAGAATTAGAGGTCCTTTGAAGTCAACTTTCAAGATTTAGCATTCTAAAGGCATGAGGCCTAGTTGCTCTTCGACAAATTTAGCATTCTAAAGGCATGAGGCATAGTTTCTCTTGAACTCCATTAAGCATAGGTAAGGTCCTAATTCTAAGTCCTTTCTCCTTTTTGCATTGGATTCACACAAACAATCACAAAACAAGCACAAAGCCACAATATATTTACACAATAATGTGCTCAAATGAGCAAAAGGAAAATGGCATAAACATAAAATATGAGCTCAAATGAGCAAAGGGAAAAGGCAATATGAATAAATGAGAAAGAAATTAAATTGCATTAAAGTAAATTGCAAGAATTAAATGCTTGAATTAAAAGTTAGTAATTAGTGGTTAGTGTTAGTGTGTCATAAGGTAATTTAGTGCTATGTTAAGCAATCGTAAGTGGACTAATGTAGTGGTCACACCTATCTGAGGCCGGTCAATAAAACTATAGGAAAATAAACACAAGTTAGAGATCATGACTAGTAAGCCAAGCTCCTACAACTTGCCATGCCAAAAGAAAAGAAGAAAGGCCTTGTATGGATTTCAGGTTCTTTGTTTGACCAAGAAGCAACCTATCTTGGACACAAAACAACTCACTTGATCTTTGATCAAGTTGAGTTTGATTTGGATCAAAGAATCTTAAGCCTCTCATATGTCAAGGCTAACCACAAATCATTAACTCATTGGCCAAAATAAAAAGAAGAAGATGAAGGTGAAATAAAATGGACAAAATGAGAATTCAAATGACATAAACAAAACACAATGATCAAATGTGAATGAAATCAACATCAACCAATGGTAAACAAAAGTGAAATGAAGATTAGAAGTCAATAAAGGTCAAACATATTCTTGGTAATTTTGAAATTAAAATAAATGCATAAAATAAAATAAACAAAGTATGGTCAAACTTCAAATTTATTTTAAATCAACTTGGATAAGTCCAATTGAATTATCATAAGTCTAACATGGTCAAACAAGGTTTGACAAATTTTCTCAACATTTTTTGAAAACAAAAACTATTTTTAAACAATTAAAAATCAAGAAAAATAACACAAATGAATTAAAATCTCAAATAAATCTCAAATCAATTAAGAAATTGATGAGAATATTTTTCATAGACTTATCATAATCCATATGTGTTAAGAAAATATTTTTGGAATTTTTGGATATCAAAAAGTATTTAAAATGAATTAAAACCTATTAAAAACAAAATAATTCACAAAAAATATTAAATGGAATCACAAAAATGATTAAAAATCAGATTATGGAACTAGATTTTAAAAGAAAAATTTTGCAATTGGTCTCATATTTTTGTGATTCCAAATAAAATAGTTATGAATTTTTGAAAATAAATGAAATAAAAGAAAATAAAACAGAAATTGAAAAATATGAAAAATCCAGGACCGCATGGTCTGTTTCATTAATTGACGTGGACAATCCAATGGCTCAGAGGCGCGCTTCCATGGTGATCATTAGTCAAGCGCGTTGCAAAGTGGATTTAAAAAAGTCAAATAAACAAAAGGCCAGGATTAGAACCTATGAGCCAGATCTGAAGGCTATGGTGCATCCACGTGGGGACGGTGGTGGAAACCACTGTCTTCTCCGGTGAGCCAACTGTTTCCGGCCACCAGTTGCAGGTTTTCGAACCTCAACCAAAATTCATGATCCTTATACCAAAATGAAGCTGGGGTGATGTACATCACCCCTGTAACCTTGGATTATCTTCAAGATCTCTATGGAATGAGAAATCTGAGATGGAAAATCCAAGTGTTCAAACTGAAATGAAGAGATATAGATCAAAACAGTTTGAGCATAAACCTTTGAAGTGCAGCTTTAAACAACACGATCTGCTCCAATTCTAGCTTCCAACTTGATCAGGAGATGATGATGATGATGATAGGCTTAGGAATTAGAAACTGAAGATCAACCAAGGAAGTTGAAATTCAAGTTTGAATTTGAGAAAATAAAATCAGAATTCCTCTAGTGTGGTTGGGTTTAAATTTCTGCAGAGCTTTAGGTTGAATCCAGGGTTGAAATTGAATGGAGCAAGCATGGTATTTATAGCTGAGCTGCAAGGCAAGGAGGGAAAATACTCGTGTGCATGATCATTGGGTCCTCCATGCATGGGCTTGTACAGGCGCATGTGAGGCCCAAAATCAATTGGAAATGCAAGCTAAGCTGATTCTGAAGTGAAATGGACGTGTGATTTAAATGGCAATTGCTTGTGCATGAAGATTCAATGTGAATTCCATAATTGGGCATAAATGTTCCTCTCTTCGAAAGTCACTCATGGAAAATCCAAACATAGGCGTGTGAGTAATGGTTGGAAAGGTCTTGACATAAGGAACAAAATATATGTTGGGAAAAAATCCATTTGGAGTTTGGAAAATTGTGAAAACTGGTCATGAAGTTTGATGTACAAAACATATCTTTGAAAAATTTGCCAAAAGTGGCCAATTTCAAGCCCTTCTGTTTCAATGATGCAAGTCTCAAATGGAAAAACCTCTAACATAAAAGTTGTATACCTTTTCAATATGATCAACTTAGACTCAAATTTTGAATCATTTGGATTTTTGATGAGAAGGTTATGGGCACTTGAAGTTGGACTTTTTCAAGATTCAATGGTTTTGGTCCAAAGTGACCTATAATGTTTTGTATTATCACATGTGTTTCTTTTATGATTATGAAATTTTGTCCAACATAACATTTGAAGTAGACATCTTAATATTTCCAATGCAATTGGTCTCACCTAAAAATAATAAAAAATGAAGAAGTTAGGTCTTTGGGAAGTTGACCCAAAATTAGGGTTTCAGTCAAAATGACCTATAATGTTTTGAAATGAATGATGACCTTCCAAGTTTCAAATGGATTTTTTATGAACATGAACGTTGTTCATATGGTTCTTAAGAACATTTTTTCTCTTGGGGTCATCTTCATTTGATAAACACATCAAAAGTTAGGTCTCAGTGGATTTCAGATTAGTTAGATGACTTGACTGGTCAACTTCTCAAGGTCAAACTTCAAATCTTGATGAATGAATGATTGAGGATACTCACATAAGCTCATATATGCATAAAATTATGAATGAAAGAACTTACCTTGATTGAATTTGATCATAGGTTGAGGTTGCTTCATGAGCAATGCATAGTCAATGCACAGTTGAATTAGGGTTTCTTGGAAAATAATCCTCAAGCCCCTTTGATTTATCTTGATCAAATTGGAAAATTGAGATACTTGGGAGACATATATGATGATTGAGAGATTTGGGAACCATTGTCATGCTTGCTTTCATCTTCATCTGGCTATTTCATTAAGCATAGGAGCCTCCTAGGAGCAAGGGATCTCATGATTGCTTATGCTTCAAAACAAAAGATGTAAGTGACATATTTTTGTGTTTTTGGTTAGTAAACAAAATAAGAAAAGCAATAATATACAATTCAAGCATGCTTGGTGGTCTCAAACCAACTCACACAAGTCCTAACCCTAGGGTTAAGGAGCCAAGATGCTATGATCCTTGAGGCAAATGCAATGAGCAATGATACGATGCCATGAGGGATCTTAGGGTCAAAATTAGGGTCTTACAGTTATGTATTTTGGTGTGTCATGAAATAAGTATTTCAATATTTTGGTGTTTTGGTTTGGTTTGTCATGAACAAAGTTGTAATTGTCATGAACAAGTTTATGAAATGTCAATGATGTTTTGAGTCTTGAAATTTCACTGTTACATTACAGGTCTATCTTACAAATTAAAAATTGTATTGAATTGTGTTTTGTTCAAGGTTTACATTTGTTAACATTGCACTCAAATTAACATTACAGGTTTGTCATGATCAAATTACAAACTGTCATGAACAGGTCTATCATAACAATTACACATTATGTCATAACAACAATTACATGTCTGTCATAACAATTACAGGTATGTCATATTCAATATTTACAGGTTTGTCATAACAATTACACATTATGTCATAACAAAAATTACATGTCTGTCATATTCAACATTTACAGGTCTATCATAACAACAATCTTAACATTGCACTCAATATTCAACAACAAAAATCTTCATTCAACTTAATATAGTCAATTACATTGCATTGTAGTTCACACAGCATTAACAGAACATTACATTGCACAACCAAACATAAACAAATCTAACACAAACAAACCTAACACAAACAACCTATCATAATCAACTAATTTATTACATTTGATACAATCAATCCAATTAACAACATTAATGTCATTCTCATGGTAAACTTGTTCATCATCTTCAAGAACTTGATCTTCAACTTCAGTTGATCCTCTCTGATAATGGCTACATTCAACTTAACATTTTCTTGGTTTAAATTTTGGTGCATTGAAGATATTACTTCCTTGGCTCGTTGGGACATTTCTTCATCGTACCAGACGAAGTGACTACATCTCTTATATACCTGATTCTATAAATATACAAGAAAAATGAGGGATTTTCTGGAAATCACAAAATAACATTGTTCATGGATATTGCAAATCAAACTAACCTTATACATCCCACAGTCAAATGAGTGTGAATGTATGAGATTCATAGAGGGTGTGAACTTTGAGAGTGACTATAAACCCTAAGTTTCCCGGATTTTCAAAAAATTATTATAATTATTTCAATGGAAAATTTATTTAACAGTTTTAAAAGGTCTTAGGCTCCACGTATATGTTGACAATTTATTTCAACATTCTACATTTTTAATTTTTTTTATTAAATTCCCCAAAAAAATAAACTTAAGAAAATGATAATAAAATTACAATTCTTAAAACAAATCACTTGTCACGCACTACACGTATTATTTCGTCTAATTCTAATATTTTTTTAATATTTGATCACTTACTAATATTATTTGATTTTTTAGTTTTTGAAAATTCTTGATGAAGTCCTAGATGATATGCCCTAAATAAAACTCATGATGTCACTAGTAAGAAATCATGGAGTAATTAAAGGTATATTAAAAAATATGATAGTGGAGACTTTAGTCAATATATGTATTCTGATTAGAAGTAGTAAATAAGTATGTATGTCCTGTTTATTTCCGTTCTAAAATAAAATGATATATATTGCATAGGAAAGTTTTGAAATACCTTGAAAAACAATATAGACATGTACTAACTTTCAAACAAATTGAAATTAAATATGTTGAGTTTCACTTTCTACCTAGACAATAGACACTACATAGAGATTCAGTAAAACATAAATTTTATAGCTTATATTAATTTTATTTTTCAAAAAATTTATACTTTTTATTAATTTTACTTTTCAAAATTTTCATACCTTTTATTAAAATCCAAGTTGAAGAATTTCATACCAAATTATATTCCTAAACTTATATATATATATATATATATATATATATATATATATATATATATATATATATATATATATATATATATATATATATATATATATATATATATATATATATATATATATATATATATATATATATATATATATATATATATATATATATATATATATATATATATATATTAAGTCAAACTAATATTTTCTTTAAAAAAACTGATTTAAACAAAAATTAAAAAATAACTTTAAAACACCTTAAAAATAATTAGTAAAATAGAACAATAGAAATTTATAAATATTTTTTATAAATTCTTATAACGATAATGAAATCTTAAAAAAATTGTATTAAATGAGATTAATGTGTTAAAATCATCTTAAAGAAAATAAGTTTGAATTGAAAACTAAAAATTAAATAAAAAATAATTTTGCTAAAAGTTACATAAATACTATTATCATTTTTTATAAAAAAAATTAAATGTATTAAACTTTTATACAAAAAAAAATGATATTTTCTTTTATATTTAATAAAATATTAGAGAAAATCTGCAGCAAAATCTGCAAATAGTTACCTGCGGATTTTCCCTAGGATTTTGAATCGCGGTTTGGTTCTTGTTGAAAATATAATATCCGCAGGTGACCTGCGAAGTTTGTTGCAATATAAAATTTCGTAGGAAAGTGTATTCATTTGCAGAAATAGCAGGAAAAACCGCAAAGTGTATTCATTTGCAGAAATAGCAGGAAAAACCGCAGGTACACTCAATCTTCCTGAAAACTATGTAATAAATTCGCCGCAAAACTTGCTTTCATAGAAAACAAGAGTATTTTTAGTAATGTGTCATGTAAAGATGACATAAGTATTGCAATTTGATAGTAGCTTCCTTGTAGGTGGGTAGTATTGTCTGAAAATTGACATAAGTTTGAGACTTGCGATTTCAATAATTGTTCTCTTTTTAGCTTAAAATGATTATAATAAATAAAAAATTAGAAATACATTTTTTGCGGATTTACTTGCGGATTCTTTGATTTCCTTCAAGATTACCTACGAATTATTGGTTTTCTTGCAAAATTATCTGCAAGTTTAACTATCTTTATACCAAAGGACATACCTGCATAACTTACTTGCTTCGTGTTTATCTGCGTTTTTTATGAGATTTTCCTACAACTCTAATTACTCAAGAAGGTTTTAGATGAAAACCAATATCGACATGGAAAATCATAGATAACACATTTCCTGTGAAAATTCTGTCAAAATCCGCAGGAAAATAAAGTATTTTAGTTGTCAGATGTGTACATGATCATTAGAATAAACACTACTATTATATTCATTCATTCATCCATGGAACTATTGGACAAGTTAATGGTTGATTAATCGAAGAAGAGTTACAAATAACAGAAGAATTAACAGGTTCACAACATATGAACTTATTATTGTGATGGGAATTTAAAACAGACACGTCAGGGTGACCAAGATGATCGTGCCAGAGACTGGACGTAAGACCGATAAAAATGGAGGGAGTGGTAACATGATATAGATCGCCACGACTGTCATATCCCATGAGAGGAAACTCCGATTGAAAATTAGATACAACAAAACCAAAAAGGTCATAGAAAACAGAGACATTGTAGTCAGTGGTGAGTCGTTTCATAGAAATTAAATATTTAATAATTTTCGGAGCATACATGATATACTTTAAGTTAAGGGGTTGGTGATAGGTGGTTATTTATGTATGGTGTCGTGAATTGAAATTCCATGGCCACTTCTAACAATAATTTTCTGATTTGAATTGCTTAAAGGAGAATAAGACGAGAGATTTCCTTGTGATGTCTTCGTGTGAGATGTTGCGTCAGTATCCATGTACCACTTATTGTCAAGAGTGTGGAGATACATGTGTGCATAACGGTCTTAATGTATGTCGGTGTCTGAGATGATGTAGTAATTGCATATGTCTGAGAACACTGTCCTAGAATTTTTGGCTGCTTCGGTGGACCGATAGGACATGTCCACTGAGAGGTGGGATACAGGCACGAAGGCATAGTCCATAGTGGTAGAGTCTAACCCCATGATTTACGGGTTGAGTATTGTCGTTGTTGTCAAAGAGGAAATGACCATGGTGGAAGGGCGTTGGGAACTCCAGACTGAAAACCTTGACAGTTACCACGTCCCATTCCTCGACCCTGGTTGCCCCGAGAGTTGGCACAGTTTCTTGGGTTGCCACGCTGAGAGGTGTCTTTAGAAGGTCATTGTTGTGTGCATGACAGAATGCAAACTGGTGCAAGTCATTTTATTAGCTATATCGGCTTCTTCCAAAGTGAGCATGGGACGGGCTTGATAGAAGGCAAGAAGAGGATTACTCAGACGAATCAAGGTAGTAGCACTACAATAAGCTTATGGAAGACCAGATATCAGTTGAAGAACCAGACAGTGATTGTTAACCGGAAGGCCAACATTCCTCAACTGGTTATGGAGCATCTTAAGACGCGGACAGTAAGCAAAAACATTAAGAAAATTCTCCATGTGAGTGTTAGAGAACTCTTGCTCGAGAGTGACATCGCGAGCATTCTGATTGTCTTAAAAAATGTCAGTCAAACGATTTTAGGCTTCCATAGCAGTGAAGCCTGATTCCATGATGGGGTCAACATGTCAGTGGAAATTGTGTTGATGAACGATAAAGTCAAGTGTGGTCCACTGTTTATACTCAACACTTGAGGTATCTGTCGATGGTTTCTTATCCGTAAAAGGAACAATATGATGCAAAATCCTATGAGAGTGGGCATGGATGCAGAAGAGCTTGGCCCATGTGTCATATTGATCTTTCTCTATCTCAAATATAATAGAATTTGGATCTTGATGTTTGAAGTTGCAAGAACGAAATGAAACTCCATCTTTGTAACTGGCAATGAGGAATAAGAGTTTGTCGCCTTCCTGGTATCACGACTAACAGAAGAGGTGGTGGTTCTGTCATTGGTGTTGTCATCACTGTGATCGAACTCAGACATCATTTGTGGAAGAGAATGGGACTCATGAGCTCTTGGGTTAGCCATCTACCAAGTGATGTCAAATACTACCATAGGTAAAATGTGATATGATATTATTTACGCATGATGTTGAAATTATGCTCTCATATGTCCATTTAGGGTTTTAAGCATTGTAATATTAAACAATGCATAAGACAAAAACAGCCTATAGAAAATATACATTTTACTATGAACTTTCTATAAAAATAACTCAAGTTTTGCTGTCAACATACAAAGATTTAAAATGTAAGGAGATATACATGGTGAATAATTTCTCAAAATTTACACTTCTATAGTAACGTAATCTTTGCCAACGGTGTAGATACTGGTCATCAATTTTAGGATCTGCATCTCTTTCAGCGAAGAGAAAAAAAAAATTCGATCCACTCGATCAAAATGTCGTATTTTTGGAGGGCCGACAAAGCAATCATCATAAGAAAAATCTATTGATGAGCTAGAAGAAACTAGGACTTCTGCTAAGTCTAGGACTTTTCTAGGGCATTTAATGAGTTCCAATGAAACTATACCTCTTCACTACAAGAAAGACTTTTGGCTTTCTCAACAGCTTCAACATAGTAATAAAGTCTCCACAGTGTAGCATTATCCTACACAAAGTCAGTACTTATAATGTTAATCAAGTGGTACTTATAATGCTGACAAATTCTGTTCCTATATACTCTTCTGTCTCAATACTATAAATCGTTTTCCAAATCAAGTTCAGACATAATATCCTTTGATTAGAGTATTACCTCTTTTTCCAAATCAACAAATATTTTGTCGCAACTTTGTTCTTCTGCTGGCCTACTTCGACAAATTATCTCCACCACACGGTCAAGATTTTCTGCAGGTAGCCTCTGAATTAATCTCTGTAGCTGCTGTTTCTCAACAAGGGCCATTGGCCTTTATATAGGTATCAGAAACTCAGAATGTTAAACTAATGCAAGAAAATCCAACATTACATAATATACTTGAAAGATAAAAGATTGACATGAATGTTAGAAACTCTTTTTAGGCCTCGGAAGTATGTGTCTCCAACACAACAACCACCGGATCGAAAATGTCTTGAGTTACGAGGTTTCGACCTTGCAGACAACCTTACAACTGATCACATCCTCTATAGCTTATATCCACATAAAGTATCACAACATACCTGCACTTTGACATAACTGCATCAAGAAGTATCTCAAGTTCTTGTTCCATATACCCTAGCTAAAAGCCAACATTAAACACTGATTAATTTCGTGTTTTTACATATATATCATGTAAAACAAAACTTCAATATTCCTAAAAAGATAAAAACATATATACAGATTACAAAGATTTTCATAAGAACATAAGATACATTAAATAAGATAGTCATAGCTTTTGAATGGAGAAGGTTAAGAAAATTACTGTTCCAGAGAGTTCATCGGAATATTTTATCACCATCTTATCAACCTCCACACTATCATTCTCCAACAGGAACTGAAGATCACTCCTCACCTAAACATTAAGAAAAAGGGATGAAGAATGAAATTCATTATGTTGCATTTTTAGGCATAAACACAACCATACTTTCAAGTATCTTCTGCCAGTATTTATCATCTGATACATTGTATTATATATCTTGCATTCATTGTTTTCAGTTTGCATTCATTATTTTCAGTTTGTTTGCCAAAGCTTGTGTATCTCCAAGTAGCTTATACTAGAAGCTTCAGTAAGTTGTTAGTAGTTGTTACTATGGCCCTGTTTGGATAACAACTTATTTGCAGCTTATAACATAAACGTTTATCATGATAAGCACTTGTGTAAAAGTTATTTCTACAGCAAAAAATAAAATAAAGTAAAAAAGTTTTCGTATGATCTATAAATTGTTTTCATAAGCTATCTCTACATTTCTTCCACCTCCTATCATCATAATGATGTAATTGGTCCATTTTTATTTATCCCAATTCAATCTCCTAAAAGTTGCATAACATCTACAACAAACAACATTCACTCATCAATCACTCAAATTGGGTAGTCATCTCAAGATCTGATCAAGAGAAAATTTCCTGACCAGGTGAGCACTTACCATTTTCAAACCAAAATGACTTTGGAGAATTTAAAATATTTTCTTGGAGTTGATGTTGCTCAACCAAAGAATGGGATCATCATCTCACAAAGGAATTATGACATGCCTAAGGAAAACAGTATGCCGGAGGCAAGATGGTCCAGAGGCTTATTGAGATCCAGAGAGATATTTGAGATTCGTTGGAAAGTTCGTATATCTCAATATTACATGGCAAGATGGTCATTGGAAAATGATTTGAATTTTGAGGTACATTAAGGCACGGGGAAAAGGACTACACTCAAGTTGTATGATTCTATGATGCACAAAGGTTCATCTATTAATAGGTGTTCTATTTTAGGATATTGTATATGTGTTAAAGGAAATCTTGTCTTTAGGAAGAACAAAAAGAAAAATGTTGGTGCAAGATGCAGAAGAAGCTGAATATATAGACCTACAACTACAACCACATGTGAGCTTATTAGGAATAGGCAACTTCTTCGAGAAATTAAGTTTGGGAATATTAAGAAATTATGTTGCCATAATCAGGCATCTCCGCCTATAGCCCCTAATCAAGTACTATAAGAGAGAACTAAACATTAAAATTGATTGTCATGAGAGAAAGTTTCCTCTAAAGAAGTAATCACCTAATCATAAATTGATTAGAGTTGTAACAAATACATTCATGTACATAGTTACCCATGTACCAAGGTATACAATCACTTATGGAGTAACATACTCTTGTGAATGTAAATGTAAATTATATTTATATCTATTTCTTATTAAGAGTATAAATATAGCTTATAGTGCAAATTACTCAACCATTTCTCATTTTCCTTAATCTAAACCCAAAACATTTCTTCTCAATCGTTCCCACGGGTGAAACAAGGTGACTAAAGAAAATTGGCCATTGAAAAGGAAAACAAGAGGAGAAATGAGGGAAGCCATAAAGACAGGCGAGTAAAGTGTACTTGACTTGGAGCACTCTAGGTTGGGTTGCCTTATGGAAAGTTCTCGGTAAGTTTGCGAGTGAGGACAGAGCACACTGAAAAGACTCATTAATTTGTGAGGATAGTTGACAATACTTAAAAATTGTCTTGTATGTTACAAATCATTCCCGAACCTGTTCATTATAACAAGGTGACGGTTTTAAAATGAGTCACTATGGATTTTAGAAATCATGAAAATAGCTATTTTAACATTTACATTGTTTAGGGTAATGCGTGACAATTGTTTACTTCAATACTCTCTTTTGTCTTTGTTAACAAGTAAATCTAACACAAATTTTTGGAGGAGAGCAACATTTCTCACTCAATTTTGGTTCTCTCAAATGTTAAAAGGGTTCAAAAGGAAGAGAAAATAGTTTCAAAATATTTTAAATTCATTGACTTATTTAAGAATCCCTACATAAAATGCAACTTGAGATGTTATGAAAAGTTCTCCCCTCGTGAACGAAACAAGGATATGATTGTTTTCCCTCCCATTTCCTTGGCTAAACAAAAAATAATATCTAATAAAATCATTCTCTTTCCTTCCCCTCTCCTCCCCCAACCCAAAAGTAGAATGACTTATATAATGGGCCTAAAGAGTCAATTTGAATGTATTTCTTTTCTTATATCTATTACAGCAATCACAAAACATTAGGTTTTCCAAAACGCATAAAGTAGACAAAAAGGAGGAATCCCTATATATGTTAGCGAAGTATTTTATTAAGACTTTATGATTTCAAGGACAGGGGATAAATCAAATCAAATGCATGAGCAAAAGTATACCTTCATACTGCTTTGGGGATTGACATCACTATTTTGTGCATGAGGACCAGGCCTAGCTGAAGAAGAAGGTGAGGACACCTTTTGCTTTTTAGAAGGAATTTGCAGTGCATCATCAGATGTCATTGTTGCAAGACTCAAGGAATGTGTTTTACTTCTTAGCCCAGATTGCAAGTCGTACATAGTGAAAACAGGGCCCACCACCTGATTTTGTTTACAGTCAGCAACACATCTAAATTCCATAAATTAACTCCTCAAGACAGCAAAGTATGCCGTGTGCCAACTGAAGCACCTAAGCACAGGCATAAATTTTGAATAAAGAAAGCATTATAATTGATTTATTAGCACATTCAATAACTACATAAATTCAATCTCCATCAATGGCATGTATTAAAAGCTTGCTGATTAATACCATGTGATTTGCATGTCCAATTTTAAATCTTGTAAGAGTTTTACTAATGTCAGATGTAGCTACCACTGACCATGCTGACAGTTCCAACATTTAGTAACAACCAAACAGGACCAAGATGCATGACATACCTCGTCAACTTCTGATGAAAGAGTAACAGCACTCTGTCTGAGCAGTGACTTTAATCTGTCCTTTTCAAAGTCCGATAGCCCAGCTCCAACAACATTGCTATATAATGGACCAGAAAAATCATAACTGTGATTAACAAGGTTCTTTACTCCCCCGCCACAGTTGTTCTGTGGTAGCTCAGATAATTGGGTAGTGACAGGCAAAACATCCTCATCTTGGGACAATAGATTTACTACTTCAGATGAATAATAGCCAAAGAAATCTGGCCCAACTCTTCTAGGGGCATTTGACATGGCAAATTTTGAAATACAACAAATAGTAACTGCATTAAACACAAAACATAGTTAAAGGGAAACGAGCAGAGACAAATAATATTTGGTCAATGAAAGGGCTTCAAAAATACATCAAAGAGGAAATTAAACTAAATTTGGATAGAGAAAAGAAAAGTTTATATAAGCAATTGTTTGTTACATGGAATATTCATAGAAATTATTATACTCTGGCAAAAATATTTCTATTTTGAATATCAACCACCTCACAGCTGAGACAACACCAATTTGGGTCAGTTGTCATTCACAATGAAAATTTACTTTTTCATGGCAAGTAAATGATATATTGACAATAATTTTATGAAACATGGAATATTGTGAAACATTCATTAGTAAAAAAAATATACAAAGGCACCCTTAAAGTGAAAATTTACATAATGAAATATTTAAATGGCACATTAACTATGTGTGGGATATATACATACAAACTAAGCCATCGAGAGACAAATAGATAAAATGCAAGTAGTTTTACTTTTTCAATTAAGAAAATCATATTAAGAGCTATGGGATTAATTTTAACATATTAGGCCTCTCATAAAATGCCATGAAGCATAATTCTCATTCCTCTGCCTCTTCCGTGTAGTTTCACATTCTTGTAAATTGTAACTTTGATCATGAGAAAGCTGATCCCCCTCAAATTGACTTTTTCTAGGAATTGTTTATCCGTTCTATAAAAGTCATTTGTACAAAGAAATATAATGTAGAGCATGGTTTAAACCTTAAACCCTACAATAATCAGAGATGTCATGATCTCTGACACTATTTGTGCTGAGAGTCTCACATTGGATGAGATAAGTTTGAAGACAAGCTTATAAGATGGTAACAAATCAAATTCTAAGAGATGGTATTGGAGCCTGTCTCAAATTTGTTGGGCTACAAGCATTAAAGTTATCACGCTCCAAATGTCCGATCATGACATCTCCGACCTTACAAATGTATCATGGTGTTTGATTAACGGAAAGAATTGCAGCAGTGATAGCTAGAGTTCAAATGGGATCTAGCTGGGAATACAGTCGTAAAATAGGATAGTAAAATGCTGAAAATAAATCTAAGCTCTTCGAGAGGCTCAGTCTCTCCCAAAGCAATGATTACACAATTCATGCATACTCCCCCAACTGAATACTCTATTTGCATATAATACTCAGATCTTCTTTCTCTCTCCTATGCCACCTGACACTAGTCATGTGCTTTCCCTCAAGTTAGTTACGAGGGGAATTATCCCCTACAGCCTAGCGCCCACGTTTTCTCCTATACACCCTCCTAAAACTATCAATTCCTCCCCCATTAAAATGCTCCTTGACCTCAAGGAGGAATCATGGAAACTCATTCCTCATCTTATCAACCGGCTCCCAAGAGTTCTCAAACTCTGACAACCCCTTCCATTTGACCAGTACTTCCACCACCCCATGTGCATTCCTTCTAGTATCTAAGGCATCCTCAGGGCTTGGTTTCAAGTACCATTCCTCATTCATGCAGGATGGCATTGGTTGTGGTTCGACATTAGGAGCTATGCCTTTCTTTAATAAAGACACATGAAAAAATGGATGGACTTTGGTATCACTTGGCAGTTTTAACTCATAAGCTATGGCATATCTTCTTAATCACTTCATAAGGCCCATAATATCGTGGGGGCTCAGCTTCTGATTATTTCTCTTAGCCAACTTCTTCAATTTGTATGCTACTATCTTCAAATAAACCATGTCACCTATGTTGTACTCCACCTCTCTTCTATGCTTGTTTGCCTAATTTCTCATGTTACCCTATGCTCTCAATAGTTGTTCCCTCATCTCCTTCAACATCTCATTCTTCTCTGCTGTCAACTTATTAACTTCTTCTACAACTGAAATATTTACATCACCCCACACCAATATTGGTGGACCCCTCCCATACAATGCTTCAAAAGGGATTGTTTTCAGTGAAGCATATACCGGTACTCGGCACATGCCAACCATTGTGGCCATTGCTTAGGTTTCTTCCCAATCACACACCATAAGTAGGTTTCCAAGCATCTATTTACTACCTAAGTTTGTCCACCAATTTGGGGGTGATAGGCACTACTATATTTCAGCTTAGTGTCTGCTTTGCTTGAAAATCTCTGACCAAAAGTTACTTAGAAACACTTTATCCCTGTCTGACATAATTGAACTATGGAAATCATGTAACCTTACTATTTCCTTGATGAACAAGTCAGATATGTCTCTAGTTGAGTAAGGGTTACTCACAAGTATGAAGTGAGCATTCTTAGTCATCATATCAACAACTACCATAACAGTGTCAAAGATCTTCACCTTAGGTTACCCTCCAATAAAGTCCATGGAGATATCACTCCATATTTGAGTGGGAACTGCCAGAGGTTGTAACAGCCCCCCCGGACTTAAAGTTTGGTATTTATTTCTTTGACATACTTCACAGTCTTGTACATACTCTTGGATTTTTCTCCTTATCCCCCCCAGTAGATGACTCTAGCAATCTTTTTGTAAGTCTTTAGATACCCTGAATGACCCCTGCAGTGTCGTGGAACTCGTGTAGAACCCAATCCACCCTTGGTGACCCCTTTGGAATCACAGTCATGCCTTCATGATATAATCTCCCCCCTTTTAATTGAAATCCTGGGTGGCTGAGAGGGTCACTGAGTAGATCCCTCGCTATCTCCATCAGCTTGTCATCACCTTGGATTTCTTCTACTAGCCTCTCCCATGCTACACATTGCATAGTTGTGATTGTAGCACATTGCATCTGTCTAGATATCTATGTCAGGTTTATACTTGATCTCAAAGTCAAACCCCATCAACTTAGAAATCCACTTTTGTTGGTCTTCACCCATAGTTTTCTATTCATTTAAGAACTTCAAGCTCTTTTGATTAGTGTCCACCTTGAAACGCCTCTCTAACAAGTAAGGTCTCCATTTGTGAATTGAAACTACAATGGCCATCAATTCCCTCTCATATACTGATTTATTTTGAGCTCTGTCAAATAAAGTTTAAAGGTTACAACGTCCTCTATTTTTCTGGGGTCAACAACATACAACTTTTGGTCCTTTAATTTTAACGTTATCCTCCTCACATGCTCTTTATGATCATCCTTGTTTTTGCTATAGATAAAGACATCAAAGAAAACTAAACAAAACTTTCTCAAATAAGGCCTAAATACTTCATTCATTAGAGCTTGGAAGGTTGATGGTGCATTGGTTAAACAAAACAGCATAACCAAGTACTCATAATGACTTTCATGAGTTCTAAAAGCAATTTTTGCCATAGACAGTCCCCTCTTTCTTTTTTTACTGAAAGAACTGGGCTAGAAAAAGAAAGGACGGGTGTTGTGCCTGACGATTACAGCTTGCAACATATCTTTAACGATCCTTTCTATCTCATTTTTCTGATAAAAAAGGGTATAATATCTATAGGGCCTCAAATTTTGGATTTCTGCTTCAGGTTTAAGCAAGATGGCATGATCATGATCCCTAATAGTTGGTAATCCTGGTGGCATTTTGAACACATCCTCAAACTCCACTTCTCTGGCTTGACCTCTACAGTCTTGCTTCCACCAACATCCTGAACAAAGAATCCCAGTCCCTCATTGTTCAAAGTTTTCATCGTTGCTTTCCATGAAGCTTTCCTATTGCACAAAGTGGGATCACCCTGAATAAGGTTGTCCTCCATCCCCCACTTCAAACAAAGATTGCCAAAATTTGCTTCAATATTACCAAGGCTGGGTAGCTAATTCATGCCTAAGCCCATTTCAGATCCTCCTAAATCCATAATGAAGAAATGTTATCGGAACTTTACTTCCTGGATTTGGAACTCCAACCCTTTACATACTCACTTATTTTTCACCCTCTCTCCATTGCCTATCTCTATCACATAAGTAGGAGTGTCCACTACTTTCAATCCGAACTCCACCAGTTTTGTAACTATGAAGTTGATAGTGACTCCTAGGAGTGTACATGGACCGGTTTGTGTTGGGTTTGGTCAAACCCAATACCCATCCATATATGACACTCTGGTTTAAGGGAGGTAAAATAACCACCCGCTACATAAATGGATCAGTTTGGACAAACTCACTAATTTGTGGGTTAGGTTTGATTGGATAATGGATTGCCCAAATAAACTTTTTTGTTTTACTAATATTAAATGACTAAATGATGAGTCATCATATTTTTCATAAAAATTATTCTAACATTTTTATCTTAAAAAAATTAGATAACATATTTTTACTATTTTTTAACATCATAAAATAATAAATAATACATCAACTAATAAAAACTATCATAAAATACTAACAACAAACTAAAATTGCATGACATAAAAACGTATTAGTATCAAAATAACCAAAGAGTGGAATATCCAAAATTAATTAAAGTCATGGTTCACTAAAATAGTAAATGTTCAAGAGACTAAAATTACAACAACTAAGTTAATATTCATCAAAATCATTAAAATTGTAATAATAAATGTCTGATTAGAGGGTCAAGTGGATTTTTTGGGTTTGGATTTGGTTTTATCCAACCCATGTACCTCCTGAATCAATTAAGGTCACCACGCATCTTCCTCCCATCTGTACCCACACCTTAAAAGATTTGTTAGAGGTGAAGTCAGCCTGACTTTGTAATGAAAGTTTCAGTGTCTTCAATTCCTCCACCTCCTTCACTTCACTCCTTAGTTCAGTCACCAACTCTTCCCCGTCTTCTTCACTACTATCCTCACACAACTTCAAACCCATGTGTTTGAACTTGCAAATGTGTTCCCTATTCCAAACAATTTGCAACTTGTGCT
The DNA here is from genome assembly GCF_024323335.1 of Lathyrus oleraceus. Lineage (NCBI taxonomy): Eukaryota > Viridiplantae > Streptophyta > Magnoliopsida > Fabales > Fabaceae > Lathyrus > Lathyrus oleraceus. The sequence continues at coordinate 187,565,059 of NC_066585.1, forward strand.
TCTTATAAAGCTTGAGTAAGGGATAGCATGAGCAGCCAAAAGTCTTGAGGAATAAGTAATCAGGTGCAATGCCAAACAATTTGGTGTATGGAATTTCAAACTTAAAAGATGATGAAGGGAGTTTGTTGATGCAGTACACACTTGTACCAAATGCAAAACAATTTGGTGTATGGAATTTCAAAATTAAGAGATGATGCAGGGAGCTTGTTGATGGGGTACATAGTTGTACCAAATGCAGCATCTCACTATTTAAATGTAGTGAGGCTCGAGAGTGACGTATAAGGCCCAATATCAACAATGTGCCTACACTTTCGCTCCAACACTCCATTTTGATGGTAAGTGTGAGGGCATATTACTCTATGATGGATAGAAGAATAAATCCAAGTGAAACAGGTGTGCGCGTCCATAAAAGTGATATAGTATTGAAAATCATTTGTGGAAGTTAATGTAGTTGGACCCCATAAATCACTAAATATAAGTGCAAATGGTTAAGTGTAATTTGTGGTAGAAGAGTGGGAGGGGAGCTTGTGAGCTTTCCCTAAACAGTATGAAGAACAAAAATTCATCATTCCTTTATTAGTAAATGGGATATTACATTTGTTAAACACAAACTTTTGGATTTCAGGACAAGGATGTACAAGCCTATTATACCTCAAAGAGTAAGAATTACTACTCTTATTTAAACCAGAATTAACAACCGATGTTATAGTAGATATGGAACAAGTAATAGGTGTTGGTGGAGATAGTAGATTAAGGAACATGTAGAGGCCATAGTTTGTGATTTAAAAAGGCACGTGTCAGGATGGAACTCAAAGAAAACCTTGTTATCTTTGGCAAATTTGCCCACACTTAAAAGATTTCTTGTGATTTTAGGTACATGAAGTAAGTTATGAAGTGTAGTGTAGTGTGTAGTGGTGATTTGAATTTAGATGAGACAAAGAAAGATACACACAAACATTGTTCATTGCCAATGTAGACTTGATATAGACCTTCAAAAAGGGTTATATGGTGTTGAATGTTTATGCCATTAGATGTCACATGATGCGATGCACTAGAGTTTGGATAAAAATTTGTGGATCCAGTGAGATCAATCAAAGTTGAGATATAGAGTCGAGGTGTCGTGGCAGGAGTTGTGTGATAAACTTGTGAAAAAGGCGTGGAGCGCATTTGAGGAGACTAAAATTGGCAGGAATCAAAGGAGCCTGATGTGTTTTGTTCATGGAAGGCATCATTAGTTAAGGCATGGAAGGTAGAGACATTAAGGGATAAGGAACATGATATTGAGGGCCAAAAATGGTGCAAGCAAAGTAAGACCATGGTAGAGGTTTAGAGCGATGTCGTTGAGTTGAAGCTCTTGTGTAAGAGGCGCTTGAAATGGACCACAACTAAGTAGGAAACAATGGAGCATATATGGCGCTCATGACTCATCCTGTAAGATGGACGAAACAAAATCACACTTAATCCGATGAAAACAAATGGAAGCTTCGTGTCCAAATTTCCTGCACACTTGGCATTGCATTGCATTGCACTGCTACGCCAAATGCGACCACGTCCACCATGGGCACGGAAGTCGACTGGTTGCGCTAGATCTAAAGCATGCTAAGTCAACTCTGTAAGATTAGTTTGAGGATCAATTGAGTAGGTTGATGTGTTTGATGGTGTAGAAGATGTAATGACATTCACATTTGCAAAAGTTATCATGTTTTTACGAAACTAATCCAAATGCCACTCATTACAAAGAAGAGTTTCGACTTCTTCGATGGAGATGGAGCCAAATTTGCCATTGATGAAGTTGATAGTGGACTCGTGATCTTGACGCAGGCCTTCGAGAATCACATCTAGGTGTTCGCGTGGAGAGATAGTTTCACCAATCGCATTAATGGCACTAATCAATTATTGAACTTGTAGCAAGAACTCTGAAATTAAATTCTTGCAATTTTCCAATTGTGTCTTTGAGCTCTGAACAAAGTTGAGAGAGCTTCGCTGCAATGGACTGCTGAAAATAGGCATGGATTTTGTCCCACAACATCCATGAACTTTTGAGGCCAATAACACGTTGAAGCGTGTCATGGGAAATGGTGAATTATAGCCATACAAGTAAAAGTTGATCTTGTTGTTCCTAAGCTTCAAATTCATGTGAGATGTGATTGTGATTCGTGTTTTCAATCAAGTGAATTTCACTGGAATGTGAAAAATTAAAAGAAAATGATGGAGTTTGTGAGCTTTGATCCTAGGTTTCACTTGTAGACACCATAATAGAGGAGCTTTTGAATCAAGCTTCACAAAAACTACAAAAAGGAATGTTCTTGCTTTGGAGAAAAAAGGTTTATGAGTTGAATAGGAGATGGAGTACCTGAGACTCAGGACCTTGGGGTGTTTCTACTATTAGTCAGGTTCTAGAATCTAGGGATTAGTTTCCTTGAATATAAGGAACCGTTGAAGTTAGTAAGGCTATGGGATCTATTGTGCAATTCGTGCTTAGTAGTTACCGTTGAAGTTAGTTAGGTTATGGGATCTACCTGTGCAATTCGTGCACAATAGTTACAATAGGGAATGTATTTACATGAGAACCTTAATAGTTACAAAAGACATGCCTATGCATTTTGTCATCTGACCCTTCATTTATTTTTCTCACTTCTAGTTACCAAGTTTTTTTCGACTTGTAATGAGGTGGCCAAAAAACGGGTGATCATGGTTAGAGTTGGCTAGGATCACAAAATCAATTATATCACAATTTTTTCAATTTGGTTAAGATTTTGCAACAAACTTGCTCCAATACACGATTCTACCTCAATCAAGATCGTTGGGGTGAGTGAGATTGCATAATCATAAGATAGAATCTTGACAACCTTGGTTGCAAGCAATTATGGTCAAGGTGGTGGACTAGTCAAACTTTTGAGAATTGGTTGCTAAATAGTAAACATCCATAATGCTTTTGTCAACAACAACCTAGTGGATGTAATAAAGATCCAAATCGCAGGTTATGTTGGAAGCAGACATTTGACATCTGGCGATTTGGATATTTATTGTCTCTACACGTAATTTTGAATATGTTGGTGATTGAGGCAAATCCAAAAATAGTGTCATTAATAGACATGACAACAGAACTCATATCCACTCAAACCCTCCCCTCACTCTAATCCATGCAGTATGGGGACTAAGGGTATTCATGGGTGCAGATCGAACATGTGAACTCGTCGACCCAAACCGAACCAACCCTCCCCTAACTCTAATCCATCAGTATGGGGACTAAGGGTATTCATGGGTGCAGATCGAACATGTGAACTCGTCGACCCAAACCGAACCAACCCACTAATTATCTGAACTCGCTCATTTACGGATGTATCCAACCCAACCTGCAACAACCTGTGTAGTTTTGGTTTGAAATTAATATATCATTACAAAACACAATTTTTCCAATATTTTTCATTCACCACCAATAATACTACTAGATCAATGAGAATGTTTTTAATTCACCGCTAATAATACTACTAGATCAATGAATTTATGTAATTTTAAGAGTAAGTGTTGTTTCTTACTTATTTTTTTATCATTTTCAACTTATGTATTTTATAAAAATTATATGTTTTGTGAAATTTTCTATTATTAAGTGTTATGTCATGTAGATGGATTCTATTAGACATTGATGTCTTTAATCTAATTTAAGTGTTAAAAATTTGTGCATTAATATTGAATTATGTTTTTAAAAAAATATAAATTGAAAAAATTATTTAAAATAATATTTTTTATTTAAAACATAACATGTGAATCCAACCCAACCCATAAATAAATGGGTTGGTTAAGTTCAATTTTGACTTTTAAATTGCGGATTAAACGATAAATTCAAAATATTAAAATATTAGCGGGTTGGATAACGGGTTACACCAAATCCAGTGCAACCTAACCCATGTACACCCCTAATGGGGACGGGTCAAGAAATAGGGACTCTTGTACTTTATTATATAGTTTTGTCCTAAACGGATTCGAGGTTAATTCAACTATTCTCGTCCCTCTCTCATCCCTACAATGAAATTAATTTTTTAATAGGATAGTTTATTTCTCCAACATCAAATTACATTATAAATAAATAAAAGGTAAAATAATTCTTAAAATTTTCAAACATACATTTCAAATACTTCAAATAATAAATATTTCAAATAATAAAGTACAAAACAAAATATTAAAACATTAAGAAATAAAAAAGAGAGGTTTAGATTACCTAAATTTAAGAGTAAATTTGCATTAATGAAATATAATAAAATAGAATAGAATAAATTGCCACATTCTCTGTTGTTAATAGCGGCCGGCGCGGCCGCAATGGCAGAGCGATGCGGAAAATCCGGCATGGTTGTTTCATATGGTACCGGTACGGCGCGAAATGGTGAAGCGATAGGAGTGGCCACGATCTCGGGTCAGGTAGCGGGGTCGGGTGCAGTTCAAAGCGAGTGGAGCGGACGGTTTATTTGGTTTGGTTCAAAGAGGGTCGGGTCGGACCGTTTTATCCTAATTCTTTTCTGTTCCTATTCATTCAATCGCAGTTGCTTTTTTTTCTTTTCCTCGTTCTTCCTCTTTGCTCATCATCATCATCTCGATTCCTATTCAACTTTTCCTCATCCATTACTCATCATCTATGTTCCCCCATTGCTTCAGCCTTCAGGAATTTTGCTCTGTTTCACTGCTTCTTACCTCTTCTGCTTCTTTCCTTCTTTGCTTTCTCTTCTCTCCTGCTCTGTTTTATATTTTATTGTTCTCTTCTGTTTTTTTCTTCCAACTCTCATGATAACTCCTCCTCCTACTAATTCTACTCAACCATTATCATCCAAGAAGAATACAACAGGAAAGCAAATAAGCTTGAATGATGCTTGTGATAGGAAAGCAAGAGCGTACATAGCTCGTTTCTTTTATTGAAATGGAATTGATTTTAATGTAACAAATTCAAAAAAATTTAAATTGATGGTTGAAGTAATTGGTAAGGCAGTTGCACCTCCACCACCTCCACCTTCTTCATCTAGATCTAAGTCAAAAGCAAAAGAAGTAGTAGTATTAGATGATAAGTTTGGTGATCAAGAATATATTGGAGAGGATGAAGAGGACGCTAGTAGCGGAGGAAGTGATGATGAAGACTTAGATTTTAATGATTCTTGAACTTTCATTTGAATTTTGATGTTTGGTTATTTTAAGATTTAGATGCTTAAGTGTTTGTTTTCTTGAAATTTATTGCTATTTGAAAGTATGTTTGGAATGTTTTGCATAAGACTTATGGATATTGCTATTTAGAAGTATGTTAAAATATTTTGCTTAAGACTTAGGGAATTAGAAGTATGCTATTATGTATTTGAAAGTATTTTATTGCTTAAGACTTTATAAAATTTGAGTTTATTTTTATTTTCTAGTATGCATTTAGTGTCTGCGTCGCTATAATAGCGCCCACACCACTCCTATTTTGGGGTTCTTCGTGTTTCCGAGATTAACAACATAGGTCATGTTAAGCCAAGGCGCGAGTTTGAATCCACAACATCTTACTTTTTCCCATTTAAGAGGTGAAATATCAATCACTAGGCTACTGGAGCAATAAAAAGTATAGAACAAATTTAGCATATCCTAACTCAATTGACAAAAGTTATATTGTTAAATTGGATGTCAAACACTAAAGTTCAAACCACTTATTAGTTTATTTCTTACTAAGATGATAGAGGAATTGGCATTGATGGAATATGATGAAATAGAATAGAGAGAAAGATTAGAGTGGTTATTACTACTTTGTAAATAAAATAGATAAATAGAAAGAAAGATGATAGAATGTGTTTCTAGTGATTATTACTACTTCATAGAAAAACCTATGGAATAAAGAGAAAGATGATTGAAATTTAGATGAAATAGAGAGAAAAATGATGGAATGTATTTCAATAGTTACCTTTATCTTTGTACTTTCAAATCATTTGGTAAATTAATAACAAAAGAATGGAAAAGAGAGAAACATGATAGAATTTCAAACTTGCACCAAGGGAAAATAATGAAGTACATTTTATAATGTTTCACTCCATTTGATACCCTTCTTTATAGAATTAATAGAATATCAATTCATTCCATTTGGGGTCCGTTTGTTTTGATTTTTTTTAAGAATGATTTTTATAGTGTTATATATTTTAATGTAAAAAAAATTTACAAAGAAACTTTTCATAAAAGTTTTAAATGAAAATTTTGTTTAAATAGTTTTTTTTAAAATGTTATCTTAGATATTTTATCATTTTATCAAAAAAAATTTTAGATATCAAATTTTTAAAAAATCACTTAATTTTGAAGTTATTTCAAATAATTTTTTCTAAAAATTATTTTTGAGATACAATTTAATTGTGATTTTGATTATGTTTTGATCTTCAATAATGTATATTTATATTATACAATAAACAATTCAATCTTTTAATTTATCAAAAATATTTTTGTAAAATCCATTTTTAAAAATACAAAAAAAAAATCTATTTTTTTAAAGCTAAAACAAACTTGCTCTTGATTCTATGAGAATCACTTTATAAGTGATCAAAATGTTTAAGATGGAAAATTGTGTACCACAACAAACATTAAAACCAAATGAGAGGATTCATATCTATTTAAATAGAAAAGGTTTTAAAAATAGGTTTTCGAAAGTGAAAAGAGTTACGACAAAATGGTATCCGTAGATTTTGAAATCTATACCAAACAAATTATAGTTAATTTACAACCACAATCCATATCACGACACATACCGACCGAACTTGTGACGATAAATTTTTAAAACCATGATTGAAAACAAAGAAGATGAATGCAAAAGAGAAAATGAAAACAAGAGATTGAACGTACAGTTTATGCTGTAAAACACACCACAAAGGTAGTGTGGAGGGTAGATCTGAACCGTTGCAACCTAAATGGAGCACTGTCGAATTGACTATTGCAGGAGCGGCTATCGCAGAAGCAATCAGCGAAATCGCATCCTTGCGCCCACTACGTGAGATGGTGCTGCGTTTTCCTGCCGGTATCTTGGCTCTTACACAGGACTAAAATGGCGGCAGCGGCTGCAATTTTTGGATGGTAGATGATGAGTTTGATCGCATTGGCCTTTTAGGGTTTCAATTTATACTGTTAAAAATGGGTTAAATTTGTAGATTGAGAGATGATGGGCTTTTAAATTTGTTTCTAAAAAAGAAATTGAGAATTTGGGCTTGGATTATGATTAAAAATGAAATTTTTATAATTTTTTAAATTAAGTTATTTGATAAAAACATTATTATTAACTATCATTTCTATTTTAAAGAAATATATATCTTCTTTAAAAGGTAAATTTGTATGTTATAGAGAAAAATATTTCAATCATGTTTAAATGTATTATTTTGGATAATTTATAAATTTAATTTATATATTTTTTATCTTATCTATTAAAGTAGTTTTTATTTTAAATTTTATTAATTTTATTTTTTTTATTGTATTTTTACCTCAAAATTGATGATATATTTAACTTTTTAATAATGTGTAATTTATATTTTTTATGATCAACAAAGGTTATTTTATCTCTTACTTACATTTTTTATATTGAAAACTAATGACGTGTCTACTTTTTAATTACATGTAACTTACATATCTTGTTACTACTTAAAATTTTACAAAGGTTTAATCAAATATTTAAAACTGTGAAGTTGTAGAATGACTTAAAGTAATTTAAAAGGGCAATTACTCAAAATGAATGATGTATATGAGATGATTTTAATGTCATTACTACCAACAATGAAAGAAAAGGTATGTCAAGCCAAATCAACAAGCAAGAATGTGAAGGTTTTAGTCTGTTATCAGTGATATTTTATTATCAAACTTATCGATGTTAAGGAAGAAATTTACATGGTTTTGGCTTTGAGGGGATTTCAATGAGTAGGCTCAATCATTTTCTACTTCTAAAAGGAGTGATAGAGTCTTGAAAAGTTTTTGGTCAGTTTGTTGGAGATAGGGATATCTTCGATCATTGTCCAATTTGGCTTAAGGTGAATGCTCCAAATTAGGGGTCAAAATCGTTCAAATTTAATAATTGTTAGATCGATCACATCAACTTTCATGATTTTGTGGTTGAATGTTGGGAGTCCTTTAAGATCTCAAAAAGGAAAGGGTTTGTTATTAAAGAAAAATTGAAATTACTCAAAGAAAAACTTATACGTTGAAACAAGGAAACATTTGGTTGGCTATACTTGGAAATTGACAAATCAATGGTAGATTTGAATTCTTTATATGCTTTGGCAGCTAATAGCAATCCAAGGTCAAACCATGATCTTCATAAAGTTACTAAAAGCAAATTTTTTGAAGGATTTAGGCCTCAAAGAGTGTTGTACCTATGTTGCGGTGAAAATAGGATATCAAAGTATTAATTAGCTTGAATCCCCATTCTTAATTCACAACCGCTCTTTGATTTATCCGAAGGAAAAGGTCAAAAGAGGAAAAACCTATTCTTGCATCGTAAGCATAATGCGGGGAGAGACCTAGGTAAGGGGTTGGTTAAGCTTAGGGAAGGTACTAGCACCCTATACTTCTGTAGTACTCTACAGGAACCTTTTGTTTATTGTCTGTCTTTTTATTTTTATTATCGGTTTGGAATATGTATTGAGCTAAAGGATAGAGTGACCTAAAAGAGACCTAAGGGTTAGTCCTAAGTTTACTCGGCAAGACGTCGCATCTTGTGCCTACATATCCTGACGGGAATGGAATCAGAGTAATTGTAGTTCCCCTCGTAAGGGAGGTTAGAAACGTCTTGACTGTGGTCAAGGTTTCAATGGGGAATAAACGTATCTTAAGGACACGCTTACGTGGAAAGCGGAGACTCCAATCTCTACGTTGAACTTGGTAATTAAAATTAGGGTTGAAATTATTAGGGATTCCACGGCGAGAAACCCTACAACAGAGTACAGCGACTCTTTGACCTAAAGCTAAGGTAAAGGGCATTTTGGTCTGCGGCGGGACGCCTAAGCTGACTAGGGTTTTGAAACATTCAAAGGGTAAGGCTATTGACTCGGCGGTCAAATGGCTAGACCTAATTCCTTCGGAAGGGAAAATAACGGTAAAACATGCAAACATGGCAAAATATTATATGGCAGAAATAAAGTGCTGAAAGTACAGAAAGCTGTCGCGACGATCACTCGCGTAAATTACAAATCCCAAAAAAATGCAAAATAAAATAAACCGCGACCATGGCCTCGCGTGAATTACATCCATAGAACAAAATAAACTGAATAAATATTAATCGGAATTTAAGCATGATCTGAGGAGAAACACAGAGAACATTAGTGAAAAGTTAGACAGAAATCAACGGCAAAAATGAAACTGCTAAATTGAAAGAGAAAAATACAATTTTTGAATTTTTTATGGTTTTATTATTATTTTAAGGAAAAACCCATGTCATATTTTTAATTATTTTACAAAAAAAAAAAAGATCTATTTTAATTTTAATTTTTGCATTTTAACGATAAGAAAGAAAATTAAGTTTTATTTAGAAAAAAAGCTAATTCTTAATTTAAAACAAAGATTTCTAACAAGTGGACCTTTTATCCTCACCATTCATCTAACTTTGACCAACGACTCATATTGCTAATGAAACAAATTTTTTAAAAGCTAGTAAATTAATAAGACTAACTACAGGTTATTGTTAAAACATGTTAATGGTATAAGGATATTTTTTACTATAAATTACTAAAACAAATTAGTTACAATAAACCTATATAAAAATCTACGAACTATTTGAGGAATCCCAGTTATTAAACCCCTACTAATTTTCCAATATTAATATTTTTAAAAAAATTGCGTTTATTATAATAAAACAATGAGCAAAACAAAAAAAAAAGTGGAAGATAGTGAAGGACGGTAAAGCAGAAACAGATTAAAAGGCTAGGTTGTCTTGGTTAGGGTTTGACAATCCTTTTTCCTCTTCTTCACTTCCTGCATGTGTGCATCGCAGCCATGGATGCTTTTCCGAAAGCTTCTTTCCCCTTCTTTTCCATTGATGCATGCTCCTATTTCTTCTTCAATTCACTATACCTAAACACGAAACATAAAGAAATCATCCGGAAATTATTAATGACCGAAAATCTATACCTGTTGATGGTGAAGAGCGGTCGGTGATGAGAACTTTCTGAGGCCTCTGGCTGCGGCTTCGACGGTGACGGTTCGATGGCTTTCCTTTGATGGGTTTGGCGCCGTTTCCGTTCGGATCCTCTTCTCTTTCGTGTGATGATGATAATGAACTCAGAAGAGTTTCTGAGCCTTCACTCCTACTTGCGCCGTCGGATCGTTATTCTCAAGGTTTGCTTATTTTTCTTTCTCCGTTTGTGATCCGAGGTGATGATGAAGGAGAGGAGGCTCCTCTGAACCTCTGTTATTGAGCCGCTGCGGCGAGTTCTTCTCTTCGATCCCCCTTTTTTGAAGAACCATATGAAACTCTTATACTTCCGTTTGATGGGCCTGGACGATTTTTGCGATGCCGTTGCGAACTTAACGCCTCTTTTTCAGGAGATATTGGTGCTGAGTTTGACAGGATCTTGTGTGGTTTTCTAAAGTTTTTTTTTTAGATTTGCTTGCTTTTCTTTGGAAAAATACTATTGCTTGGATTGTTGAACGGATCCACTGGATTTGAAAACTTGTTAATTAAACCGGTTCGATGGACTGGCTTTCTGAACTATTTTTCTGAATTGGTTTTGTTTGAACTATTTCAGCTTGTTGGACTTTTTGTTGGAATTGTGTTTTTTCATAGGACGATTGGAGTTAAGGTCCCATTTGGGGCAAACCGTCCTCCTGAGAAAAATCACTTCTCAAACCGGCTTTTCAAATAAGCTCTTTTCTGTATAATCTCTTTTTGGCCAAGCAATCTCAAAATGCAATTTTCCTCTCAAACCGGCTTTTCAAATAAGCTCTTTTCTGTATAATCTCTTTTTGGCCAAGCAATCTCACAATGCAATTTTCCTCTTCATCTTTCGGTGCCTTTCGATAAGAACAAACATCTGCCCTGTTCTGGCCGAGGTCGCGAACCGGACACCCGATGATGATATCTCTGAGGGTGTCAAATTAACCGATTCAATTTACTTGTTTTGCTCATTTTGCAGGTTTGAAGATATGTCGAAAAAGTAGGAGAATCGGAGCGAATAGACATCGGACAGTTTAGTAACTTAAGAATTTTATGATTCTTTTTGTAGAAAATATACTTTATTATTTTTGTAATTTTATGTATTATTATTTTTGTGTAAAGAATTAATAAAAATTCCTTATTTTGTGGAAAATTATTATTATGATTATGCAAAACAAAATGAAAACTACTGCATATGCTGTTTGTTTAAAATTGGAAATAGAATTAAAATAAAACTATGAAATAAAGTTTTTTTTTTAAATGAAGTTATCTAAAATGAAATGAAAACTTAAAACGGGATTAGTTATTTTAAAATGAAATAAACTTAAAATGAGATGATCTATTTTTTAAAAATGAAATGAAATATAAAATAGAATTAAATAAAATTAATTTAAAATAAAATGACGGTACAATGCAATATGGTTATCCGACTAACTTCGCTTCCGACACCATTTCCGATTAAAATCTCCCAACCAGATCAAACAAACCAAAGTTCCTGATTACAGCTCAAATTCAAACTTGACGGCCGGCTGTAAACAAATGACCGTTTTGCCCTTCATAAGCTAAAGAGCACACCACGCGATATTTCCTGCAAAAATCAACCAACTACAAGAACTTGTTAGTAACTAGTTAGATGCAAAAATGAAACAGAATGCAAGATGATTCGACTAATCTTAGGGCAAAATTTGGGGTATTACAGTTGCCCCTATTTAAATAACTTCGTCGAATGATTTGAGCGACGCAGGCTCGAGAAATCATGGTGAAAGGGATTTAAATATAGATAACCGAAAATTTTGCCCTTAGATGCAGTGATATGCAATGCTATGGACAAAACAACAGACTATAATGCTGACAACGCCATGAATTTAGTATGATGTGTATGATGGCATGATAATTGCAATGATGCAGACGACACTACGACATAAGTAACAGACGCGACAAATAAACCACTCTGGGGAATACGACATGCGGGGATGACAACACGACACTGGGGAATTCTAAAACGATGGTCAACTGGTGCGAGCGCGACCAATTGTCACTTTGAGATAAACGGTAAGAAAAGGGATCCTCAAATGGAGATGGCACCGGCGAGACGGGCTCCACTGGGCGGAATATCTAAGAGTCATTGTTCAACAGGTTCAGGCGTGACCGGCTGATACTTCTAGGATAAAGAAATAAAACTGGATCTGCACGACTGTAGGATCGAATACCAGACTGTCGGAGCATTGAGTAAAGAATAACATCCGAGCTTCTGGAAACTTTCCCTCGTGACAGGATCAAATAGAATTTTGGGAATCTGTAACAAGATACCTAGGGTAAAACCGACTGTATGCTAAAATAAATGGACTTTAAATAGGAAATGCCCTGATAAGCTTCTCGGGAGAGAACTGTCACTTATCGTTGGAAGGGACTTAGATGCCAAAACCGGACAAGCTCTCAAATAAAGAGACTGTTGCTTATCTGAGGATAATAGACTGGAAATTAAAATTAAACCTCTTCACATCTCAGGTTTGTGCTCCCTGATCACGATTCGGTTTCTTCTTTTACTAAAGGATAAAACGAACTTCTTCATAATTCAAGATTTTGTGCTCTCCTGAATATGATTCAGCTCCTTCTTTTACTAAAGGATGAAACAAACTCCTTCATAATTCAAGATCTGGTGCCCTGAATATGATTCAGTTCCTACCTCTCCTTTCTTCCTTAACGACATAGGAAATGGAAACCAAGTTGCTCTATGGAGATGGCCACTTGCTGCTACCCATGATAAAGATAAGATAAACTTCTCAGGCGAGAAAAATGACTTATACGCCAAATTAGCGACGATAAGTTTCGCGGATGACCATTGCGTGTAGAGGTTGTAACATGTAATATAAATTGTAATGAAAGTTGCAATGAATTGATAAGCTTCTTGTATGAGAGTTGTCGTTGATCGATTGTAAAGTGTAGGATTGTAAAGCGATATACCGATAGGCTTCTCGGGTGAGAACAACCGCGTACCGGTTGCTGCGAGATGTACTGATAGATTTCCCAGGTGTGAACTGTCGTGTACCGACAAAGGATTGTAATGGGTTTTCTTGAAAGATAGTGCAAAATAAATGACCATCCAGGTATGTTTGTCGACCAACGGGACCGAAGTTCAATCTAGAATTGGGCTAGAAAGAATTGACAAACAAGGCTCCATTGAGGAAATGAGCTCAAATGGGGAATACCTTATCTTAGCGTGGAAAGGTAACAGAAATAACCATCGTTCACGAGGGTCGAACTCGATGGGGATTAACTGGAACCAGATAGTCTTTTATGCTTAGGGCTTATGACTACTTGGAGAGAGCAGACAAACCCAGTTACTTGGCGGTAACAACAACGGATAAGTATAAATAGAAAACACGCAAATGCTGATGAGTATGTCCCTGTGTATGAAAATGTCGTGTAATGAGTATGTTATGTTCAGGCTAAGGCCTATGCATATACTGACAAAACCGACCCAAGAAGAGACAGGAGATGAAATAAACATCTCGACGGGTATACCCTGGCGACCTCTGCAACGGTACCTCTGGCAGAACCCATTCCTGCCTCCAAAATCCCCACTTCTCTGGGGAGAAAACAATCTACTTGATGGTATAGTATCAGGACTTTCATATGGGGATACGGCGTGCCTCACGGGAGAGTATGGATCATAATTAGCAGAGGAAGATGTGGGCGATGAACAATGCTTATGCGACAATGAGACTTACTGGGGAACGAAGAGATCCTTCATAGATTTCCATAGGTCAAAGCAACTGTCATTTTCAAGTGTATTTTCGAGAAAAATATTTTAAGGTTTTGAAAACACTTTTCATTATCAGCATTTATTAACAAAAGCAAATTGCATAACAAAATAAGATGGAGATAATATGCAACAGGAAAATCGAATATCAAAGGCAAATTTTATTAAAGAATGGTATCTTGCTAAAGGCATAGCTCCATGGAAAATTACAAATTGAAATTGGCAATATGGGAAAGGTTACATTGAATCCAATGACCTACTGACTTCTGATGACTAAGACTACCCAAAAACCCTGCTTCTGAAGAGAGTGATTGGATTTGGAATGGATCTTGTTTGAAAATGCATCTGCAATGCTCGGCGTCTTCCGATGCAGTGAAATGCCTTTGTCCCTAACTTTTGCCTGGATCGCCTTTTCAGGTTTTCAATCCACCGGGACGCTCATTTTTGCCTAAGCCGCCCTTTCGGGTTTTCGACTTAGCGAGCTGTATATATATATATATATATATATATATATATATATATATATATATATATATATATATATATATATTTCTTTTAGGCATAATATTTTCTGACTGCATCGGAGTTCACAGGATGAGCGAGCTCTTCACCGTCCATGGTCGTAAGAATTAGCGAACCTTCGGAAAAGACTGTCTTAACAACGAATGGGCCGTCATAGTTGGGCATCAATTTCCCCCGCATGTCTTTGTGAACAGGCAAGACATTCTTGAGTACGAGCTCTCCTTGGCGGAATTCTCGGGGTCGAACTTTCTTGTCAAAAGCTCTCTTCATTCGATTCTGATATAGCTGACCGTGGCACATCGCTGTCAAGCGCTTCTCGTCGATGAGATTCAGCTGGTCGTATCTGTCTTGAACCCAATCTGCTTCATCTAGCTTGGATTCCATCAACACTCTCAATGAGGGTAACTCAACTTCGATGGGGAGAACGACATCCATTCCATATACTAGTGAGAAAGGTGTTGCCCCTGTTGAAGTCCGAACAGTAGTTCTGTATCCATGCAAAACGAATGGTAACATCTCATGCCAATCCTTGTAAGTCTTAACCATCTTTTGTAGGATCTTTTTGATGTTCTTGTTTGTAGCTTCAACAGCTCCATTCATCTTAGGACGGTATGGAGAAGAATTATGATGTGCAATCTTGAAGGTATCACACAACTCCTTCATAGTCTTATTGTTCAAATTGGTACCATTGTCAGTTATGATCCGACTTGGAACTCCATAACGACAGATAATTTCTTTCCTGATGAAGCGGGCAACCACCTGCTTGGTCACATTGGCGTAGGAAGCAGCTTCTACCCACTTGATGAAGTAGTCAATAGCAACTAGGATGAACCGGTGACCATTGGAAGCTTTTGGCTCAATTGCCTCAATCATGTCAATGCCCCACATGGAGAAAGGCCACGGTGAAGTCAGAACGTTCAACGGTGCAGGAGGAACATGCATTTTGTCAGCGTAGATTTGGCACTTGTGACACTTCCGGGTGTATTGGATACAGTCAGACTCCATCGTTAACCAGTAATATCCAGCTCTTAACATCTTTTTAGACATCGCATAACCATTGGCGTGAGTCCCGAAGGTTCCCTCATGAATCTCCTGAAAGAACATGTCTACTTCATGCTTGTCAACACATCTGAGCAAAACCATGTCGTAACTTCTTTTGTATAACACACCATTGCTGATGAAGAAACGGGATGCCAGTCTTCTCAACGTCTTCTTGTCAAGACCGGAAGCACCCTCGGGATACTCCTGTTTGAGCACATAATTCTTAATATCATGAAACCAGGGCTTTTCATCCACCTCATTTTCTTCGACCACCTGGTAGTACGCGGGCTCGGTCTTGCGTTCAATTCGAATGAGAGGTGCTTCATTGACCAATCTGACCTTCCACATGGATGCTAACATGGCTAAAGCATCAGCCACATGATTCTCAGATCTCGGAACATGTTCGAACTTGATCTCGTCAAAATACTTAATCAACTCGATGATGTAGGCTCTATAAGGGATTAAATTCTCATGCTTCGTCTCCCATTTACCCTTTACTTGACAAATAACCAAGGTTGAATCTCCACTTACCTTGAGAAGTTTGATTCGGAGGTCGATAGCTGCTTCAAGGCCAAAAATGCATGCTTCATACTCTGCGACATTGTTTGTACATTCAAAGTCTAACCTTGTTGTAAAAGGGGTGAAACCACCTTTCGGATTCATCAGAACTGCGCCTATGCCATGCCCACTGTAATTTGAAGAACCATCAAACATCATCCTCCACTAGAGACCCGGTTCCGGACCTTCCTCAGGACCTGGCTCTTCACAATCTCTCTTTATTAATAGGATGTCTTCATCAGGAAAGTCGAACTTGAGAGGCTCATAATCTTCTACTGGCTGATCTGCCAGATAATTTGATAAAATACTTCCTTTGATAGCTTTCTGCGGTACGTACTGGATGTCATATTCCGATAGCAACATGTGCCAACGGGCAAGCCTCCCCGTTTGAGCCGGCCTTTCAAAAATGTACTTTATTGGATCCATCTTCGAAATCAATACTGTGGTATGATAAATCATGTACTGCCGGAGACGTCTGGCAGCCCATGCTAACGCACAACAAGTCTTCTCCAAGGGTGAATATCTGTTTTCACAATCAGTGAACTTCTTGCTTAGATAGTATATGGCATGTTCCTTCCTTCCCGTCTCATCATGTTGCCCAAGTACGCAACCCATAGACTTCTCAAGAACGGTAAGGTACATGAACAATGGTCTTCCATGAACAGGAGGAATCAAGATAGGAGGCTCTTGCAAATAATCCTTGATCTTTTCAAACACTCGCTGACAATCGGGATTCCAATCAATTGTCTGCCCCTTGCATAGCAACTTGAAGATCGGTTCACAAGTAGCAGTCAAATTAGAGATAAACCTGGAAATATAGTTTAAACGCCCCAGAAAACATCTGACTTGTGTTTCAGTCTGTGGAGCTGGCATATCTCGAATGGCTCGGACTTTATCAGGGTCTACTTTAATTCCTCGCTGACTGACAATAAAACCAAGTAGTTTTCCAGATCGAATACCAAAGGTACACTTAGCAGGATTCAGCTTCAACTGGTACTTTCTGAGTCGTTCAAATAACTTTATCAAATGATCCAAATGGTCCTCTTCGTTTCGAGATTTGGCGATCATATCATCTACATAAACTTCAATTTCTTTGTGCATCATGTCATGGAAGAGGGCAGTCATGGCCCGCTGATAGGTTGCCCCTGCGTTCTTCAAACCTAAAGGCATAACTTTGTAGCAGAAGGTCCCCCAAAAGGTAATAAATGTAGTCTTTTCTCGGTCGGCTGGATCCATCTTGATCTGATTATAACCGGAGAAACCATCCATAAATGAGAAAATTGCAAAACTAGCTGTATTGTCGACAAGTGTATCAATATGTGGTAGAGGGAAATCATCTTTCAGACTGGCTTTGTTCAGATCTCTGTAATCTACACACATTCTGACCTTACCGTCTTTCTTGGGTACTGGGACAATGTTGGCAACCCAATCAGGATACTTCGCAACTGCAAGGAAACCTGCATCCAACTGCTTTTTAACCTCATCTCGAATCTTCAAAGACATATCAGGTCTGGTTCTTCGAAGTTTCTGCTTGATAGGCGGACAATCTGGCTTAAGTGGTAATTTGTGGACAACAATATCTGGGTCCAACCCGAGCATATCTTGATACGACCATGCGAACACATCAACATATCCCTTCAAAAGCTTTATCAACCCCTGCTTGATCTCAGCCCCAAGTATTGTACCAACCTTGACCTCTTTCTTGTCTTCGTCTGTGCCAAGGTTAACCAATTCTACCTGCTCCTTATATGGTTGAAGTTCCGTGTACTCGTACTCGACCAACTTTGTCAGTTCGGTGGGTACTTCCGAATCTTCCTCACCCTCATCTTCAGCTTGATAAATGGGTGAATCCCAATCAGGAGAGACAGTATCGTCATTGGATTCAACAAGGTTTGTAATGTCACTGCATGTTGAAAGGCTTATTTTATTAAATGTTTAATGAAAATGAGAGAAGTGAAAATGTATTTTAGTTTGTTTTTGAAAAGATTGCCAATTTCATTTTTAAAGGTGAAAAAAAAATCAGTGGAACAACTTGGAACAGAACAAAATGCATTTATTAATAATTGTTTGAAATGAAAGGTGGCCCTACAAAGCGATCCAATAACCTTGGGCAGAGCTATGGATTTGAAAACACAAATGAAAAATTAAATTACTTTGACACTGGAAAAATAACAGGAATCTCTATAGCCTCCCAGTTGCTCAATGCTGCACTACTCTTGAACACCAGGTTGCTTAAATCGTCATCTTCACCACCATCGCTGATGGCATTAACTTGAAAACCTCCGCTGATAAACACTTCTTGGAAGATCTTCGGACGCCCTTCGGCATAGGTAGCAACTTTCTCATGAGTTGGTCTGTAACCCAACCCGTGGCGATTAGTCTTCGTCTTGACGTTGATTACCTCCCCCCAACCTTCAGGAATGCCCCTGTCAATTGTTGATCTGGTGCTCTTCAACGATGCAAACGATGGATTACTCTGGCCTTCTACAGTCTCCTCAACCTCCACTAAAACAGCATTAGCGATCTCAAGAGCTTGAAAAGAAGTTTCCAAAGCGTCTTCATCAGCCTCAATATACCGAAACGATGACAAGTTACTAACCATCAAATCTTCCTCACCATGAATAATCACCAGCTTATCATCAACCACAAACTTCATCTTCTGGTGCAGGGTAGACGTCACTGCCCCAGCGGCATGGATCCAAGGTCTTCCAGGCAAACAACTATAGTTAGGGTTGATATCCATGACCTGGAAAGTAATATTGAACAAATGAGGACCAACTAGAATTGGAAGTTCAACTTCTCCCATTACTGGTCTACGTGAACCATCAAAAGCTTTAACAACTAAGGAGGTAGGCTTCACCACAGTTTCTTTGTAAGCCAACTTAGAGAGAACTCTCTTAGGTAAGACATTCAAAGAAGAACCAGTATCCACGAGCACTCTTGCCAAATTATCCTCCTCACACTTCACTGATATGTGCAAGGCACGGTTATGATTCGGACCCTCTTTCGGTAACTCCTCGTTGCTGAAGCTGAGAGTGTTACAGGCGGTAATGTTAGCAATTACATGATCGAACTGACCGGTCGTAATGTCCTGAGCGACATGAGCCTAGGTCAAGACTTTCTGCAGGGCAGCTCTATGCGCGGGTGAATTCAATAACAGAGACAGAACGGAGATCTTCGAAGGAGTCTGGTGCAGCTGGTCAACAACCTTATAATCACTTTTCCTGATTATCCTTAAGAACTCAGCATCCTCATCATTAGTAACAACTTCCTTACTTATATCTTTAGCAGGCACGGCCGTATTGGTGGTTGGCTCTTTAGATGGAACTTCATCAAACCGGGGTGTATAGACACGACCACTGCGGGTCATCCTGCTTGCCCCAGCTATGTTGGTTACCTCTTTAGCTTCGACCTTCATCTCTTCTCTTGGGATGACATTTCCAGATCCTTTGTCAATCGCAGTTATGTCATACTTCCAAGGTACAGCTTTGGGATCACTGAATGGGAACGGACTCGGCTTTTGGATGATCAATGGCCTAGGAGTAACAGGTTGTGGTATACTGAATACCAGTATGGCAGAAATTGTCCCTGTCATGTTAAACACCGGCACCCCGCCTCTTGGTTCGGGCAAATCGAAGATAGGTTCAACTGCAACAACTTCTGCCTTCTTCACCTTGTTACCTACTCGCAGGAAGCCGTCGTCAATCAATTTCTGAACATCTTTCTGAACCATAACACAACCCTTATCACAATCCTTACACCTTGCACAACGGATGTGAGACACAGATACCAGATCGGCTTCAAACAACTTCGAGTTGAACATCTTCAGAGGTGTCTTGATCTGGGATACATCAAGGATAAGATTCTCATCGGACGAGTCATCAACGGCATTAACAGCAGCCTCATGCGCAGGCAAAGGGTTTGTCTTAACATTGGGCGGTGGATCGTTGAAAGATAAGATTTTCCTTTCCATCAGATCCCTCACAAGGTTTTTCAAAGCATAACAGTTCTCCAAATCATGACCTGGCGCACCCTCATGAAATAAACAATGAGCGGCGGCGTTGTAGTTGGCTGGCAAAGGATTCGAAGGCGGTCCCAAAGCTCGAGTAGTGACCAAACCGCGTTGCACTAAGTAAGGATACAACTCCGTGAACATCATCGGAATCGGTGGACAAGTCTTGTATAGTCTCCTTGGAGCATTCTGGCGAGGTGCCTGGTTCCTCGGTTGTTGACTCGCCTGAGCGTTGGATGCTTGTTGATAATTCGGAGGAGGATAAACCGGAGGCGGATAACCAGGAATCTGTTGCATGGGCTGATAAACTGGCGCTTGTGGAGCTTGTTGGTTAAAAGATGGTGCAACAGCAGCCACGTATGGCGGTGGTGCGTACTGAACCGGGTATCCCTGTGGCTGGGCATACTGTGGCGGATATTGATACTGCCTATTCCTTCTCCTATCTGAAGACACAGCATGAGTCTCTCCTTCCTTCTTTCTCTGAGGATTGACGACAGTCTTCTTAGCTTGGTCCTTCGAACTCATACTGCTAGAACCACTGGACATCCTTCCACTCTTCATAGTTAATTCAACCTTTACTCCAACAGCAACAATATCAGCGAAATTCGTGGTTACACTACCCACCATCCTTTCATAGAACTCAGGACGAACGGTGTCAACAAACCAGTCAGCTAATTCTTTATCAGTCAATGGAGGTTCAACCTGGGAAGCAATTTCCCTCCATCGTTGGGCGTATTCCTTAAAGGTTTCAGAATTTTTCTGCGTCATACTCAAAAGTTGTTTCCTGTCAGGAGCCAAGTCCATGTTGTACTTATAGTGCTTAATGAAAGCATCAGACAAATCTTGAAAAAACTTGATGCTAGATTGGCCCAATGTTAAATACCACTTCGACGAGGCACCTTTAAGACTGTCTTGAAAACAATGGATCATCAACTTGTCATTTTCCATGTGGACAGCCATCCTACGGTAGTACATTATCAAATGGCTTTTCGGACATGTAGTCCCTTCATAGCAGTCAAAGTTCGAAGTCTTGAACTTTGGCGGAATAACTAAACCGGAAACCAAACAGATGTCTCTAGCAGCAGCACCAAAGACCTGGTCTCCTTCCATCTTTCTTAATCTTTTATCAATAGTAACAACCTCCTCATGGAGCCTATCACGCGGCTGGTACCCTTCATCATTATCATCCAGAATTTCATAAACAGGCTCATTAAGATAAGGCTGCACATGAGTATGGACATTAGCTTGTGTGAAGGTAGGGATCGCCTTTGGAGGCTCGGGAACCAAAGGCACAGTCTGTTGAACGTTCTGTATAACGGGCATGGCTTGTTGACCACTTTGTGCAACCGGCATAGTTTGTTGAACTGACGTAACAACAGGCGGATGTATGAAACTCTGCGAAAGACCATAAGGAAACGGGTTCTCAACTGAAACAACCGGAGGATCTACGGCAGCGGTAGTGTTGATCTCAGAAACCACAGTAGGCTGAGTATCCATCTTTGCATTGATAACCTGGAGTAATTCCATAATTGTTCCTACATTCCCTCGAAGGTCTGCTAGCTCATTGTTAACGTGATCCATCTCTTGAGCGTGCTCTTCCATCCTTCTTCGAGCTTGAGCTCTAGTGTTGTATCGATTCAGTGTGACGAAACTGTTGATGGGAGAACCGAGTATGAGACAACCGGGAGACACATGAAATGCAAAATGTGATGCAAAATGCGAATGAAAGATTTCATGGAATTCAAGCATTTATGAATATCGCGGAATACCACTGGGATCTTTATTTATTGATTTGAAAAATGGATTACAAATAAATATTCTTAAAAAATCTTAACAAGAAAATAGCTAAATAAAAGCTACGAAAGCCCTAAGGAAGCATAGCCCACGACTTCAACGAGTAGGCGGAGAGTCGGAGGAAAATAAATCCTCGTAGATTCTTCTCTTTTTGTAGGAAAGCACTTCTTCATTCTTCGCCTGCAGCTGCCTTTGTAGCTCTTCATTCTCACTGACGAGAACCTGATATTTATCTTTCCACGTTTCTGCCTCATGTTGTGCTCTCTTCAAAGTGATTTCCAACTTTTCAGCTTCAGACATGAATACTAAAACAGGTTCTCTTCTCGGAGGTAAAGGATCTTGGCGCGAATAAGGCATCTTCAGCTTGATGGCTCTTTCCCGGACCCAACAAAGATAAGGTTCCATAGACACACAATTTGGCTTTCCCAGACTTTCTTTGCCCTTCTTGTGCAAATGACGCCAAGCGGATACAATCTGATCTTGAAGTTCTTTGTCACCCTTAAAGAAGATTTTCTCCACATGAACACCTTTAGGCGGTTCTTTCAAGGGATACCCTAACTGTCGGCGAGCTAGGACTGGATTGTAGCTGATTCCTCCATTAAAACCAAGTAAAGGTACGTTGGCAAAGTCTCCACAGCTGTCAATAATTAGTATTCCATCATACACACGATTATACCAAACGATGTCCGAGTGTGTCAGCGCCATGACCCTTGGTGACCAAAATCCCTTGTCAAGACTCAAGAAAGACTTAGGCAACTGCGAAATAAACCACTTGTATAATAAAGGCACACAACAGGTGATCATTCCTCCACCATGAAAATTCCGGAGATGTATGGAATGATAAGTGTTACCCAATAACGTTGGTACTGGATTGTTCTTCATGAATATTTTGATGGCGTTAATGTCAACGAATCCTTCAAAACTTGGGAAGAGTAGCATTCCATAAATAAGCAAAGCAAGGATTGTCTCAAAGGTAGGCATGCTTAAATGATCGGCATAATATTGGGCTTTCTTGATTAAGAAATGCGTAGGTAACCCTACAGTTCCGCCTTTGGTGATCATATTGCCTTTGATGTCGGACACCTTTAAGCATATGGCTTTAGCAATGTCTTCCTCTTTAGGGTCCTTCTCTAAGAAAGGGAACGGGGACTTATCCAAAATAGGTAACCCCACCAACTGAGAGTACTCTTCTAAGGTAGGTAATAGCTGATAATCTGGGAACGTGAAACAATGGTAATCCGTATCATAGAACTGTAGTAACGTAGAAAGAAGCCCATCCTTCACTTGGATTCTCAATAAGGATAAAAGCCTTCCGTATTTGTCCTTGAACCTCTCTTGATCTTCAACCAAGGCTCCTAGCTTCCTTAGGTCATCCAACTTAAAATTCTTAAAAGAATATTTCAAGGTGTTTCTCTTATTGTAATCCATGGTAGCCTGCGATGTTCATAAATAAAGTTTGAATTCCATGAGATGTAATGCAATGTGATGTTTTATGGATGTAATGCACACAAACACACAAAGTCCTAGGTTAAAGGTATATGAGCGGAAGTCAAGGTCTACCCATCCCACAGAGGTATATACTATAGGGTTAATTGTACCTGCGGAACAAGGGTTCTAAATTGGTTCCCAAAGTCATCAGTCCATCTTTCGGATATTATCAATTTCCCAATTGACTCGGTGGTTAATAATATTCTCAAGAGAACCTCTTCTGAGTGTGGTATCGCGTAGCAACTATTTTGGGATTACTCCCTCATAGTCCCCGCACTACGTCCTAGATAAGACCAAAGTGGTGTTAAGGTAACTACGGTCCCCAGTGTCATAGGCTCCCATCGAAGATAGTAAGTGTCTTCACGATTACTCGTTCAACAGAACTACCTTTCAAAAGGGCCTCAACTGAGCGGTGATTCTCAAGTCGGCTTGGTCGGGATTCAACTCCCTATAAGCTTCGTTGAATCTATCACCTCCTATAATAAGTCCACTCAAGTCCGGGTGTAGGACTTATCTTACAACAAAGATACCCCCCATAATAAATAATAGATACAGACAATTAACAATAAACAAAATAGGGGCAACCCTTAATTATGTTTGTCCCCAGTGAAGTCGCCATTTTCTGTTGCGGTGAAAATAGGATATCAAAGTATTAATTAGCTTGAATCCCCATTCTTAATTCACAACCGCTCTTTGATTTATCCGAAGGAAAAGGTCAAAAGAGGAAAAACCTATTCTTGCATCGTAAGCACAATGCGGGGAGAGACCTAGGTAAGGGGTTGGTTAAGCTTAGGGAAGGTACTAGCACCCTAAACTTCTGTAGTACTCTACAGGAACCTTTTGTTTATTGTCTGTCTTTTTATTTTTATTATCGGTTTGGAATATGTATTGAGCTAAAGGATAGAGTGACCTAAAAGAGACCTAAGGGTTAGTCCTAAGTTTACTCGGCAAGACGTCGCATCTTGTGCCTACATATCCTGACGGGAATGGAATCAGAGTAATTGTAGTTCCCCTCGTAAGGGAGGTTAGAAACGTCTTGAATGTGGTCAAGGTTTCAATGGGGAATAAACGTATCTTAAGGACACGCTTACGTGGAGAGCGGAGACTCCAATATCTACGTTGAACTTGGTAATTAAAATTAGGGTTGAAATTATTAGGGATTCCACGGCGAGAAACCCTACAACAGAGTACAGCGACTCTTTGACCTAAAGCTAAGGTAAAGGGCATTTTGGTCTGCGGCGGGACGCCTAAGCTGACTAGGGTTTTGAAACATTCAAAGGGTAAGGCTATTGACTCGGCGGTCAAACGGCTAGACCTAATTCCTTCGGAAGGGAAAATAACGGTAAAACATGCAAACATGGCAAAATATTATATGGCAGAAATAAAGTGCTGAAAGTACAGAAAGCTGTCGCGACGATCACTCGCGTAAATTACAAATCCCAAAAAAATGCAAAATAAAATAAACCGCGACCATGGCCTCGCGTGAATTACATCCATAGAACAAAATAAACTGAATAAATATTAATCGGAATTTAAGCATGATCTGAGGAGAAACACAGAGAACATTAGTGAAAAGTTAGACATAAATCAACGGCAAAAATGAAACTGCTAAATTGAAAGAGAAAAATACAATTTTTGAATTTTTTATGGTTTTATTATTATTTTAAGGAAAAACCCATGTCATATTTTTAATTATTTTACAAAAAAAAAGAAGATCTATTTTAATTTTAATTTTTGCATTTTAACGATAAGAAAGAAAATTAAGTTTTATTTAGAAAAAAAGCTAATTCTTAATTTAAAACAAAGATTTCTAACAAGTGGACCTTTTATCCTCACCATTCATCTAACTTTGACCAACGACTCATATTGCTAATGAAACAAATTTTTTAAAAGCTAGTAAATTAATAAGACTAACTACAGCTTATTGTTAAAACATGTTAATGGTATTGTAGCGGTGTATTCGTCGCTATATGATTTATTGATTAAACCATAAGCAAAGCATACAAAGAAATCGAGTCGCCACCGCACTTTTATTTATCCTAAGGAATGGTTAAAAAGCGAACAAAAACCTAAGAAGTTTTACACGTAGAAAACCAATAAAAAGATCAGAGAGTCTGGGTAAGGGGTAAATTACGCAATGGGAAGGTGTTAGGCACCCATCACGTCCTAGGTACTCCTAGGGAGCCCTTTTCACACTTGTTGTATGAAAATGTTTATTTGTTTATGACATATTGTGAAAACATGAATGGGAAGATGAGAAAAGAATATACAATTTTATTATTTTTGTGTTTGAACGGATGAACCCGTTGCCTACGTACCTTCCATCAAAGGTAAGGATCAAAACGCCGTAGTTCGGCTAAAAGATTTCCAAAAATTGGTGAGTTCATTTTAAAACACAAGCACTAAGGCTTTTCATTACCAATGGGAGAAAACTCAACCAATACCAACAATCCACCATGCGAGGACGGCTTCTACATACTAGTGAGGGGTTAACCCTATAATAAGTATGGAAGATTTACAATCAACTCACTAAGGATAAGGTAAGATTTACATCAACCACTATGGTAATTGAAACCTACGGCTAATGTATGAAAACGTATTAACAATGGACAAAGCCACAAAACAATTGAATGTGTGAAGTTAACTGATTATGAGTATTCACAAAATATGGTCAAGGTATGATTAGGATTGATTCAAAGAAGTGTTATGAAATGGAGTTTGAAAAGTCAAGGACTTAGGGTCCAGGTTTCTAATTTGAAAAAGACATGAAGATGTTTGCACAACAATTCAAAGTTTTTGAAAGCAAAGTGTGAAAAGGTTCAGGAACAAAGAGGGTGAATGGATAATGGAGTGTAAAACTTCCTAGAAAGGTTCACCTCTTGAAATCATATAGAAGATGATTCAAGTGCGTCCTTAGGAATAGACAAATGAGCAATAACAAATAAAAGCAAGGTGATACCGGATGCCATCAATGGACTTATACCAATCTCACAAACAAAAGCGGATACCGGATACCAATAAATGGATTTACACCAATCTCCTAAAACAAAATAATGATACCGGAAGCCATTAATGGACTTATACCAATCTCACAAACAAAAGCGGATACCGGATACCAATAAATGGATTTACACCAATCTCCTAAAATAAAACAAAACATGGATGTCAGATGCCAATCTATCTGGACTTATACCAACCTCCAAAGGATGATCATAGGAGTACAAAAGCCAACAACATGGTCTTACAATTGCATCCTCACATGCAACAAACAAATCAAAAGATGTAAGCAATGGACATAAGTGGCCAAATGAAATGGTCTTACACTCTATCCCTTCCAAATCATAGGAACAATGGCCAATTAATGGACTTACTGTTGTCCTCAATGGGTAAACCAAAGATGGATCACAAAGATATGAAATGATGATCATGCAATAATGAACAATTAATGATGATAGATGCACCAAGGTATGCAAGCAAACATGTACATATGAAGTAATCAATCAATCACACAAAGTCATTTAGCACCCACTATAACCAAACAATTAGGCTCAATCAAAGGGTTAGACTTAAAAGTCAACTGGAATAGGGTAAATGGTGCTCTTAACCTTGACATTGAGAGCCAAGGTGAAGCAGATGAAAGGATATGAGGGGTGTGCCTCATCACTCTTATCCCTGGTCAGGGAGAGCATTGAATATCAGAAGGTGTGGGAGTTCAGAAAGTTGGAACTCTCTCCACAAGTTAATGACTCGATAGATCTTGGGCTTTTACTCACTATGCATCAACACATGTGGTGTGAGCAAGGTGAGTGACTCACAGAATAGTAGGAGATGGACTATACATCTCTTTTGTCTACCAATTGCCTTATTAAAAGGACTTCACCTGCTTGGGGACAAAAATTAAACAATCACAAACATTGCCTCTTAAGGAGGACTTTAGACAGGTGCCTGGCTAAATAACAAGCCAGGTCTTCCAGACTACATGGAGACAAGAGATTCTACCTCAATGCTTAAGCAAAGCAAAGCAATAGCAAGTTCACAAAGGAACTAAAGCAACTATGGTACCTGAAATCAATCAAATATAATCAGTATTCCAATCACAAAGTCAAAACAGACAAGATATGAACCAACAGTCAACACAATCAATCACATGTGCAAAGCACAAACTCAAATGAAATGAGCTAGCATCCTACAAAACAAACCAAGTTAGTTCATGACAATCAAATAAACCAAACTCAATCAACTTGAATTAATCTCCTTAAAGCATTTGCTTCTTCAACCTGAAAACAAACTCAAATGTGAGAAGTAAACCCTTAGGCCAAAGCCTAGGGTCACAAGAGGAGAAAAAATTTAAAACAGAACATGAAAGTTGATCAAAATCAAGATTAATCAAATAAGAACAAATTCCAGCTGGTCCCATATCAAAACTATACACCAATTGCATTTCATAAGCAAATCATGTCAAACTAGGCAAGTTGAGAACTCAATGATGTAAACAGAATGAACACAAGCATATCAATACCAAAATGGCTCAATAAATTCCAGGAAAAATCATGCTCAAACAGAACACATTGAATGAGCAACACACCAAATTTCATGGCATTTGGATAAAGGGAAGCCAGTCAATTAAAATCAACAAATCAAAGCATGTTCAAGCAAGCTCATACAAGTCACTAAATGGTACATCAAGTTCATGCAATCATAAAACAGCAACCAAACATGATAAATGAATTAAATCAAAGCCATGGCAAACTTCAAGATGTCTATAATACACATGCCAAATTTCAAAGTCATCCAATAAACACCAAGGATTTCCCAAAACATATGGTATCATGACTCACAAAATGTTCACAATTGGTCAAATAGGGGAAAAATTCTCAAACAAATAGAAAATGCATTCAAAAATTCCAGGAAAAATCACAAGCAAAATAGACATCCATAAGTATTAGCATGAAAAAATACAGAGCAATTGGCATAGCATAAGCATGGAAAATAAAATCAAGATCATGAACAAGACATGGTGTGACATACATTGTCACACCTTCAAAGATCACATCATATCTCACAATCCAGAAATGCAAAATTAGCAAACCATATACCAAAATGACCAGGAGTGAGTCTAGATCATGCATATAAAATTTCAAGCATTTTGGAGCAAGCATCAAGATTTCACAATCAAAATGGTAAAACATAGGCAAAAAGCATACATGATCAAAACCATTAGACCAAAGTAAAAACAAGCCGTGCACAACTTTTGCTATCATGCCTATAAAAAACTAGAGGAAAAATGGAGATCAATGCAAAATTCCCACTCAATTTGGATTATCCATGAAGTTTTTATGATTTTTTGAAGTTTGATTATGAAATGAAATAAAAATTTGAGAAAACAAATGAAATTAAATGAACGAGTGGCAATTTTGTAAATACGGCGCGTTAGGATGAAACGCTCCGTTTCATTAACGGACGTGGCACAGTACTATTCGCTCATGGCTACACAAACACGATTCCCATGCAAACGCAAGGCAATATGGATCAAAGCGCGCGCTGGGAACGAAATGCAAACAAGTTCATCATGTTCTTCAGCATTCATCATCATCAAGAACAAAAAGTCACAGAAATTTGCAAACCGTATATGGATCGACTCAGCATTCAACACACATCACTAATCTAATCATGATTTCATCTAATTTTATGCACAGCAAAAGATTCGAATCAGATAAGTTTTGGTGTTCAAACTTCAAATCAAGATATCTTCATCAATACTTAATGAATTTACACGATTCAAGTTGCAACATGATCTATGAACTAGGATCTACAAAAGCCATATCATGATTTCAAGAATTGAAGGATTCGAATTCTTACCTATTGGAAGATGCAGATCTTGAATTGTTGGATTCCAAGCTCCAATGGTGAAAACAGAACTTCTATGATCAATAGGAAGATGAATGAAGGCAAGGAAACAACTCAACAAATCTTGAATGCACAGAAATCTTCAACTGCCATGTGAAACTTCAATGTTCAACAGTTAAGATCCAGCATGAATTTGGCCACGATTGCTTCAACAGTTCTTCAACAACATCTGTAAATGATGATTAGCACAAAAGAAAGCAAGAAGAATCGTGAAATTTGATGAAAAAATGAGAAAAAGTTTTGAGAAGATTTGAGAGAATTTGAGAAATTTTCAGTTTGGATCTGAGATTGTGATTGGTGATCTCGAAATTCTGTTACAATTAAGACTATATACCACCTCTTAATCCAGTTTCTTAATCATGATTAGCAAAATGGAAATGGATTAGTGAATGCTCATGTTATGCAATTTGGCAAAAATGCCCTTTTTCAAATAGAACCAATGGAACAGTGCAAAACCAGTTGAAGCAAGTCCAAATTTCTGTTTTGAAATGATTGGCATTGGTTTGGAGTGAAAATCATGTGTATTTTCCAAATTCACTATTTTTCCCACCAAAATTTAAATGGTTCACTTGAAAAATGACCTTTTTATGTGATGATTTTTGATGAAATGTGATGATGGATTATGATATTTCATGTCAAATGGGATTTGCTCAAAGAAACCTCACTCAATTTGGCCAAATGGTTTGAAAGTTATGCCTCCTTGAAGTTCAACTTTTCTTGAAAATGATTTTATCACAACTTGCCAACCACACATGAGAAATGAGTGTTCTTGGACTTTTTGGAAAGGCAAGAGCAAGATCTTCAACTTTCATGTTGGACAAATTTTGATTTGAAGCTTTCTTGATGGTGTTAAGTTGAGGAGAAGACCTTTCCATTTTTGGCAGTTGGAAATTACAGGTCATTTGCTATTTTGGGAAACTTTTTGTCTGACCTTCAATTCCTCAATGATGATGTTTGACATGTTATATGAGGCTTGTATGGACATGAACGAGACCTCTCAAACCATTTCCCACCATCAAATCACTGATTAAATGCACAGTTGACCACAATTGACTTTGCTAGGGTTTTGGTTGACTGAGCCATGCTTTGATGAATTTCAAGCCTCTTCCATTTGAGATCTTGATTCAAAATGATGTCACAACTCATATGAATCTCTTATGAATGATCATGGTGCCCAAATTCTTCAAGAATGGCCACCATCCATTGCTCAATGAATGTATTGACTGTTCTGACCTAGTTTGCTTCATCTGCAAGTAACATGGTTAGATGACAATATTTTTGTAGTTTTGGTTAGTAAACAAATGAAAAGCAATGATATACAAATGCTAGACATGCTTGGTGATCAAGAACCGCACTCACAAGATAACCCACCCACTAGAGGGAAGCAAGGTGCACAATGATCCTTGAGGCAATGATATGATATGATATGATGCCATGAGGGATCTTAGGGACAAAATTGGGGTCTTACAGGTATAAGGATATTTTTTACTATAAATTACTAAAACAAATTAGTTACAATAAACCTATATAAAAATCTACGAACTATTTGAGGAATCCCAGTTATTAAACCCCTACTAATTTTCCAATATTAATATTTTTAAAAAAATTGCGTTTATTATAATAAAACAATGAGCAAAAAAAAAAGTGGAAGATAGTGAAGGACGGTAAAGCAGAAACAGATTGAAAGGCTAGGTTGTCTTGGTTAGGGTTTGACAATCCTTTTTCCTCTTCTTCACTTCCTGCATGTGTGCATCGCAGCCATGGATGCTTTTCTGAAAGCTTCTTTCCCCTTCTTTTCCATTGATGCATGCTCCTATTTCTTCTTCAATTCACTATACCTAAACACGAAACATAAAGAAATCATCCGGAAATTATTAATGACCGAAAATCTATACCTGTTGATGGTGAAGAGCGGTTGGTGATGAGAACTTTCTGAGGCCTCTGGCTGCGGCTTCGACGGTGACGGTTCGATGGGTTTGGCGCCGTTTCCGTTCGGATCCTCTTCTCTTTCGTGTGATGATGATAATGAACTCAGAAGAGTTTCTGAGCCTTCACTCCTACTTGCACCGTCGGATCGTTATTCTCAAGGTTTGCTTATTTTTCTTTCTCCGTTTGTGATCCGAGGTGATGATGAAGGAGCAGAGGCTCCTCTGAACCTCTGTTGTTGTTGAGCCGCTGCGGCGAGTTCTTCTCTTCGATCCCCCTTTTTTGAAGAACCATATGAAACTCTTATACTTCCGTTTGATGGGCCTGGACGATTTTTGCGATGCCGTTGCGAACTTAACGCCTCTTTTTCAGGAGATATTGGTGCTGAGTTTGACAGGATCTTGTGTGGTTTTCTAAAGTTTTTTTTTTATTTGCTTGCTTTTTTTCGGAAAAATACTATTGCTTGGATTGTTGAACGGATCCACTGGATTTGAAAACTTGTTAATTAAACCGGTTCGATGGACTGGCTTTCTGAACTGTTTTTCTGAATTGGTTTTATTTGAACTATTTCAGCTTGTTGGACTTTTTGTTGGAATTGTGTTTTTTCATAGGACGATTGGAGTTAAGGTCCCATTTGGGGCAAACCGTCCTCCTGAGAAAAATCATTTCTCAAACCGGCTTTTCAAATAAGCTCTTTTCTGTATAATCTCTTTTTGGCCAAGCAATCTCAAAATGCAATTTTCCTCTCAAACCGGCTTTTCAAATAAGCTCTTTTCTGTATAATCTCTTTTTGGCCAAGCAATCTCACAATGCAATTTTCCTCTTCATCTTTCGGTGCCTTTCGATAAGAACAAACATCTGCCCTGTTCTGGCCGAGGTCGCGAACCGGACACCCGATGATGATATCTCTAAGGGTGTCAAATTAACCGATTCAATTTACTTGTTTTGCTCATTTTGCAGGTTTGAAGATATGTCGGAAAAGTCGGAGAATCGGATCGAATAGACATCAGACAGTTTAGTAACTTAAGAATTTTATGATTCTTTTTGTAGAAAATGTACTTTATTATTTTTGTAATTTTATGTATTATTATTTTTGTGTAAAGAATTAATAAAAATTCCTTATTTTTGTGTAAAATTATTATTATGATTATGCAAAACAAAATGAAAACTACTGCATATGCTGTTTGTTTAAAATTGGAAATAGAATTAAAATAAAACTATGAAATAAAGTTATATATTTTTTTTAAAATGAAGTTATCTAAAATGAAATGAAAACTTAAAACGGGATTAGTTATTTTAAAATGAAATAAACTTAAAATGAGATGATCTATTTTTTAAAAATGAAATGAAATATAAAATAGAATTAAATAAAATTAATTTAAAATAAAATGACGGTACAATGCAATATGGTTATCCGACTAACTTCACTTCCGACACCATTTCTGATTAAAATCTCCCAACCAGATCAAACAAACCAAAGTTCCTGATTACAGCTCATATTCAAGCTTGACGGCCGGCTGTAAACAAATGACCGTTTTTCCCTTCATAAGCTAAAGAGCGCACCACGCGATATTTCCTGCAAAAATCAACCAACTACAAGAACTTGTTAGTAACTAGTTAAATGCAAAAATGCAACAGAATGCGAGATGATTCGACTAATCTTAGGGCAAAATTTGGGGTATTACAACCTATATAGTTTATTATGTCCTGAAATGTGATAACTTATGAGAAGTAAGAAGGTCAAGACCCACTAGCGGGGGGCGACTTGTCGAGCGACGCCAGAGCCCGCTCTAAATGGGCCATAAGATTGATGGGGCGATCATGATAACTCGCCCATATTGGGTTTGGGTCGCCTAAGTTGGTGTGGCATCTTGAACATTATATAACATGGGTCATAACACGTCCCATGTTACCTAACTAAGGAGGAAAGATTTTCTCCATAATTCAAGGAAGACCAAGTCTTATATTGACCAAGTTTCTTAGTCGTGGAATGAGGGAAAGTCACTTTTTTATTCTGATTCGGAACCATAAAGCCTCTATAAATACTTCAGTCTTAAAATAAAGGAAGAAGTCTCCAATTTTCCCCAAAAAAGTACATAGAACTTAACACCACTTTGCATGAGGTAGCCCTACGTACCATCCACATACCCTACAGACACTCAGACAACCCTACACAATAGGGGTTATCATTGTTGCACTTTTTTAAGAAGTAAAATAGGCTCCCACCGTGGGCCCCGATAAAACTGACATGGAGCACACACTTAATAAACAACCACCATATATTATTCTCGTCATCCCATCCATCATGGTGACCACGAGGACAACTACGTCAGCTGACAACACCTTTGACGACGACCAGGAAGTCATATAAGAGACGTGTGATATTATGGACGACATAAGTCGCCATAATCAAACTTTAAAAGACATCATACATGACCTCCAACAGCGTCAGCATAAGGCTAATCCCATCTAAGATATAGAAATTTTGAATCCCAAACCTCTCTCTGATGATATTTAGGGAGCCTCCGTACTATAAAACCTTAAGTCGCCTTCACTCACAAAGTTTGATGGGAGATGTTATTCATAAGAGCACTTGCTCCCATCAACCTGCAAATGGCGATTGGAAGAGCTTAAGAATCTCTATAGTGAAGCTCATTTCCAAAACTTTTAAGGATATCGCCTTAAAATGGTATATGAACCTACTGTGTCTCTCAATCATCAGTAAGAGCTAGTATGAGAGACTTTGGTCCATCATTTTTTGGCGAGTAAGCATTAAAAAATGTCCACTACCGAGCTTGTTTAACTTGGACCAAGGAACAACATAGTCCTTGAGGGAGTATCTCACCTGCTTCAATGAGATGACTATTAAGGTTATCCATCCAAACCATGATATGTTTGTAGGAGCCTTCTAAAAACAGGTTATGGGGGACTTTTCAACGAGTCCCTTGCCTAGAAACTAGTCACCTTCATGTCAAAGGTCATGACTTGCGCTGAGAGTTATATCAAAGGAGGAGAAAGTAACACTGAGAAGAAGGCGATAAACACCAAAGAGCAAGCGTTTGAAAATTTTGACTCCTAGCATCAGTAGAAAAATAGACATTACACCTCACCCATAAGAGACAGGGCGACCTTTAAGCATAATGACCGATCTGTAGAAAACTTCACCCCATTTTATACTCGTCGTGAGAAAATATGGCAAGAGGTACTACAGACCCATGATATTACGCCTCCTTCAATCCCCCAAATCTGATACCATGGGGTCGAAAGTAGGCAAATGGTGCATATATCGTAAGGTGAAAGTCATACAAATGATTGTTGCTAACTAAAGAAGGAAATCGAGCGACTTATCCAGGAAGGCCATTTAAAAAAATATGTCTTGGATAATGCTCACCAATCAATCAGGACAAAGTCCTAAAGGCAAGATTTCTCCAGAATCCCAAGGTCCATAAAGGGCAATGAGCCATAGAGAGGATGAATATATGTTAGTGTGTCATACCCTTAATACCATAGCAGGGGGGTTTGCTGGAGGCGGAGAGACTAGCTTCGCCCATATGAGATATGCCTGTCAGGTTATGATAATAGAGGGATCACATGCCAAATTTGACTCAGATTTGGAACAGATAGCCAGATACGAGATAACATTCTCTAATAAGGATGTTGTGGGTATTTATCATCATGATAACGACCCAATGGTGAAAATTATATATTATGATGAGGAAATTAGACTCGTGTTGATCGGCCATGAGAGCTCTACTAATACTCCCAATTGAGATGCTTTTGAGAGGTTTCAATTAGATCTGAAAGAGCTACATCATTCCAAGGATCCTTGGTGGAGTTCTCAGGAGAGCAAGTGCATGTAAATGAATATATTAGTATTAAAATGGTTTTCGAGTTAGAGGAGAACGCAAAGAGGCCGCCTTGTCCACATTGTACCTTTGCATGAAATACATGTTGCATAACGAGCATGTAGGCGTCATGCAACGTGGCTAATTAACCACTCAAATAAGCTACAAAAATAGCTTAAGGTTGAAGAGGGTGATGGTAGCGAAGACCCATGATCAACGACAACAGGTGTAGGGAGTCAACTTCTTGAATCCATAAGTGAAGTCCATCGCACTAACCTTTGTTTCGCCATGAAGTTGTTGCACCAGGTGCTCCCACCTAGCCTTATTCTACACATAGCACGCCTGTAGATGGAGCCTAGCGAGGTTTGCTTTTGCAGGATTCTGCTTTTGCCTATTTTCTTCGTGCTAATTCATGGTTTTCCAGTTCTTTTCACCTGTTTTTGATAAATGTATACAAGAAAGCTAAAATGGACGTTTCTTTATTTTTCATAGATAAATTAGGGTTTTTTTACAATGATTCATTGTGAAATAAGCATACATGTTCCAAAGTATTTAACGTAAATCTGGAACTTATCAACTCTCCCCAACTTACCCTTTTGTTTGTCCTCAAACAAAATAATTAGATGATTCAAAAATATGTTACATGTTTCATGCGACAAGTTGACTAACTTTAGGTCTAGAGTTTTTGAAAATATTTTTATGCATGGTGTTCTTTTTCAAATACAAGTTCATAATCAATATTCTGACTATCCATGAATCATAGCATTCATATGAATAATTTTCTTTACCAAAGTAAAATTTTAAAAATAGCTCAAAATCAACAGTTGAACATCAGTCGGAATCGTAATCTCACTCAGTATCTCAATGGTTAGTCTTTCCCTAAAAAAGTTAAGACAATGCATATAATATATTAATACTTTGTACTTCGTCTTAGCATTATCATGAGATATATTATCAGACATTGACCACTAAGGTTTTTCTGAGGTTGTAACGTCGTCGCGCTTAAAAAATAGGCAAAATTACTCCATAAGCACTTTAAGTTATTTTCTTGTAACATGTTGGTCTTTTAAGGTGTTTTTGTAACAACTTGGTCCTTTAAGTTACCAAACGTGTGCAATGTTACCCTTTTTAACAGAGCGAATATGCTAATTATGAATGCAATTATTTTAAGTGGTATGAAAATGATGAAAATGCAATAAGAAATACAACAGTCACACATTTTTAAATGTTTAAAATGTGATAAAAAATATGTAGAAATTGTAACACTATAAAACCACGACTCTTAATTTAATAGAGAATACCAAATAAAATTTTAAAAAAATCACCTTTAGGGTGTCACACATACTTCTCAATCAAACAATCATTTCAACTTATAAAATGTCGCAGCGGAATTAAAACATTTAACCAATTAACACATCTCAAAGTTTCAATAGGAGTTCAACTTTAACATAACTGAAAGGTATAATTAAAACAACTTTCAAAGATAAACATAACAAATCTCGTCCAATTGTTACATTATCAGAGAATTATTCGCATAATCTAGACAAGCACATAATTAAACAAGAATAAAGACAACCATCTTAAACCATCCTCTAACACTCATGACACTAAGGCTCATATACCTGAGTATATGTAATCAACTGCATAAATTGTCACATAACAACAAATAGGGGTGAGAATGTATTCAACATATGTTTGCGGTGTTAACATAATAAGGATAGATACACACAATAATTCAATCAACATCAATCATTCATAATGCAATATTATGTATGCAATGGACACCTCGACTCTACTCTGATGCATGTGGTGTCAAGGTTTGGAAGTTCAAAAGTGTGTTATTGAATACATCCACGAGTTATAACACTAAAACCTAAGCTAATAAATGGTTACAACACTAAACTTGAGCTCCATACTTATCACAACACTAGATCAGGACTCATAGATGATCACAATACTAAATCAGGACTCGTCAACAGACCTAAGTTCCACCTAACTCCGAAATACATGAATTCATGAAAATGATACATAAACAATTACATGAATGCATCACCACCACTTCCAACTCTGCCAATAAAACATCGATTCACCACTAAACCGAACTCAAAATTAACCAATGTAAAGTCACAGTAAACAACTCGACCATCAAACCAGATATTTCAAACAAAATAAATTATTAAATTCATCATAATAAGCATAACTCAACCATAACTTAGTTCCCAAGGCTTCCTGCAAACTCTCCTAGAACCCCGAAATGAATCTCAGATCTCTATATGAAACAATACTCAAAGGAATACCATGCAACTTGATTATCTGCTCAATATAAATATCTACAAGCTTCTGCAACGGGTAATTGATCTTTATCGGAATGAAATGAGCAAACTTAGTCATATTATCCACCACTACCCAAATCAAATCACTTTCTTTTGCTGTCTTCGGAAAACTCATCATAAAATCCATAGAAATGTTATCCCATTTCCACTCAGGAATGCTCAATGGTTGCATCAATCTCGACAACTTATGATGCTCTATCTTCGACTTCTAGCAAGTCAAACACGCATAAACAAACACATCAACCTACTTCTTCATTCCTAGCCACCAAAACATCTCCTTTAGATCTTGATACATGTTAGTAGCATCGGGATGGATACTCCTACTACTCCTATGACCTTCCTCGAGAATTCTCTTCTTAAGGTATGACACATGTGGCACATAAACTCTGTCGCAAAATCTCAGTATCTCATTCTCGTCTATCCTGAAGTTTACCCCTTTTACCTTGATTGATTAATACCATTCAGTTAATCAATCCTAAGTCAACTTTCTGACCCTCCCTAACTTCTATAAAAATACCATTAGTCAGCTTCAACATACCTAATTTCACATTGTTAGGAGTCATCTCGCACACCAAACTAGGGTCTCTAAACTACTTAATCAAATCCAATTCTCAAACCATAAGCATCGACAATATGCATCGAATTCCTACTCAAAGCATTTTCTACCACATTAGCTTTACCAAGATGGTTGTCATACGGTGAACTGACTTTTGGTGTGTTTTTGCTTTGGAAAGCAAATGTCGCGGATAGCAAGAGTCGCCACCGACTTTTCTTTTATCCAATAAGGAAAGGTGGAAAAGAACAGGAAAGACCTTAATTAGATTTTTGGGTTCGGGAGGTACATTATACAAAGGGAAGGTGTTAACACCCTTTGTATCCATGGTTATCCATGGGCTCTTAATTGCTTGATCACTTATGTTATTTTCCTTGTCTGAAAAAGTGTTTGTGAATTGCTTAGAAAATGTTTTGAAAAGAGAGTTTAACTTTGTAATGATTCTTGTACGAACGTATACAAAGTATTTATCTCGTTTAATTTTGAAAGCTGTTTAGAAAAATATAACTTGGCAATGATTCTAGTACGAATGTATACCAAGTGGTGATTTTCTAATAGATGTTTTGCAAAGTGTGAGGTGTGAAAAGTATTTTTAAATTGTGAGTCAGCATTTAAGAGTTATACCTACCCAAGGTCTTTATGGGCATTTCCTATCCTTATGAGGGTAAAACTGTCCTTACTATTGAGAAGCAAGTAATTTTATCCTTTGGATGTAAAAGGGACATCGTAGGGTCATCGATTGGTCATTGAAGGCAACATTTGTAAGGATACCTTAGCATTCGAAGGGACAATCATCATTTAACCGTAGGCTACAACGACGAGTCATCGAGGGACAAAAATCATATATTCGCAGGCAACATCCGAGGGACTATGATTTATCTTATAGGGACATGATGATTTAACCGAAGGGTCTTTGCTAAGTGTATCCCCACATTCGCGGGACATGACCGTAATACTGTAATACCGTAAAGCAACAAAGAGAGGTCCAAGATCACATATTCAAAGACAATATTTTATAATCAATTAGGTAATTAGGATGAATCTCCACATTATAATTAATTAGGTAATTAGGATGACTCTCCACAAGGGGTATCCCAAAAATAAAGTGGAATACCTAGCAAGCTACCTTTTCCGGGAATATGTGAACCCTTACAAAATTCAGCAAAACAGGTCAGAATACCAAATCAGGGTGCAATCAAGAGCTGCACCAAACCAAAAGGAATCCCAACAGTAATG
This sequence comes from Lathyrus oleraceus, assembly GCF_024323335.1. Classification (NCBI taxonomy): domain Eukaryota; kingdom Viridiplantae; phylum Streptophyta; class Magnoliopsida; order Fabales; family Fabaceae; genus Lathyrus; species Lathyrus oleraceus. The sequence continues at coordinate 187,604,163 of NC_066585.1, forward strand.
ATGTCAGGTAAACAATGCATGGTGATAATAAAACATGTTAGATGAGCAAAGATCAGAACAGAAAAGTCAGCGACTGTCATGTTCGCTGCTGCCTCGCCTAGCGAAGGCCTAGTGAATGCTCGCTACATGTTCGCTTAGCGATGTGCTAGCAAACGGCTGCGGGTTTTGAATTTTAGAACAATACGATTTCAGCGAGCTCCAAACCCTATGGCGTCCATTACAGAAATTACATGGTTAAACATTCAAGATATTCAGGCATATTTAAATCCACATGCAAAACCTCAAATATATTTATGAATTCAATTATAATATCACATGTAAATTGGGAACATAAAGCGGTAATAGTAATGCAAACCTGTTTGCAATTGAATTGCAACCTTGAATTGGCAAGTCACTTGAATTGCAACCTTGAATTGGCAAGTCACTCTTAGGGTTGGCGCCGGATTGAGTTGGGCGGAGGTAACCTTTGTGCAGATGAGTTTCCTTCAGGGTTTCCTTTAGGGTTGCTCTGAGTTCTTTGGGTTAGCCTCCAGGGTTTGCTGTTCCTTCTCTCTGTCTCCGTCCGTCCGTCTGTTTTTCGTCCCCCTGCTCTGACTGAAGTTGTGGTATTTATAATGAATTTTTGTGACCTAATGGGCTCAGAATGAAGCCCAAAATTTCTGGTATTCGCAAGCTTCGCTAGGCGAGTGGTGTAACGAAGGGTTCGCTAGGCGAAGGATTTGCTCGCCTAGCGAGCAAGCTAGTTTAGGCCATCTTCTGGATTTGGCCACCTGTGTGCTGGGTCTTTGTTCCTTTGAGATCAATGTCTTGAAAAAAATTAGTTGGAGTGCCTTAAAAAATGCCTTGCAAGATTAACGGGCAAATTTTGGGGTATGACAATGGTAACTCAAACCAAAATCATAATCCTTCAGAAATTCGAGCCACCTCCTTTTGCCACATATTCAGCTCCTTCTTATCAAACAAGTATTTTAAACTCTTATGATCGTTGAACACCTCAATCGAGAGCCAAACAGATAATGTCTCAAAACTTTCAACACAAACACCATAACTGCCAACTCTAAATCATCGATAGAATAATTTATTTCATAAACCTTCAGTTGTCTCGAAGCATAAGCTATAACATGACCATTTTGCATAAGCACATCCCTTAATCCCATCTTCAATGCATCATAATCAACCTCAAATGATTCACTCGGACTCGGGAAAATCAAAACTAGCGCTTACGTCAACTTCCTCTTTAGTTCTTGAAAACTCTCCTCACACTAAACAACTCACACATATGCTTATCCTTTTCGAGTCAACTGAGTCAACGGAAAAACTAACCTTAAAAATCCTTCTATAAACCTCCTGTAATAACCAGCAAAACCAAGGAAGCTCACTTCACGCAACAAAAACTCACTCTTGGACAACTTCGTATATAATTTATTCTCTTGCAAATTCTGTAACTCAACTTTCATATGTCCTGCATACTTTTCATCTGATTTCGAATACACTAAGATGTAGTTGATGAATACCACAACAAGTTGATCTATAAGGTCATTAATCCTAGAAAGAGGATACTTGTTCTTGAGAGTAACCTTATTCAACTGTCCATAATCAACACACAACCTCATGCTACCATCTTCTCCATGATGATATACTAGGCCTAATGAACTTCTTTTCTAATAGATCTTCTAATTGTTTCTTCAGCTCACTCAACTTTAACACAGACATTCGATATGGTGCCATCAACACAGGACTAGTACCAGGTACTAAGTCTATGGAAAACTCTACTTCTCACTATGGCGGCAAATCGTTAATATCTTTAGGGAAACATCAGGGAACTCACACACAACATGAAACTCAACACTCGCAACCTCTCTCTCCACTCTCAAGGAAGGAAACATCATGAGCATCTAATAGCCTCCTCTCAAGGAGATCTTTATTTGGCGCGCAAATACGAATCTCGAATATATACTCTCTTTGGGTTTAGGAAACAACACAACCTCAACAACATCTGCACTTTTGCAATCAGTGGCACGTCGAATGAACCCTCCACACTTAAAATATCTCTGATGACTTCCCGGGAAGTGTACCGATAATATCGAAGTGATAAAAAGATCGAATCCATAACGACTGCTTCTAACAAGATAAAATATGTGTAATGCATAAAAACTAGTAAAATGTATGTGATGGTGCATTTGATTTTTCCCGAATCTGCACTTTTTTTGCTCAATTTCCACCCAAAGTTTCACTAAGTCCATAATTTTCGTACCTAGCTATTTTTTACTCATTATTTGGTCTTTCTGCTTCATTTTGGCTCATCTTTCACTTGTTTTAATCCGATTTTTTTTACTAAATTCATGCAATGATGGACTGCCATCATAACCCCAAACTTGAATCGTTGTTTGTCCCCGAGTAACTCGCCAGCAACTGCATATTTCAAAAGGAAACAAGTCGTACAATAAAAATCAAACATCACCAAATTAAATATTTCTTTTACCTGACTATTGTTCTAGCTTCCAACTTCTATCTGACAAATTTGGAAACTTCCTCAACATTGATGAGTACTCAACCTGTCTCAGCTCATTTTGACTCACTCAATGAATATGGTTATCTCTCAATCAATATGCAAAATAAATTATGCTTAGCTTGATCATGTTCTGATATAGTTCATCATAGAACTCACAACACACACATTAGAGGTATTTTCAAGTTGTAACTTGGCTTATGTTTAGGTAGGATATTTTTAGGAAAATAGGTCTAAACCTTTGAAGTTAGGTGCCTATTTCTTCTTCTATCAACATACTTTTTGTTCCTTTTTTATTGTACTAGAGATCTTAGGTCCTTCTTATACTTTCACCCTTTTTCTTTTCTCACTTTTTTTGAATAAGTGCTTTTTCCACTTCTTTTTTTTCATAAATTTTGATTTTTTTTGCCAATATTCTCTAGTACCCCAACCCCAAACTTTAAACTTTGCTCACTTCCAAGAGCAACCCTAAACTTAATCTTTTTCATACACTTTAGGAACTATACTTCTACCTAACTCCAAAGAGAGGGTGGAAAGAAAAGATCTTTCAAGTCATATGGCTAAGAATTTTAGGCGACATCATCGAAAGAAAGGCTAAAGCTCAAAGTAGTTAGCAATGGATATACCTATTATTACATGGTGGTTAAAAAAGCTCAAAGTTATAAACAAAAAGCTGCCTCAGTATGTGTCATTCAAACCAAATGAACTTAATCAGAAATAGATCAAATCAAATAAGATAATAATGCATGGATACACTCATAAAGAAAGAAAAGTGACAAATGGAATTTATTTTGCTCAAACCTTACTAGATGAGGTATTTGTAGGTTGAGTACAAGTTTGTTGATTATTTTCTTATCCTTTGCCTTCAAGTTGCTATTGTGATGATCAAGTTTCTTTTGGATTATCTATTCAATTGTAAAGTACTAAACTTGCAAACCTGTAAAAAAAATAGTTACAAACTCGTTTATTAAAGACAATGAACTTGATAATTCAATGGGAGAGGAAGAGAACTTATGGTAGTTATTTCTCTTCTCTAAGTTACATTTGAAAATAAAAATAAAATCTTCTAAAAATTAAAAACAAACTACATATCCTTTCACATGATAGTGTTGTGTAAATGATCATGCATATCAATAATTACGTTGTTGAAGTCATTGTTATGCCTCGTCCATTCTGCGTGCATCCGGTCTCTCCTCCTTGCTTGCGCTTGATCTTGGTTTGTGAAGTAATTCTCCATTTCTTTAGCTGATGCAAACCGGGATCTTAAGCTCTGACCCGATATATGGTCTTCTTACTGATAATATAATTCTCTGAACAAAGGGGCGAATCTTGGAGGTTCAAGATACAAAGTGGGTGAAAATTCTGTTATCTACCGTATAACCCCCACTTCGCGAGATTCCATTCTTCTCTAAATTTTGTTGCTTGTTGCCCTTGCCTTTGTTATGGTTGTTGTTGCTCTTGCAGCTAGTTGAATTCTTCATCATTCTCTTGTTGATTGTCTTCATCATTTTGAGCAGCTTTTCCTTGATGCATTTTTTGCAACCTCCTGATGGCCGAAGCGTTGAGCAATGCTTTCGAACTGATCATCTCATCATTGGAGTAAACTGACACACTTTCCCTCCTACATATTTCATTTATAATGCAAAAAGACCTACAAGTCTTTTTTTTTCAGCGTTAGCCATATATTTGACATTTTTAGCAATTAACCACCCCAAATTAATAGGTCCCCCTTAAAAGAGCTAATAGAACTAAACACCACTTAATAATGAATTGTGATTGATTAGATGTGTCTTCTAAAGTTTGAACAAAAAATGAGGCCCACGCCCTCGGAATTTGGCAGAATTCGGCGGTTTTGAGCCGTAGCGCTAAACCACGCTCTATCACCCACACAACCTTTCGCCTACAAAAAACATCTAACATTACCTTGGCCATTTCCTCGTCTATGACCTTATGCTCTTGCCTATAGTTCATGATAGCACACATCGAATGAGGTTGCAAATAAAAAATAGAGTTTATAGTAGAAGGAGAATAGACAATATACTTACCTCTCACATATGAGGTATAGGAGTTCGCATCTCCAAATGTCTAATTCGCATAAAATTCTAGACCGATACTCTTATTTGTTTCATGAATCAAATTATTAAAACTTACCCATTGCCTTTATTGCAAAAGCTCTCCTATTTCTCCAAAACCTTGCAAATCATTTAAAATGAATGTCTTTTCCTTCATAATATGGTAATCCACTAGCTTGAGAATTTTTTCAGCATGCTCCTCGAATATAAATTTGAGGTTTGGGAAGGTTGGAGTGCATGGCATTGGGCATCCCTTGATGATGAGCCTCTTGACACGCGTCCTCTTTTGGAAGCCATGATACCTACACCAACAAAAAACAATATCACACAGAGAAAAAGAAGAGAATTACGTAAAACTTTAGCTTAGAGGAAAGAATATAAAGCAGAGGAGTATAAGATAATTACGAGAAAAAGTGATTTGAAATCACTATTTATAGGCCAATTAGCCATTTATCATCGCACATATTTGTAGCACCTCAAATTTGCACCCCCTACTCATGCATTCATTTCATTTGTTAGGTCATTAACATTGCATAAGTACATTGCATCTCATCAACTAGATTTGGCATCAGAGGATTCATATGTGCAAGAGACCAAGTATTTCCTTGAGATGAAAGCCACATGAGTATTTTAGAGAGCTTATATGAGCCAAGGTTCATTTTGAAGCAACTTTGCCAAGTGGTAGAGGCTCAAAAGTCCACAGTGCAGTTTCAGGTCATCTGGGGCCCATGAAAGTCAAATGTAAGTCAACTGAGGGCTAGGAGATGGAGAAATGGTTTGAGACACTTCATTCATGTCTAAAAGAGGTTTATTCATCATGTCAAACTTATACCTTGAAGATTTTGAAGCCAGATCAAAAGTTTCCAAAAATGGAAAGTGACCTGTAATTCCAAGTTTCCAAAAATGGCAAGTTTTTGGACCAAGTTCAACTTGACTTTCCAACATCAAAGAAGCTTCAAATGAAAATTTGTCCAACATGAAAGTCGAATATCTTTCTCTCCCATTTCCAAAAAGTCCAAGATCATGAGCATCTGATGAATGGTTGAGGAGATATGATCAAATCATTGCCAAGTGTGCATGGAACTTCAAAATGCCATAACTTTTGATCTAAAACTCCAATTTGAGTGCCTCTTTTTGCATATTTCTTCTCATGACATGTATTTTCCAAATCATTCATCACATTACATGAAATTTCATCACATGATCATTGGCTCATTCATGCTCATTTTGGAGGGAAAATCATGAATTTGAATTTGGTGCATCATATGAGCTTTTTAATCATTCCAACATGTTCATAATATGGTTTTAAGTGAAATTGCATGGTGCATGTGTACTGTTCACGTGGGATTGCCATGCATGGGGTGAAAAATCAATTTTGGCATAACACCTCTTTTCTCACTAAAATTTCATTAACCATGCTTAATTATCATTAGCAAATGGATTAACACATGGTATAAATAGTAAATCCTAACAGAATTTTCACAATTTCATCATTCTAGATCTAGATTCAAACTTTCCCTCCAAAATTTCTCTCCACCATAATTCAAATTTTTTCCACATAACACTTGGATTTTCTTGCATATTTGTGTTCTTTGATCATTATTCAGTATAGATCAGGCTTTGATTTGCAGAATTTGGTGAAGAATTAAGCATATGAAGCTCAAGAACATGGCAATGGAAATTGAACTTTGAGCTAGATCCAAGCCTTTCCAAGAGTTGATTCATGCTTCAGAAGTGATAACAAGGTTGATAGAAGAGATCTACACATTGCTAGGCACCTGAATCCACTACTGCAGTTGTTGGAGCTTCAAGAGGTTGGATTTTCGAGTTTCTTAATTCATGATTTTATTGCCATAGTCTTGTAGAGCTTTTCACGCTGAAAATTCTGATATAAAATTCTTGAAAAACGGATAAGAATTGAGTGAGCTATGAGAGATTAAAGTTTGGATGTGAAATTTTCTTTTCATCGATTTGCATGATATATGATGTTTTAGACCAAAGAAATAATGGATTCGTGTTGTGCTTATTGAGATCTTTCGTTTGGTATAGTTTTTATTCGATTCTGGAAAAAAAATTCGTGATGAGCTACTGTTCAACCACCGTCTTCACGAGGAAGACTGTGGAAACCGCCGTCGTGAACAGTACGTCCGCCATCTGGTTATAAATGCTAGGGTTTGCTGCGTCATCTGCCATGCGTGCGTTTCGTTGGCGTATTGATTGGCTTCAGATGTGTTGACTGTGTCCACGCGTGTTGGACCTTGCTGACCAGGTGCCACTTCATTTAATGAAGCGGCAACGTTTTGATCAAAACGCGCCAGCCTTTGGTCATACCAGGTTCGATACCTGGCTCTGGCGTTTTGGCTCAGCGCTTCCTTCATTTTTGCCATACCAGGTTTGATCCTTGCAGCCAGCGTTTTTTCAAATAAATCCACCAAATCCTTTTCCCTCCATTTTAATATATGCTTTGTTCATTATTCATATTTTTTTATCCAACTTCCAAAAATCCTTAAAAATAGCTTGATGATCCAATTAATTCCAGATTTTTTTCTACATGATCATATGAATGTCTTCTATTTTTTGATGTGGATTTCTAGAATTGTGCCTGGTTGGAGTTTTAATTGTGTTAGACTAATTGAACATGTATGCTTTTGTGACATGCCTCATTCAAATTGTTGTGAAATGCTCAATAATGATCCAATTGCCATGAAATTTTGTGTACTGATTCCCAACATGATACATGACTTGTGAGACTTGGTTTGGCATTTTTAGCATTTTCCATTTCTGTTTTATGCACATGATTGTATGGTGTGACAATGTGTGTCACACAATTTGATATTGATCTTATTCATTTTCATTTCCTTGCCATTTGAGCTCTGTTGATTCTAATTTTTGGCATGATGATTGTGTTGGACATGTTGTATGGACATAAAAAGTTTCATGATTATTGGATGTGTTTCTGATTTAATGTGCATTTTCTCTTCTTGATGCTCAAGTGTGACCACCATTGTGTGCCTTTGCCCTAGTTTGATTGATTGATGGCCTTGCCTTAGGATTTGAGTTTGGTACTTTTTAAGACATGTTCTTGATTGAATAAACATGCTTCATGTTGAATATTGGTTGCTATTTTGACTTTTTACTTTGCCTTTGACCCTGGGCTTGGTGCTAGTGGTTTGTACTCACTTTTTAAGCTTTGTATTTCAGGTTCAAGCTTCTAATCCTAATGATTGGTGTAATCTCACTTCATGAGATGCAAAATTCTTTGTACACTAATCCTTTATGTTGTAGGTTCATGGAGTGTGATGGAATCACTTGAATTCTTGAGCCATAAAGCTTGACTTGTGTGCATATTGAGTTGTAACACTGTTGACTGTTGATTGTTTGTCTGAACATAGTACTGATTGCTTTGACTTTCTTACAGGTACCTTAGCTGCTTTAAGTTCATTATTTGAACTTTGCTTTGCTTGTGGTTGGCATACCACCTAGGTAACCTCTCTGACTTCATGTAGTCTGGAAGACCTGCTATCTTTGGCAGACACCTGTCTGAAGCCCTCCTTAAGAGGCAATGTTTGTGGTTGTTTATGTTTGTGCCATGTACTTCAAAGACCTCCTAAGTGAAGAGGCAATTGGAAGATAGAAGGGGCTAGCAGTCAGTCCCCTGCTATTCAGTTGAGTCTTTCATCTTGCTCGCACTACGCGCTGATGCATTTTGAATAAATACCCAAGATCCTTGTATATAGAGTCAGTCAAGTGGAGTAGAGTTCCCCATTCTGGACTCCCACACCTTCATTGGTTGAAGCTCACCCAGGTCGGGTTAAGAGCTATGAGGTCTTACCCTCATTACCTTTCATCTGCTCACCCTGACGGTCAATGTCAGTGGTTAAGAGCTTCCTCAGATACCCCTTCCAGTATTGGCTTGTTTGTCGAGGTTGATATGACCCCTCGACTAAAGCCTCACCCTTTTTGTTTTTCAACCTTTTCTTTTTTGTGTATGTTTGCTTGACAGCTATTAGGCTCGAGTTCCAGACTCCCTATCAGCTTGTCTGTTTGATAACCTTTTTATGTGTGTTAGGAGTTGGATGTAAGACCAGCGATTTGCATTCCGTTTCCTATTTGTTGTGTGCTTGGAGTCTGATGTAAGCCCATCGATTGGCATTCGGTTTCCTATTTGTGGTGTGTTTGGAGTCTGATGTAAGCCCAGCGATTGGCATTCGGTTTCCTATTTGTGGTGTGTTTGGAGTCTGATGTAAGTTCAGCGATTGGCATTCGGTTTCCTGTTTGTGTTTGATGTTTGGAGTCGAGCGTAAGACCAGCCATTGGCAGTCCATTTCCTGTTATGTGTTTCTTTTGACGTCTTAGCGTCTTTGTGTTGTGTTTTGTTTCGGCGTGCGTTAGCCGAATTACGGTAGCTCTGATTCTCATTCCATATGAGATACGTAGGCATAGGATGCGATATCCTATCGAGCCCGTTCCCGTTTCCCCGAACTACGTCGACTCTGATATTTGTTTCTGACAAACTACGTAGGCCTAGGATGCGACATCCTGCCGAGTCACTTTCCTCCGTCTTCCTTCCATCTGTGTTTTATTCCAGTGTGTGCATTTCTTTGAGCAGTTATTTAGCAACCTTATTCTATTCTTTTGAGCGTGGATCCCATCAAGTACGACGGACGTGAGGGGTGCTAATACCTTCCCATTGCGTAACCGACTCCCGATCCTTGCAATCTCCGGTCATAAGACCATTCCCTTTCCAGGTTTACTTCGAGCGTTTCCTTTCCCTCCTTTGGGATAAATAACGCACGGTGGCGGCTCTGTTTGTTTGTTTTTTTCCCGCCGGTTGTTTTTCGCGTTGCGACAATATTATACCTTTATTTCGTGCGTGATAGCAACGGTTACCTCTAACGTCTCTCTCCAACATTCATATTATGTGCATCATATCCTCATCGTGTGCGTAATGCCAACAGAACTCAGAATCTCCCCAACGTCTTTATCGCACGCATGATGCCAATTTCATGCGGGCGATATCCTGGGTGATTATACCAGGGTATGCGGTTTTTCTTTTCTTTTTTCTTACCCTTTACTTTTTCTTTATTTTCTTCTTTTACTTATTTTCTCTTCCAATAACATAACACACGAATTAACAATGTTAAAAATTAAAATTCACTATGACATAAAAATAAATTCTTACCAATGGGTTGCCTCACATCAAACGCTTCTTTTCTGTCATTAGCTTGATGGTCCATGCCTAAGTCATGTCAGGCGCAAAGGATACCCTCATGCCTGTCATTTCACTTCTTCTTTTTCCTTTGTCTACTTTACTACCTTTCACCTCCATATGGTAGCAAGTATCCAAATTATCCATATACAGTGTCCAGTCATACACCTTGAAAACCACTTTCTCTTTATTGAACTTCAAGATAAGTTCACCAGTTTCTACATCTAGATTTGCTTTCCCAGTTGCGAAGAATGGCCGTATGAATATAACAGATCCTCTTGAATCTCCTTTTGTATCAAGCACTACAAAATCTACAAGAAACACTAACCATCAACATGCAATAACACGTCTCGTAAGATACCAAGCGGTTGAGTAACAAATAAGTAAGCTAAAGTGAAAGCCATGTTACTTGATATGATCTCACCCACTTTCAATTCTTTAACCATTTTTAATGGCATGACATTTATGCTATATCCAAGATCACATAGGGCATGCAGAATCTTCACTTCACCGATATTACAAGAAATAGTAAACTGACACGGGTCTTTTAACTTTGGTGGCAAGGATTTAGGTATTATCATATCATCCTTTTCAATCATGTTCACATGTTCCTTGACCACTTTCTCTTTCGTCCCCTTTGATAATGCCTTCATAAATTTAGCAAACTTTGACATTAGTTCTAAATTTTCATGGAAGGAAATACTTAACTGAAGAGTAGATAGCATTTCCTTGAAATTTTCAAAAATTCTCGCATTATCGTCTTAAACCAGTTTCTTTTTAATTATCGGGTATGGTGGTTTTATGTAATATGGTAAGGGAGGATTTGGTTCATTCAGGATCTGCTTCTTTGTTCTTCTCCATGTAGAGTTTTTATCAATGAGTTAATCAATGGTGACTCCTCTTTCCTCTTAGTCACCTTGATTTCCACTCTCCTCTTTTTCAATTCCACCTTCTTTTTTCTCACTTATATCCTCTTTAACGATTTCAGCTTCACCCTTTTCAGTAAGTACCCCAAAATATGTTTCCACGGTCTTGGATGATTCATTCTTAGGATTGTATATAGTGTTACCTATCAATCCTCCAATATAGCTTGGCAAAACAGTTATTTGTCTGGATAACAGACCAATCTACGTCTCCAAATTCTTGATTGGGGCATCATGGTTTCTACTCATTATTTCATGGTTCTTATTTACCCAATCAAAGCTACTTTGAGTGACTTTAATGAAATTCGGCAAGTTCTCTTCCAACTATGATGGTTTCCTTTGAAACAGAGCTTATTGGCTTTGTTGCATACCTTGCTTAGCACTTGCATTTTGATTATTGCTCCAAGGGAAATTTGGGTGATCTTTCTAACCCAGATTATATGTGTTGGAATACGGGTTGCTCTTCTGAAAATTAGTGAATTGGACTTCCTCACTTGACCCTTCCAATTAGCACCTTCCATTCACATGTTCTCCTCCATAAAAATCATACCTTAGTGCTTGTACATGGCTCACGTTAGCTTTACCTGAGCTGCTTTCAGCTAGCTTTTTATTTAATAATTCAATATGAGCTAAAAGAGCAGTATGGATATCAATAACTAACATGCCTTTAGGTGTTCCCACTGTTTCAATCTTGACTGACCTCTCCCTTTTTGAACGGTACTCATTCATACACATCTTCTCAATAAGGTCCTTCACTTGTGGTTCGGTCATTGAGCAAATAGTACCTCATGTGAAAGCATCTAACAACATACGAGTTTGACTCTTAAGACCTGTAATGAAATTTTGCATCTACTCCATATTATTCATATTGTGATTCAGGAATCTAAGTAACAAAAGTTTGAATATTTCCCATGAGTCATAAAGTGACTCAGTTTCCTACTGCTCAAAATTCACAATTTCTGCTCAGCGCTTAGTAAACTAAGTAGTAGTGAAGAATCTTTCTAGGAATTTATCCTCCAATTCCTTCCAAGTCTGAATTATTCTATTTGGAAGGCAAAGTAACCAATATTTTTCCCTTATAATAAGTGAGAACCCAAACAACCTCAATTTAACCTAGTCTTTAGTGACATCAGTTGGTTTGCACATTGAAGTTGTTTCATAGAAGCGTGTTAGATGCTCCCACGTGTCTCTAATTGCATTCTCATTGAATGAATTTTCTCTTAAACCTGAAAGTACAAAATTCTTAATATCAAAGTTAGCAGGGTCTTCTAGTATAAACCCTTTCGAAACCTGTCCTTCATTGGTTCTTTTACAGTAATCCCCCGTAGTTAGGGTGGTGCAGCTGCCATGGTGACTTCCTCTTTAAAGTAAGAAGAACTTGATATTTTCTCTTCTACTGGTATTCCATCGTCCAAAGTTGCTTCTCTAACTGCTTTTTTGAGAGCACATACGGTTCTTTCAATTTCTAGATCCAATAGTATTAATGTTGATCCTGAACTGCGCATACACAAATAGAAAATACCTCAGTAGCACTATGATAAACAAGAAAAAAAAAATCAAAAAGACTAAAAATAAGCAAACCCTTGATCCAACGTCAAGCGGTCTTTTCTTAAATCAAACTTAAAAACACAATAAGATACGATTAGTATTGTATGTCACGAGCCTTAAGCGGTAAAGAAAGGATGAAAATGGAGCTTTCCTACAATCGTTCTGAGTATCTTGAACACAAGACGTTTGGCTTGGTAGTTCGAGGTATTCACTTTTATCCATAGTCTTTAGTGCAATCCGAAATCAAGAAAACATTTCTCAAAACCTAAAAACAACATCAACTCATTCAAACCTTTTGTTTGAGCCTTAGGGCATCACATCGAAAACCCTTTTTCAAGGTATAAAATCAACAAAACAAACAACATGTTGTACCCACGAACTACGCGGATCTGATTTCTCACTTCAACAAGTGGGCATACGTAGGCACGAGGACCCAATCCTTGGTGAGCAAACTAATTTAAAATCCACCTCCACTCTGAAAACCTTTGGCAAGCAAACATTTTTATAACGACACTCATTCAAGCGTAAACATCCTAGATGGTTCCCATGGACTACCATGGATGTGAAGGGTGCTAATACCTTCCCATTGCATAACCGACTTCTGAACCTATTTATGGTTGTGATGACCATTCTTTGGGGTTTTCTCGATATTTTCCCTTTCCTTTAGAATAAATAAAAACCGATGGCGACTCTATACTTTTCACGTAGCGACAACTGGCGACTCTGCTGGGGACTTTCTCCCTAAGCTAGTCAAGCCTCCTCTAGGTTTCTTCCTCGCGTGTGTGGGTGTTTATCCTTTTGAATTGATTGCCTTATTTATTGCCTTTCATATTAAATTTTGTAATCTCTGTTACATGGCTCCATGGTTCTATGGTATTGATGGATACTACCTTTATTGCAAGAAGCCCTGTGGGAAAGACTCTCTACCCGAGTCTAGAGTGTAAATTTGAGATAGGAGAGGTTGAGTAGTATGGGCCACAGAGAAGCTTTTCTCGTAAGGTTCGATACGAGAACCTCGCTTAAAGTAGATTCTTTTGAGGATGTCGACGACCATCAAGCTTTTGACGTAAGCGATCAATGTTTTCACCAGGATCTATAACTCTAAGGACCTTCATAGAACATTAAACCTCTGGCTAATTAAGATTGATGGTCGCGTAGTGCGGGTCCTCGGGAAGCTTTTCTCACGAGGGTCGGTACGAAGATCTCACTCAAAGTAGATTTTCTTGATGGAGTTGTCGACTGGCACGCTTTTACCGTAAGCGGCAAACAGTCAAGGAAGTCCATGACTTTGAGACCCTTGTCTAGAACCCGATGTCGATGGTCGGTACGAAGATCTCACCAAGAATAGACTCATGTGATGGAGTTGTTGACCGACAAAGTTTTGTCGTAAGCGGCAAACAGTCAGATGAATCAATGACTCTGGGGTTCTTGTCTAAAACCTTAGACCGTACCTAGTGAGATCCCTGATATGGAAAGAAACCAGTGTTATCCTTCATCCATACCTCGAACTTTTGTATCCATGTGTCTGAATATCGTCCATTCATTCATTCATGCATTAAAATGAAAATCGCATGCATCCATGCATCATTTTTGCATATCATTTTTCCAAACCATAACAAAAAGAAGCTCATCCATCCTTTGTCCATAATCCATAGTTGATTTCTCAATACTCGTATTGGACTTGAAAGGTCATGGAGCAAAACCAGTTTGCGCCAAAGACGGATGTTGTTTTGATGAAAAACCAATTAGACCAACTTGTGGAAGCTATGACAGCCTTGGCGATGAGAGATGACAACATTCAACGGACTGCGGTCATTGAGAATGTCATGCCACCTCAAGTAAACAATCTTGCTCAAACTCAACCTGGGCAGATCCCTGTTGAGAACCAGGTTATACAAGAGCATCCCATTGTCAGAGATGGACACTATTTATCTTATGACGCTGCTGAGTATCATAGTTTTTCATTCTCTACGTAAAATTCCCAAGGGGAAATCCTGGTGATGAAAACCAAGGATCCACGAGATGTGGAGGTCGATGAAAAATTTCAGGTGTTAGAAGAGAAGCTTAAAGCCATAGAGGGGCATGATGCTTTCGGTCTGAATGCTTCAGACATGTGTTTAGTGTCAGGCCTAATAATACCTCCAAAGTTCAAGACACCGGATTTCAAAAAGTACAAAGGGGATAGCTGTCCAAAGCAACATTTGGTGATGTTTTACAGAAAATGACTTCCTATGCTCATGATGATAAACTAATTATTCACTATTTTCAGGATAGTCTGAGTGAGGCATCATTGAGTTGGTACATGTAACTAGAAAGGTGCCATATTCAATCATGGTTGGACCTGGCTAACACCAATTTGAAGCAGTACAGATACAATTTTGACATGGCTCTCATCCCCATGCAGTTGCAAGGTTTATCTCAAGAAAGCAACGAATCCTTCAGAGCGTATGCCCAAAGATGGAGAGAGTTAGTTGCTCGCATTTAACCACCACTTCTAGAGAAAGAATTGGTTGACTTATTCATGGATACCTTGTAAGGTCCGTACTTTGAAGGGATGATAGGCAATACTTCACCTAATTTTTCTTACTTGGTGTCAGTTGGAATATGCATCAAGAGCATGCTCAAAAGTGGAAAGATCCAAGACGTCTCGAACATCCAGGCTAGTGAGAGTGAATCCCTTGTCAGTTACCAAGAGGAAGAGGAGGGAGAAATTAATGTAATCTGGGAAGCTCCACAAGTTCCATATCAGACGCCAATCCCTTCACAGGGTCACTACCCTCCAGAAAACTGAGGATCTCCCTGGTATCAACGACAAACTCCACGTCAGCAGTGTCAACAACCTCGATAAAAACCAAGAAAGCTAGTGAAGCATCTTGATCCACTTCCAATGTCGTACAGTCAAGTACTACCATATTTGATCAAAGGTGGATTGATAATTCCGAAAGAACTGCGTCCAGTGATTCCTCCATACCCACCAGGCTTTGACGACAATGCCCGATGTGACTTCCATGCTAGGGCACAAGGCATACAACTGAAGACTGTAAAGTGCTGAAAAGCCAGGTATAAAAGTTGATTGACTCCAAGATGTTCTCATTTGCGCCTCAAGGTCTTCGAATCAACAACAATTCTATACCTGGTTATGAGGGTCCATCAGTGCATGTTATTCCTCATATTGGTCTTGATGAGCAACTATGAAGAAGGTTAGCCCAACAACAAAGAGAAAGAGGAAAGCTCAGTCCCCAACACTAGAAATCCTTAGATCGCCTAATTACTTTGCATTTGTAGTTTCTGTGCTGTTAAGTGCTACTTACTTTTAAACATTGTTGTTTATAAATGGTAGTGTTAATAAAATAAGCATGCATGTTTTGAACAAATCCATTCGTATTCACTCATATTTTCTCATTTTTATTTGCAAAAATCACAAAAAATAGCTTTCCATTTACTTTATCAAACTGTTGTTTTAGTAAAGATTGGAGGGAGGATGACGAAAACAAGATACCCATGATTGCTGATAATATACTTTTGGATAAAACCTTATTGAGGATGTACAAGCATTGTTTCAAATCCCCAAACACTGGAGAGATAAAGAGTTAATCCCTAGTTAACCACTTCGAGCCTAGAAGCAGGTGTTTCTTTCAGATCTAAAAAACCCTTACGCTTAACCTGGGGCAGGGTAGTGTTCAGTTAGTGCAACTAGCATTTAGATTACAAGACGAAATATCTCGTCTAGGGATCAACCACATGATATTCTTCACACACAATCTGAAGTGTCGAGAGAACCATGAGAAATCCAAAAGTTATAACCCTTTAGCAAAATTGAAAAAAGGGAAAAGCTAAAACCTGCTAAGTCGGACCCCCAAAGGGGTGACTTAGGCAAAAATTAGGGTAATCCCGGTGGACCAAAGACTTCAAAAAAGCGGTCCAAGAAAAAATTAGGGAAAAACAAAAACAAAGAAATAAAAAGAGGTCGTTAAATCCTCAATAAAGACAAAGCGAGATTCGGTGACCATCATATCAGGAATCCAAAGGTCACCGACATCCATGAAAAATAAGGTGACTACCATTTCAAGCGAACCTTGAATCATCATCTTCATTCTTACATCTTCAACTCTCTTGGAAGGAAAATGCATATGCTAAATTAGCTAAACATAGGACTGGAGAACATCGCAAAGAAGGGGTAGGTTAAAATCAAATTTGAGTCTTATATCCTTTGTTTCGATAACCATGAACCAGACCATGTTACAATCCTCGAAAGACCTAATTGAAGCAGGGTTTATTCTGAAAAGTATACTACAACAAGGTTGTGTAAACCGACTCCTAGATATTTGCTAATTTTTGGTGTTTATATTGTAGCGGTAAATTCATGACCATTAAGATATGGATAAACTTAACGTCAATTAAACCAGAGTCGCCACCGCGCTTTTATTGTTTCCAAGGGAAAAGGGAAAAGTCTGAACAAAACCCAAAAATAAGAAGTTTTCAAATCAAAACTAATAAAATGCCAGAGATTACACGTAAGGGGATTGGTTACACAGAGGGAAGGTGTTAGCACCCAAAGTGTCCTAGGTACTCCTAGGGAGCCCTTTTTTGTGTGCATGTGTATTTTTGTATAAAATGATGTTTGCAATAAAAATAGTGTGTGGATGAGAAAATAATTCATTAATTATATTTTTGTGTTTGATAAGACCTTCGGACTTGTGCCTACGTACCAACATAAAATGAGGGATCAAAACCTCGTAGTTCGTGGTATCAATTTCAAAGTGAGTGCATTGCTTTTAATAAAAATTTAAGTTTAACAAAGGAACAAAATGCCTAAAATGGTTTGAATGAGTGTTGGTTCTTTTGGTCTTTTGAAATTTTAAGTTAAGTATAGTTAAGTCCATTTATAAATTTGATTAAGAAAATGAGTTTGAAAATACAATGGCATAAGGCCAAAGTTTCTAATTTGCAATATGGTCTAAGTTTAGAAAATAACAAACACAAGCACAAAAGATTTTAAAAGGGAGGAGAGATTTGAAATTAAAGAAGTGGGGATGAGATGAAGAGACTAATCCTAAGCATAAATTTAAAAGTTGAGAGTTGAAAAGATCTGACCAATGAGCTGCAATCCAATAGACAAGAATGTCATATAGAAACCCAAATTTCTCTTGGACTTTTGTATCAAGCAACAAATAATACACAACTAGCAAGTTGAAGAGCAAATCATCAAATAAAGATAGCCACATCCAAGTTTAGCAACTCCATGATCTTCTTCAAAATTTCCCATGTGTCAGATGAATTCAAAGATGGCATAAGTCACAAGTTCAAAATAGTAGCTTCACAAGGATCATGTTGCAGATGAACTCAAATGTATCTTCAAAGTTGTATCAGATGGATGTTCTTCACAAGTACTTGGTTACATGAAAATTGGCATTGGCCAAGTCCTTTGCATAGGGAGTGTTGCCTAAATTCTAAGTCGAATAGTCTCAGACCAAGCCAACAGTCCACACAAAATGTTTTTTAGGGTTTTTGTTCTTATTATGTACATTATATACAAACACAACATATCACAAAATATGGTCCAAGTCGACAAAGTAAAAATGACATAAAAGTAAACAATTTGAATGGTATGAATAATGACAAATGAATAAGGCTTAAAAATTAAAGTGCATTAAAAGTAAATGACTTGAAATTAAATGTTAATTGTTAGTGAATTAGAGATTAATATTGCTTTTGCTTTGCTTTTGTTTAAGTCATCCTTTGGAGAGCACTCAACCCACTTATCACAAGCATGGATCCTTGAACTAAGACATCTCCAAAAGAAAGGAAAAAAGACCAAGTTTCCACACAATACCATGGAAGAGGGGAGACTTACAATCTCACTAACTAGAATGCTATGCCTTTTGTGTCAAAATTTAACGTTATGTTAAGCAATCGTAATTGGACTTATGTAGAAGTCACAACTATTTGAGGTCAGACAATAGAATTTTGGTGTTAATGCATGTTAGAGACATGGTATAATGGACTATGCTCATGAAACATACCACACACAAAAAGAATATGCAAAATGGGGGACCTAATCTCATCCATACTTATGTTGATTTTGCAATCAACTAGCCTTAGGATATAGAGATATCATAGGTCCATGACATGAATGGATAAAGAAAGGGAATGAGATGAAGAGGGGGGGGGGGGGGGGGGAATGGATCAAACACAAATTGGTCAAAGGAGGACTTTTACCAAATTAAGATCATTCATTCATTTTGGGAGATGGAATGTACATTCCATCAATCCCCTAAATTCAATGATCTTAACCTAGCAAAGTCAAATCAACCTTGACCAAGGCCCAACAACACAAGTCAAACTCACAAAGTCAAATAAAATGGCTCTACACAATTTATTTGACATTTAAACAATTAAAAATAATAAAAATATGCATTAAATTAAATTATGGTTGATCAATTTCCTAAAACCTCATCAAAACACCAAAGAAATGGCCATGAGATTTATCATAGGTCAAACAAGGTCGAAGAACCTTGGAGAAAATTTTTCAGAATTTTTAGAAACTTAAAAGTATTTTTAAATAATTAAAAATATTCACAAAATCAATTAAATCATGAAAAATATTAATAATGATCCAAAAAATAATTTTAATTCAAAAAATGAAAGAGGATTTTATTTGAAAGTTTTTGGTGAAACTCTCATATTTTTTGGATCAATATTAAATTTAATATGAATTAATGAAAATAGAGGAAATAAAATGAAAATCAATTAATCAGAAAAAACGTGGACCACTTGATCTCCCTCATTAATTGAGTTGGCAGATCAAGTGGTCCGAAACGCACGTTCCACCAAACATACGAGTCAGTGCGCTAAATCAATGGTAATCACAAAGAGCGCTCAGGATTAAAACAAATTGAAATGATCAAATGGCTCAGAACGTGTCCAGCACATCGCCGGAGCAAACCACCGGTCATCTTCTCCGATGACCTTGGACGGAGTGGTTCTCTCATCACCATCCCAAAAATGAAAAAGAAGGACATGATCTTAAAGATAAAATGGTACTGATCACGAATCTGACCTCAATTCAAACTAATTCCAAGTATATTAAGAGATACATGGAGTTGAATTTTGAGGTGTATAAACTGAGTTGCTTCGATTTGACCTCAAAGCAACTCAATCTTCTTGCCTACATTGGTAAGACTTAAGACAACCAAGGATCCAAGAGAATTGATGAGAATTAAGAGAGAATCGAAGAGAAGAAAAATCTAGAAAAATACCTTCAATGTTGTGCAAAACTTGATCTCTCTTGCTTCAATTCATGTTTGATCTTGCTCAAGAGGCTTGTAGAAGTAGATTAGGATTGGTACAAGGCTTTGGATCCTGGAGTTTTTGAATCTCCAAATAGTGAGATTCAAACTCAAATTTCAAGTGAAATTTCTCAAGTTTTCCTTTCAATTGTGAGGGTTTCAAATGTGGGAGGCAAAGTTGGCGCGCAAGGTTTTTCCATTATGATGTAATGGACCTCTATTTATAGCAAATGCAAGTGATATTGACACCTTTCAAAATGCTTCCAAATTTGGCAATTGCATGATGCATGCTTGCATAGGCATGTACAGGCTCATGAAGCAACTCAATTAAGTCCAAATGCAAGTGAAATTGAGTCTGAATATGGATTATGATGCAAGGCAAAAGTGTATTGATGTTTGAAGATTGATCCTTTCCAATTGGTGCAACCTTGTTCAGACCATGCGCAGACCCCTCAAACCTTGTCCAAAATGAATGAATTTGAACTATTTGAAAGGTTATATCAAGAGGAACAACTCTTATGTTGAACACTTTTCCATTTGGAGCTTGTATCATGATAAATTTTGAGGTGGAAGTTTGGAAGTTTCAACATGTCAAAACATTTTCTAAGTGTCAAGCCATATGTTCAATTATTCCACCTTGGCTAATTTTTTATGTGAGCTCAAAATTAGAAAAGTATCTTCATAAAAGTTGTATATCTTTCAAAAACCTTCAAAATAGTCACAAATTTGACCTCATTTGGATTTGGGATGAATAAGTTATGCATTTTTTAAGTTGAGGAAAATCACTTGTTCAATGGTATTGGTCCAAAATGATCTATAATGTATCCTCATATAACATGCTCATAAAAGTTGAATTATCTCTTCCTACAAACATCAAAGTTGAAGTAGACACCTCTAATTTGATTGTGCAACTTGGAAATCTTTCATATCATAAAAATTGAGCAAGTTATGGCCTTGGGAAGTTGACTTTTAAATTAGGGTTTAGACAAAATGACCTATAATCATTCAACATAAAAAATGACTTTCCAAGAAAAACTAGATCTATACCTAAACATGAAAGTTGTTTGGAATATCTTTAAGAGTAAATTTTCTCTTGGAATCACTTTCATATGATGCAAATTGTAGGAGATAGGGTCTAGGGCACCCCAGTTTTGACTAGTTGACTTTCTCTGGTCAACTACTATGAACCACCTTGCTAACTTGCAATTATCTTGACTTTTGGGACTCATGGGAGATCATATATGCATAAGATTGTGAAATTTGAGATGACCCTTGAAATATTTGATCAATTGGTGAAGAAGCTTGTTGAAGAAGTTACACAAGATACCCAGATGAAATAGGGTTTCCAAGGCAAACCAACTCCAAACTCTTGATGATTTCTTGATCAAAATAACATGTTAAGATCATGGGGACTCATATATGATGCCTAGAGCCTTTATGGATCATTCCTTGGTTGATTTCTTAGCAATGAGGGTCTTAAACCCTAGATGTGAACTTGATAGATCAAAGGTGATCAAGTGTCTTACCTACAAAAAGAAGTAGACAAATGCAAAGACATATTTTTGGTATTTTGGTTAGTAAATGATAAAATATCAAGTATGATACAATCGCATGGTGCTTGGTGATCTCTCCCATAACAAACCCAATGAGTAAGGAGGATTCCAAGGTATGATCCCAATGCCAATGCATATGATGAGATAGCATGAGGGATCTTAGGGTCAAAATTGGGGTCTTAAAGATATCATATTTTCAATGTATCTTTCACACTAGCCATATCAGTACTACGTTTGGACTAATGGCCCACTTGCCACATGTCACTATATTATCTCAAATAAATTATTCTTTTTTAAAACTTGCATGAATGTCACATTAAAATTACCATTGTTAAATGAACAATTTTAAATGCAAGTCAGTGCTTAACATCAAGGAAATTCCAAGGATCAGCCAGAGAGGAGCTTGAATATTTGCCGAGGCTAACCCAAATCAAGACTACCTCATAACCCCATGGACCAGGGGCATGGCATCCAATGACTATGTTGACCTAAGAGTTGGGTAGTCTAAAGAAAATCTCTGAGCATCAATGATCAGGGAAATAAGTCATCAATACTCAGTTAATCAGGGGCAATTCCCTCAAGGGCTCAGACAAGGGCAGACCCCTGCAGATTCAGACACTGGGGTAAATCATCTCAGACCATGTCATGGTATAATCCCTCCCAAGGTTTCCTTTCTATGAAGATTCCTTTGAATACCCTACAAACCGGGGTAGATAAGTTGCAGAGGGGCAGATTCTCTTCATGCTTTCAAGTTAGTCGAATAGACTATGCCAGACGCTGGTAACAGTTGAGTTCATAACAAGTGTCGAAAGATTATGCTACCATGACATCATATCTTGACAAGAAGGCCTTAGGGCAGAGCAAGAGCATGATCATTATGCATTGATTATGTCACCACGCTCATGCAATCATTTGCAACCTGTCATGGTATATTAGGCAAAGAATTGGAAATTCTCTTGGGAACAAAGACACAACTTCAACTAAGGATCAAACTTGGGGCACCAAGAGCATCCACATCTATCCTCCGACCATAGCATCGTCAAATATTGAGTGTAGGGAAGTCAAATCCTTTCACAAACCAAAATCTAATCCATATTGGCAACTACCAAAAAAACCAAAGTCCACTTTGTTGGCATCATCATAAATTCAAATCCAATCAATATTGGTACCCAAAAGATCTCACCTTCAAAAAAGGAAGACCCGTTCAAAAACTAATCCTCTGTTTGCATTTCCAAATGCATTGCATACAAAATACATGCATAACTTTCGTGTTGAGGCAGGGAGTTCCATATCAAAAAGCTTTATCATCGGGATGAGAAGATTGCATCAAATTAACATGTATCATATACATATAAAACCTAGTCCTTCCATCAACCCTTTGATGATGACTATCCTTTCCATAAACTCTTTAGTGATGACGATCCTTTTCTGTCAACCCTTTGACGATGATAATGATTTTTCCGTTAACCCTTTGACGATGACATTCACTATTTTTCCATCAACCCTTTGATGACGTTATTACCTAAGCATCTTTTCCATCAACTCTTTGATGATGACATTCCATTTTCCATCAACCCTTTGATGACAATATTCCTTTGGCGTCAACCCTTTGACGATGTCACTACTTATTCATTATTTTCCATCAACTCTTTGATAAAGATATTACTTTTCCAATAACCCTTTGAAGATAACAGTTGTTGTCCCATCAACCCTTTGATGACGATATTCATTTTCCATCAACCCTTTGATGACGATATTTTTGTTCCCTCAACCCTTTGACGATGCCAAGTTCTCTTCCATCAACCCTTTGATGACAACATTCCTTTTCTGTCAACTCTTTGACGAGGACAATTGTTATTTCATAAACCTTTGAAGCCAGATACCCACAAAAGGCCTTACCGAAAGCCCAACCATATTTGGTGTACCCAAATACATCTAGACCATTGCATAAACTGCATCGACATTTTGCATAAATAATCATTCATTACATAACATTGGATCAGCACGTAGCATATTCCATCAAGATGGAGCACTACGCCAAATATACATGCAAAAAATGCATAAAATTCTTTCTCGAAAGCATAAAAGAATCCTCCATTGAGACATTCTTCCTCCCCGGTTGAGAATATTATCATGAAACCTTGGATTGGTATTCCCCACAGGTTTCTCAAAATACCTCCTTTGTGTTACCTTTGCAAACACCTTAGGAATCTTCAACCAGTCACTTACCTTTCGTAAGTGGTCCCCTGCCTTTTGCATGGGAGGTCCCTCTTTACTTCTTTCAATACTCATTCATATTAATCCACAGTGAAGTCGCCATTTCCGACACTCGTCCGTGTTGATCCCTTTTTTCTCTCAATACTCGTCTGTATTGATCTTCAACACTCGTCCGTGTTGGTATCTTCTTTTTCAATACTCGTCCGTGTTGATCTTCGACACTCGTTCGTGTTGGCCTTCTTTCTTCAATACTCGTCCGTATTGATCTTCAACACTCATTCGTGTTGATACCTTGTTTTTCCATACTCGTCTATTTTGATCCTTAACACTTGTCCGTGTTGATCTCTTCTACTCATATGTATCTAGATCTCCAACACTCGTTTGTGTTATCCTTTTTCCGATACTCGTCTGTGTTGATCTCAACGCTTGCCCGTGTTGTTAAACCCCTGTTGATACTCGTTTGTATTGGTGTCCATCACTCGTCTGTGTGGACCTCACTCTCCTTCTTAACCTTTTGTTAAGAAATTCTCATCACCTTTTGTGTGAGAAGTCTATCCCTTTTTTAATAACTGTATTTGAAGATTTCGTTTCTCTTGCTAATGAGCCACTGCTGCCTGTTACAAGAGAAGGTCGCTTATCAGCTGAGCTGCTTGCCTCTAGCAAGATGTCTCTTTGCCTTTTGCAGAAGATCTCATTTCAATTCTTTGTATCCACCGGTACTTTCCTTTTGCAAACACCGGGTTCTTTTTACCTTCGCGGAATCCTGCGAGAATACCTCGATTATCGATTACAAGCCAAATATTGTTAAAAGAGAAAAGAAAGAAAAAATAAAAGAATGAAAAATACAGAGAAAGATGCAAAAAAGAGATCAACATACATAGCATATTACATATAGCATGCATGACTTCACAAAACATCTCATTTAACAACTTTCCATAAATACTCTTTACCCTACATCTCGCTCATTTCATTCATTCCCTGTGGGCAAATTTCTTGGTTATTTTAGTATTTAATCCTCTCTTACCGTGAATGTTTGAAAGTTGTTGCTATTCATATCTTCAGGTCCGAGAAGATTAAATAAGGGCAATTGTCATACCGCAAAATTTGCCCTCCCTTTTTTGCTTTTCAGCTAACCTATAACTTGAGTCAT
The DNA here is from genome assembly GCF_024323335.1 of Lathyrus oleraceus. NCBI lineage: Eukaryota > Viridiplantae > Streptophyta > Magnoliopsida > Fabales > Fabaceae > Lathyrus > Lathyrus oleraceus. The sequence goes on from NC_066585.1 coordinate 187,628,633, forward strand.
CTACCCTCTCTCATGTCTCATTAATATTCATTATTCATTCATGATTAACATCTGCTAACGAGTATCATGGATTCAGGGTTTGTGGTTGATAAAATTGGGGTTCTGGATTGAAGATTATGGTATTACACCTCATATGGGTTGAAACCTGAATTCATGACTTTGCTATTCGGGGATCTTGTGCATGACCTATTGTTTGGTTGGCATACATCTGGTTTAATTCATACCATTGACCTAAGTCACTTGGTTCAGAAGATTGTAGTCCACACTTAATTGTCCACACAAAAATACACATTTTTCACTTAAGTTGACTTTTTGGTCAACTAGTTGACCAAAGTCAATCATCTGACCAAGATCAATTTCCTAGCCCTAACTCATGTTATGGCTCACCTATAAGCTTTATTAAACCATGCTTATTATCATTCATATTTCATTTTGAACCGTGTTTTGAACCATGCCGATTAATTGAAACCGTTAACAGCCATTTCTTTCATCATTGTGTCTTGATCCTATTTTCAAATTGAGTTTAAGTTCGAACTTGATTTTCATTTAATACCGAGGGTTCAAATCGATTTTGTCCGAATTGAATTTTGGAAGTTCAAGTTGACCTTTGAGAATTGAATTGATTTTAAAAGTCATTTAGTCATTTTTTTAGAAACCATTAACCTTTTTATTTTCGAATTAATTTTGGAATTCCATTTTTAATCGATTATAATTTATTTCTTCTTTTTTACTATTGGGTCGCGATTACCAATTAGAAGTAGGCCCATTCCATTTTTTGTTTGATCCATCATCTTGGTTTGTGTTGTTATAATTTGTTAATTAATCATAGTTTAGGTTAATGTTAGGTTTAATCTAGTTTAATTATTAGGATTAGGTTAGATCTTAATTTTGAATATTGATTCTTCTATAATATAATCTTAGAATTAACTTTAGAATTTATCTTAGCATATTAATTTTGAACATTGATTATATTGATTTTAAAAGTTATTTTTAGAATTAATCCTGGTTGCTTGATTTTAGAATTTTAGTTTGTTAAGGAATTAATTGTTTTTTTAAAATATTAATGTTGATGATATTTGTTAATTTTCTTATATTCTTGCAAATTTCAATTTCAATTTCGATTAATCCTAACTTCTAACATTTAAATTCTTGTCATTTACTTTCTTTTTACTTTGTATCATAATACTCATTCATCATTGTCATTCTTCACCTCCACCTTGATATTCATAAAACAAACAAAAACATGATAAAAACGGAAAAGACATAAAAAGACTTGATTCATCTTCATTAAGACCTAAGCATGGAGCTATGTATATATGGATTATGGACTTTGTGTACGACCTTAGCATATCACGGAGGACTATGAGACTTTGTGTATGACCTAAGCTTGGAGACTTAGAGGACTTTTTTAGGACCCTCGCTTGGACCTTGGACTTGTGTGATTGACATATGTAACCTGGAGTTTCCGAAGACTTGTAATCTTTTATTGCAAGAATGGAGAGCATTCATGGCACTACCTTAGGGAGACATGCTTTGTAATTCCATTATCCAATTGTTAGTATAGGGCACACTTGCACACACAAGGCTTTATCTTGGGCTATCTGACAATGAGACCTTTTATTTTCGCACTCCCTTGTACTTTTCATGTACCCTCCTCACCTTTTGTATGTACGCTTTTAATTGCTTTCCTTATCTTTATTATTGTTTGATAGTTATTTCTTAGGCATTAGGAACGCTTACTATTTCATAATCATTAAGCAAACCTTTGATCCAACGTCAAGCGGTCTTTTCTTAAATCAAACTCAAAACAAAAGAAAACAAAATTTTATACCCACGAACTACGGGGATCTAATTTCTCACTTCAACAAGTGGGCATACGTAGGCACGAGGATGCAATCCTTGGTGAGCATACTAATTTAAAATCCACCTCCACTCTGCAAACCTTTGGCAAGCAAACATTTTGATAACGACACCCATTCAAGCGTAAACATCCTAGATGGTTCCCATGGAGTACCATGGATGCGAGGGGTGCTAATGCCTTCCCCTTACATAACCGACTTCTGAACCTGTTCGTGGTTGCGATGACCACTCTTTGGGGTTTTCTCGATATTTTCCCTTTCCTTTGGAATAAATAAAACCAATGACGACTCTATATTTTTCGCGTAGCGACACCACTCACAACATTGATTCTACTCTTGGGTATCTGCACGATGCCCATGTAAAGGAAACATTCAAATATAAGGGGTGAGAAATCACATTCAATAATAACATGCATATGCTACAAGGTTGGATACCAACACATAACATAACCTACACAATCTGAAATCACAGTATATCAATTTCATTCTCACATCAACTCATCAATGATAACTCATTCACATACCAATCACACACCAATTACACATAACATTAATATCATATACATTCATCTCATTATACATCTCATATTCAAAATGAAACTCCATGCAACTCTATGCATGTGGTACCAACTCAACAATGGTTTTCTCTGGAACTGGGTCCTCTCTATAAACCCATGAGCCCCATCTCTGAGCTCTAAGCCCTCACTCTAAGCTTGGGATAAGCCACTGGTACCCTCTCTAAACTAATAACTTTCCTCTTGAAAAAACTTAACATGAATGTATGAACATGTCATTAAGTCAATGCGTTAAGACCCCTCTTTAATCCTAACATAACTGCATAAACACCTCAAGTAATCCCCTCGCTGGATTACCACACTACAACAATTCACATATGTAAAACATCATATAATTCAATGCAATCTCAAACATAATGACATTGTCACACTCTCAATTCACACGACAACATCATTCATCATACTCAACAATCAATACATGTAACAACATCACTACACAATAAAAAATAGCATCAACTCAACAAATGTAAACTCATAACCATTTACTCATGTTACTCCACCAAAACCATAACACATCATGGTTTCCGATCATACAAATGTAAACTCATAAGCATTTACTCATGCTAACCGATCATACAAATCATCACAAACATCCCCACAATAGGTAAATTACTACAACTCAAACATTTCACCAAGCACTAGCATGAGGTAGCTCTGTGCATTATCTTTTTAACACTTCAAATGATGCGTCATTTGGACTTACGTATCAAAATATACGGCCAAAATCATCGGACGACGCAACAAAAACAAAAGTTGAATTTTCACTATTTGGCTTGGTGCAATCGATTGTCATTTTATGCAATTGATTGTCACTGAAACACATTTACTATTTCCTTCGTAAAAAATCACTTTTCTATGATAGGAAATTGAGTGTCATCTAGTGCAATCTATTGCACTGCTATTTCTTTTCAAAATTTTAACTAATGCAACCGATTGTCATATGGTGCAATCGATTGTCACTATAGTTTTTTTTCTCCAAAACTTCTAGTTTTCTTTGTTACGTGATATTCTTCCAATTTCCAACTTCAACGACCAAACCAGCTCCAATTTTTTTCATTCAAAAACATCCCCATATATTTTCTAACAAGATCAATACATATATCATAATAATTATCATCAATCTATCCATTTTTCTCATGAATTAAACACTTAGATTCGTGCCCTAAATCATTCAATATCATATCAATTTTCATGGATTTCAATTGATTTCAAGAACATAATAACAACATGCCAACACACACAATTTCAATTCACATCATAGCATGTAAAAACAGAATTATCATCAAATTTTCGTCAACGTTCGTCATAACTCAAAGGAAGAACAGACGTTATAGGAGGTTAAGGACTCCTCTACTCTACCCCTCATGCGTAGGCCCTTATTGAAGGTTATTCTCCATATTACCTTATATTTTCAACAAGCAAGCTACCTAATCAAGTTTGGTTCTTCCCTCCTTGAGCCCTAGACTTATTCTTCACACCTTTGCCGCTTTCTCCAAAACTTCTGTTTTTCACGTTCTAAGTCACGTTTCCACCATCCGGTCCTCCCCAAGCTACCTTCACCAAGGTAATCTCTTTACCATGCAATTTCTTCACTTCTTGGTCCTCTATCTACATGGGCAATGCCTCAAAAGTAAGGTTATCTCTCACCTACACATCATCCACTTAGGACACATGAGATGGATCCAGAATGCATCTCCTCAATTGAGACACATGAAACACATCATGAAGATTAACAAGCGATGATGGTAAAGCAATCCAATAGGACACTTCTCTATCCTCTGCAAAATATGCTACGAACCGATGAAACACAAAGTAAGCTTCGAGACTTCAAAGCTCGACCAACACCAGTTACCGGGGTGACCCTCATAAACACATGGTCTCCCTCTTGGAACTCAAGTGTTTTCCTTCGTTTATCATGGTAACTCTTTTTGGAGACTCTGAGAAGCTCGCATCTTCTCCTAAATCACTTTGATATTTTCTATGGTTTATTGTATGATCCCATGTCCAATCACAACACCCTCTCTCGACTCATACCAACATAAAGGCATCCTACACCTCCTACCATACAACGCCTCAAACAGTGCCATTCCAATACTCGAATGAAAACTGTTGTTGTAGGTAAAGTCAATCAACAATAGAAAACTACCCTAAACACCTCCTTATTATAACATACAAGCTCTCAATAAGTATTCTAAGATTTGGATAATCCTCTTTGTTCGACCATCCATCTGTGGATGATAAGCAGAACTCAAGTGAAACTTTGTCTCTGAAGCCTTATGCAAACTCTCCTAGAGTCTCAACGTAAACCTCATATCTCTGTCAGAAACAATACTTGATGGAATCCCATGAAAATTGACAATCCTCTCAATACACACCTCTGATAACTTCTCCAACAGATGGGTACGTCGAATTAGAATGAAATGAGCCAATTCAGTTAACTTATCCATAATAAACCAAATAATATCACAACCCTTCATTGTCTTTGGCAATCAGGACACAAAGTCCATCGAAATGTTGTCCCATTTCCACTCAGGAATAGACAACGGCTGCATCAAACCCACTGGCTTCTAATGCTCTACCTTTGACTTCTAACAAGTCAAACACGTATACATAAAACTAGCAACTTCCATCTTCATTCTCGGCCATCAAAAGGTCATTTTCAAGTCTTGATACATCCTAGTAGCACCAGAATGAATACTCATGCGACTTCTGTGACCTTCGTCAAGAATACTCTGCTTAAGCTTTGGCACATCCGGAAAACATACATAATCTCAGAATCTTATCACTCCATTCTCGTCGATTATGAAATCACCACCTTGACCTTAATTGATTTTAGTCAACTGATCAATCAATTTTAAGTCCACCTTTCGCCCTTCTCTAATTTCTTCAAGAATACCATTGGTAAGTTTCAACATACCTAATTCCACACTATGAGGCGTGACTTCACAAACCAAACTCAAATCTCTGAACTCTTCGATCAGGTTCGACTCTCTAGCCATCAACATCGACATATACAAAGTATTATGACTCAATGCATCAGTTACAACATTGGCTTTACCAGGATGGTAACTCAAACAAAAGTCGTAATCCTTCAGAAACTCCAACCATCTCCTTTGTCTGATATTCAACTCTTTATGGTTAAAAGATACTTCAGACTCTTATGATCATTAGACACTTACAATCTTGAGCCCAACAAATAATGTCTCCAAATCTTAAGTACGAACACAACGACAACCAACTCTAAATCATGCGTAGGATAATTATTCTCATGAAGTTTAAGTTTACTTGATGCATAATCCATAACTTATCCATTGTGCATCAACACATCTCCTAAGCCCATCTTAGAAGCATCACCATACACGACGAAAGATTCAATCAGACTCGGCAAAATCAACACTAGAGCCGACATCAACCTCTTAAACTCTTGAAAACTCTCTTCACACTTGACATCCCAAACATAAGCCTGACTCTTCTTATTTAGCTAAGTTAATGGAAAGGACAACTTGGAAAATCCTTCAACAAATCTACGATAATAACCATCTAGTCTAATAAAACTCCGAATCTTAGTGACAAAATTAGGAGTCTCCCACTACAAACCAACCTCAACCTTTGACGGATCCACCACAATACCTCCATTAGAATAACATGGCCGAGAAAAATCACTTTTCCGACCAAAACACACACTTTGACAACTTAGCATACAATTTCTTTTTCAATTCACTCAACTCTGTAACAAACATCTGGTATGGAGCCATAGACACCAAACTTGTACCAGGTACTAATACTATAGTAAACTCCACCTAATGCACTGGAGGCAAATCACAGACATCCTCAGGAAAATATCAGGAAACTCATAACACAAGCCTATCTCTAGCCATAAAATCGCCATCCACTCTCAAGGAAGTGAACACCACGAGTACCTGATCATCTTCCTATAAGGACATCTCCACTCTACCAACAAACACGAATCTTGAATCCGTACTCCTCCCAGACTCAAGAAACAACACAACCTCAATAACACTTGCACCCATGCAACAACAGATTGATGAACCAACATCTCCACACCTAGAACATCTTATAGAATGAAAAGCTTATCCCTCACTTGTTTGAAATCTGTCCCTGCAAATAAGTGGTTAGAAAAACAAACGAGTACTGATAGTGTTTCACACACATGTCGCGTACAAAGGAACAGACAACATTACAACAACCTGGCTGGACATGCCAACCTACTCCGATACCAATTATGTAACACCCTATTTCCCCAACGCATAATTATAATTAAATTAGAGATTTTTTCACAACATTCAAACATAAGATTTTACACATCTCGAAACACACTTGTTGGTCATGTAACACTTAATTTAAATAAGCATGCAACATCTGTCATCCATTGCTTACATTCACTTAGGGTATCATTACAGCGGAAAATACTCAATTAAAACACACCAAATTAAATCTCATAATTAAAAGAATTGACTCACAAGTCTTCTCCAAATGATTATCACACCAAAGCATAAAATACGAGAGCATGTATTATCTCTAAGAAAATCTCAACATAAAATAAGAAATCGCTCCCAAGTGTTACATATCAAAGCATAACCGAAGCTAAAATAAAGGAATTAAAAGAAAAAGCTCCATGAATAAGCTTCCACTTGTAGCAGTAACACTACTCTTGAGTATCTGCATGATGCCCATGTAAAATCAACATTCAAACAGAAGGGGTGAGAAATCATATTCAATAATAACAGACATATACTGCAAGGTAGGATAGTAACATATAACATAATCTACACAATCTCAAATCACATTATATCAATTTCATTCTCACACCAACTGATCAATCACAACTCATTCACATACCAATCACACACCATTTACATACAACATCACTATCTTATGCGTTTATCTCATTATGCATCTTATACTTAAAATGCAACTTCACGCAACTCGATACAACTCTATGCATGTGGTACCAACTCAACGATGTTTTACTCAGGAACCATGTCCCCTCTCTAACCCATGAGCCCTTTACTTGAGCTCCAAACCCTCTATTTGAGCTTGGTACAAGCCACTAGTCCCCTCTATGAACTAGCAACATGCCTCTTGATACAACTCAACATGAATGCATGAATATGTCATTAAGTTAATGCGTTAAGACCCCTCTCTTATCCTAACATAAATGCATTGATAAGTAATCCTCTCTATGAATTACCACATCACAATAATTCACACATGCACAATATCATATAATTCAGTGCAACTTAAGTATTATAATCAATCTCCTCAATTAGACCATTACTCATATATGCAACAACACAATAGTCATAAATGTCATCTCAAACATAATGACATTATCACACTCTCAATTCATACTACAACATCATTCATCTTACTCAATAATCAATCCATGTCACGCATCACTAAACAACAACAAACAACATCAACTCAACAAATGTAAACTCATAAGCATTTATTCATGCTACTTCACCAAAACCAAAATACATCATCGTATAAACACAACAATTTTCTACCCAATCATACAAATCATCACAAACATCCTCACAGTATGTAAATGACTACCACTCAAACATTTCACCAAGCAGTATCATGAGGTAGCTCTGTGCATTATCTTTCTAACACTTTAAACGATGCGTCATTTAGACCTACGAATCAAAAGATACGACCAAAATCATTGGACAATGCAACAAAAACAAAAGCATAATTTTCACTATTTGGCCTGGTGCAATCCATTGCATTTTATGCAATCGATTGTCACTGAAACACAATTTTCTAGTGACTTCGTAAAAAATAACTTTTCTGTGATAGGAAGTCGATTGTCATATGGTGCAATTGATTGCACTACTATTTCTTTTTAAAATTTTAACTAATGCTACTTTGAACCTTCAATCTTCTACTTCTACTATGAACTCCTCCTAATTCTGAAAAATTCTGAATTAGATTGTTGTTGTTGATGTTGATTATATGGATGTAGTGATGATTGTGGAGTACAAGGGGTTTAGCTCAATTAATAACAAACTTCAATGTGAAGCTTGCTCCAATGGTGATTTGAGCTTTGGTGTAAGGATAGGAATTGGAGAAGATGAAGTGAAAGGAGAAAAGTTTAATTTGCAATGAGTAACTTGAGAGTGGTTCTGATTTTTTGGTTCTCTTTTTATTTGATGAGAGTGATGAGTTTATATAGATCCAAATTCCATCTGTTTCAGTCAGTTTTTTGGACGGCGGAAGTTGGAAGTTAGGGCAACCATTATGGTTACGTGATTCAATAAACAAGTTGGTTAGTGATGTTAACACTGTTAGATTTTCTCTTAAATGTTAGTTGGGACTGTTATGACAATTGGGGGATGTTAGAATAGCTTAAAGTTGATGGTTTGAAGTGTTGGAAATACTTGGTTTAATGTATCAAAGTTATGGTTGGTTGCTGCATAATTATGTGGAGATTTTAATGTACATTGATGCAAGCATTGGAACTGTTTTGGTGTGCAAAGGAAACTGTATTATTGCTGAAAAATGCAGTATTTTGGCTACTGTCCCAGGTGTAATCGATTACTCAAACATGGCAATCGATTACCATCATGAAAAAATGGATATTTTTTGGCTACTGGAAGTAGTGTAATCGATTACTCAAACATGGTAATCCATTACCATCATGAAAAAAAATGGTTTTTTCGCTACTGGAAGCAGTGTAATCGATTACCCAAACATGGTAATCGATTACCATCATGAAAAAATGGGGTTTCCCTTAGTTTTGATGCATGGACTCATGTGTGAGGCATAATGGCTTGGCTTTCTTTCTTGTTCAATATGAAATTAACTTGAAACAAAAGCTTTCAATGCACTTTTGAACATGTTTGAATGAATGAAATGGAATTAATGGGTCATGGAATGACTTGATCAAATGGACAATGAATTTGTATCAATGGGACTATAAGTCAAAGCATGAATGAATCTTGACATTTTAATAAAACCATGAAAATCATGGATGAAGTGGGAATGTAATAAGACTCGAATCAAATGGATCATGAGACCATGCATTCAATGAAACATGAATGCAAACTTGCCTTGAATCAATCATACAACACCATGAAATAGGATTTAGCTAAGTTAAAATCACAATGCCAAACCATAAACAAGAACCTCAAGCCAAGTGGAAGTCAACTCAAGTAGTGCAACAATGCCATGAATCCCAACTAGGGTGTCCAACACCTCAATGCAAGTCACATGATTTACAAACCTCCCAGATCAAAAGCTAGGGTTTTGATGAACCTTATATCAGAAAGTCACCCAGCAAAGCACCTGAATACCATATATTCATGATTAGGGTTTCAACCACAACACAAATCTCCCTAAGCAACATCTTGAACCATGGACCCACAATTAGGGTTCATAAGTCAGGTTAATTATGCATAAGGTCAAACACAATATCCCATAGGAGCAAAGTCAATAATTAGGGTTTCAACCCATAAGGTGTGCAATACCATAATCTTCAAGCAAAGCCCTTGTTTTTATTAACCATAACCCTTGAATCTATGATGCATGTTAGCAAGTGTTAATCATGAATGAATTATGCACATGAATGGGTATATATGGATCTCAAGTTATAGGTTAGATGAAAATCAAAAGGGAGGGCAAATTTTGGGGTATGACAGATGCCCCTATTTAATCTTCTTAGACCTGAAGGTATGAATAGCAACGACTTTCAAACATACATGGTAAGAGAGGATTAAATACTAAAATAACCAAGAAATTTGCCCACATGGAATGAATGAAATGAGTGAGATGTAAGGTAAGGGTATTAATGGAAAGTTGTTCAATGGATGGCGTATAGGCTTTTATATATGGTTATCGGTTAGGGATCGACTGAAATATCTGTGAGGGAAAATGGATCAGTTGTACAAAGGGGTGTTTTGTAAGGACATGCATAAGGTATGAAATATGCTATGTATGCAGTGCATGACTGTTTTTTTGTCTTTCTGTATTTTTTTTCTCTTTCTTTTCTTTCTTGCCTCCACTAACCAATTTTGGCATGTAACCGATGATCGAGGTATTCCCGTAGGATTCCATGAAGGTAAAAGAAACAGGTGTTTGCAAAAGGCAAGTACCAAGGTAAGAAGAATTTGAAATGAGATCTTATGCAAAAGGCAGAAATACGTCTTGCAAAAGGCAAGCAACTTAACTGAGAAATGACTTTCTCATGCAACAGGTAAAGAAAAGGTGGACAAACTTCTCACACAAAAGATGATGAGAACTCCTTAACAAAAGGTTAAGAAGAAAATAGGAATGAGGGACAACCTTGCTGGGGAAATATGATTTTTTCTCGCACAATAGGTAGCAACGACTCCTTAGCAATGGAAAAATGGGCTTCCAAACAAAATGTTAAGAAGAAACATGGTTGAATTTCTCACATAAAAGGTGATGAGAACTCCTTAAAAAAAGGTTAAGAAAAAAATGGGAATGAGATTATCGTAAAAAAATGTAACGAGAGCTCCTAGACACAAGGTTTGCTAGAGATTCCCACATAAAAGGTAGTGAGAACTTCTTAATGAAAGGTTAAGAAGAGAGCTGGGGATTTCTCATACGAAAGGTAATGAGAAACTTCTCAATGAAAGGTTAATAAGAAAGAATGGATAGGATCTCTCATACAAAAGGCAATGAGAAACTTCTCAACGAAAGGTTAAGAAGAAAGATGAATGAGATTTATCATACGAAAGACAATGAGAAACTTCTCAATAAAAGGTTAAGAAGAAGGCTAGCAAGGATTTCTCCTACAAAAGGTAATGAGAAACTTCTCAACGAAAGGTTAAGAAGAGGGATGAAAGGGATGGTTATCTCATACCAAAGGTAGAAACTGATCCTTATCAAGAGAAGATCTCCAATGCAAAAGGCAAGAGATACTTACAAAAGGTAAGCATGTTTAAAAATAGGAATCCTCGAGCAAAATGCTAAGGAGACTTACAAAAGGTAAGTAGCTAGGGATAACAATCTTTATGCAAAAGGCACAAAGGGGACTCACAAAAGGTAAGCAATAAGGGATTTGTCTCCTATGCAAAATGCAGCGGAATACTCACAAAAGGTAAGTAACTTTCCAAAAGGTCACAGACATCTGCACAAGGCAGAACAATCAAACAGGACCTGCTTGGTAAAACCTAGACTCAAGGGGATTTTCCAAACGAATCCGGGCTTTAGCATACTCTATCAGGTGGGGAACTTTTCCAATAGGTGTGAAAACCTCATATCGTCCCTCAGGCACAACGACGGGGATGAAGTTCTCAAACAATGACTACCCAAACCTCGAGACTCACCAAACCTATTTCAAGCGTTTAAACAAATGAGAAGCAAAGATCTGACAAAGGTATCCTACTCGTGCAAAAGGCAACGAGGGGGAGACTTGATTTCATGTACAAAGCGAGGAAATAAACTCACAAAAGGTAAGTTATCTCAATTAATCTTCTCCAAGCGAAAGGCAAGGAGGGTTGGCACAAGGCCGAAAGGACTTACAAAAGGTAAGTGACTGATGAAAGATTTCAAAGGTACTTGCAAAAGGCAACACGAAGGAGAAATATTTCCGAAAAACCTGTGGGGAATACCGCTCAGAGTTTCATGATAATGTTCTCACTAGGGAGGAAGAATGTCTCAATGGAGGATTCTTTTATGCTTTCAAGAAAGACTTTAATGCAGTTATACATATTTATTTTGTTATGGCGTAATGCTCCATCTTGATAGAATATGCTACGCGCTTCATGATGTAATATAATGGAATTTTGCTTATGAAAAATGCTAATGCGTGGTCAGGCTTTTGGTTAGACGATATGATAAGATGTATCTTGAGAACTAAGGGTACCAATAACCATTGGGTTTATCAACTAGGATCAGGGTTCTCTGTTGAAAGGTTATGAGATGTGTTTAGAGTGACTCCCCGACATTCGTCTTGAACTTAGAAATCTCTTATGCACAACGGACCTTGCTCTAAACAGCCGCAGAAGTATGGAAAGAATCTTCCTTCCATAGTCAGTCATGCCCCAGTCTGTTGGGAATCTGCAAGGATTGCCCCAATCACAACTTATGAAATAACTTTTTCATATAACTATCTCGATCTGACCAGCCTCAGTGTCTTGAAACTGTATGTCTCTGATTAACTACCTCAGAGAGATTGACTTCTTAGGTTCATGAGGTAGCTTGACCCAGTACGAGTCATGTGCTCGTTATGATAAATAGGCGTGTGTCATACCCCAAAATTTGCCTGTTAATTTTTATGATAAATTGATTCATGCATGACATTCATTTCACATTTGCATTCATTCATTAGCATACATTCTCATATAAATTATAAATTTTAATTTATTTATTATGTGATACAGATATAAAAAATAATAATAATTTTGGTTATCTGTATGATATAAATAAATTTTTTATATATAAATAAAATAGTTTTAATTTAATGATAAATAAAAATAGATTTGAATTTTAATTGTATAATTAAAATTTTAAATTAATTTTATTTGTTAAAGCTCATTAAATTATAATAACTATTTTTTATAATTTAGTGACTCATGTTCCATTTATTCATTATTTATAAATAGTATTTATTTAGTAATTCACGTTTTTACTTAATAAAATTTATTTATAAGAGTAACATTTTTTTAAAAGCCCATAAATTATAAAATAATTTTGGTTGATATAAGTAAGAATAATTTTGATTTTTTTTAATGATGAAAGTAAAAATAGAAATAGGTTTAAATTTTAATTCAATTATGTAACTAAAATATAAATTAATTTTTATTTGTTAAAAGTCATTTGAATTATTCATTATTTGTATTTAATAAATATTTAGCAAGGTTAAACCCTAACTCTCTTAAAGTATAGGAAGGGATCCAAATATTTAGCAAGGTTAAACCCTAACTCTCCTAAAGTATAGGAAGGGATCCAAATATTTAGCAAGGTTAAACCCTAAAATATAAGAAGGAATCCAAATATTTAGCAAGGTTAAACCCTAATCCACACCATTATAAATACTTCATATGGCTGCCGCGAGAAAAGGGAGAAAAAAAGAAGACGGAAAAGAGGAGAGATACAGCAGAAGAAGATACACAAGGCAAGGCAGAAGCAAGAAGGTTCACGGGCAGGGAAAAGAGAAGCAACCATAAAGCACTCATAGCCTGAATAAGAACAACACACATACAGTGAGCAAGCTCGAAGAATCAAATCCCCAGTAAGTGTTCATTAGGGAATTTGCATCCAGCATGATTACCTTGCAATACTCCTTAATTCATGCATGAATAATATTGGTTTAATATATATATTGAGATGATGTATTCATGGTTTGGTGGATGTTGATATTGCTTTATTCAAGTATGCATCTGTTCTTGGTATGTCATAGCATGTTGGAGAAATTCTGTTTGCATGATTAAAGAATTATATCTGCAATTTAATTATTATTATATGAGTGTTGTTTCTAGCATGATTATGTTTATTTCGCATGCTGTTATTACATAATAATGATGATGATGATATAATGGTGATAATATAAATCCTTGGTTGTCTTTAACATGTATGTGTAAGGTTTGTTTTATCATTATCACTTGTAGTAAAGAGAACTAATACATGAGTAAAATAATATAAGCTTCTTGATTTGTGCATGGCTATTTTTATTATTGCATGATGATTACATATGATCTTATTTTATGTGTGTGGTTTGATATAAGATGAAGTTACAGGTTTGTTGTATTCACATGAAAGAAACAGCATGAGAAAAAATAAAGTAGCTTGCCGTAAGAGAGAAAGTTGTAACATGCATGGTGGTGGTGTGTCAAAATGGAAAAATCCATGTAGAATTAATATATATTTTAATGAAGGCGAATAAATAACGAATGGACGAACATGGCTTGTTGGTAGCTCCCCCTCACTGCAACGTAGAGGTTCATTAACATATTATATTAGTAATTTAAATTAGGATATAATTTAATCTAGTTTATTAATTAAATTTTCATATATCACTTAATTAATTAAAATGGGCTATTTTGAATAATAAAAATCTAATTATATGTTTTTTTTCTCTTTTCTTTTAAAATTTCTATTAATTTAGTCTAAGTTTTTCCATAAATTCATAAAAAAAAAGTTTCTATTATTATAGACTAAAAATATTCTTAATTCATTCTTAAATCTAATTATTTTTTTTCTTTCTTTTTAGTTTAATTAGGTTTTATTAGTTTGTATGGCCTTTTAATTTTGTACTCGTTAATTAAGATTTAGATATTTTATATCCCCTTTTAAATTATGTACCCCCATCCCGAAGCCATGTAATAGCGTAGTCTTATTTTTTGCACTTTAATTTTCCATACTGTGAATATAACTGTCTAGATGTATGCTAATAGGATTGCATGGAAAGATAAATAATCGAACTTAGATAAATTAATTCAAGATAATATATCTGAATCCAATCATTTCCACACTTGCACCTCTAGGGTAACCCTCTCTTTGTTGCCTTACGATATTACAGTCATGTCCCGCAAATGTGGGGATACCCTTAGCAAAGACCCTTTCGATTAAATCATCATCATTCCTAAATAGATAAGTCATAGTCCCTTCGATCAAAAGGTCAATGTCCCTACAAGATAAATCATAGTCCCTCGAACGTTGCCTTCGAATATATGACTTTGTCCCTCGATGACCCTTCGTTGTAGCCTACGATTAAATGATGATCGTCCCTTCGAATGCTAAGGTATCCTTACAAATGTTGCCTTCAATGACCAATCGACGACCCCACGATGTCCCTTTACATCCAAAGGATAAGACTACTTACTTCTCAATAGTAAGGACAGTTTTACCCTCCTAAGGATAGGAAATACCTATAAAGACCTTGGTTAGGTATAACTCTTAAATGCTTGCTCACAGCTTAAAATACTTTTCACATCTCACACTTTTCAAAACATCTTTTAGAAAATCACCACTTGGTATACATTTGCACTAGAATCATCGCCGAGTTATATTTTTCTAAACATCTTTCAAAATCAAACGAGATAAACACTTTGTATACATTCGTACAAGAATCATTACAAAGTTAAACTCTCCTTTCAAAATATTTTCTAAACACACCACATTTCTCAAACACTTTCTCAAACAAGGAAAACATAAGTGAGTTAAGCAATTAAGAGCCCATGGATAACCATGGATACAAAGGGTGCTAACACCTTCCCTTTGTATAATGTACCTCCCGAACTCAAAATCTAATCAAGGTCTTTCCTGTTCTTTTCCGCCTTTCCTTATTGGATAAAAGAAAAGTTGGTGGCGACTCTTGCTATCCGCAACATAGCTTTTCAAAGCAAAAACACAAAGTCAGTTCACCGTATCACAGCGTGCATTGAAACCAAAGGGCAAATTAGTGACATGCTTTGGGGCGACGAGCATTATCCACTTGTTCTAGGTGAGCCTCTTATTTATCCCTTAGAAATATACCAATACATAATAAAATTAAGGATCCAATAGCAATCATTCGTTAAGAAATATTTATTCATTCTTGTCTAAAATATATAGAAGATATACAACTCTTTATTTTCAAAATATAAAAGTACATGTATGCATATAAACTGATTTTCTTGAATAACAAAAAAATTATTGATAAAAAAGAAATAATATTAAAATTCCAATAAAAGTAATGTTGAAATTTCCATCCAAAATTTAAACCAAAATATTTTTTTAGGAATTCCTGTAATAATAGACATGGAAGAATCTAAATCATACCAGCCATTTCAAAATAAATATAACACACAACATAAATTTTATGCTATTACAGTAAGGGTATCAAATAAAAAATTAGTCCCTAAAATTATTATAATAAAAAAAATTCATTCCTCATGAAACATTTCAATCTTGTAAAAAATAGTTTTTCTTTTAGTATTTAAATTTCAAACATGTTTCATGATTGCATACATACCCAATATTTTATTGACAAATCTCAATAAATTTAATATATAAATGTTGGACTATATTACTAAAACGGTTAGTCATATATAAATGTTCAACATATTAGAATATGTACTTTAGTACAAAATGAATTGATTTAGTTGGTAAGGAGTTGACTCACACATCGAGAAGTTGTAGGTTCAATTCTTGTTGTCGATGTGAGAATTTCTTTGGTGAGTAATCTGTAAATACCATTGTAGACGCTATTTGAGCCTTGATATCTGCTCTGACCCTAGTAAACCACCTAAACCCAACTTACTTAAACTTGACCACAAATAAATAAAAAATGAGTATGGATATAATTACATAATCTATAACATGTTAGTCAATGAAAAATGAGATTGCATGAATACATGTAACCATATCGATAAGTCTTTCGGTACTGATATGAAATACGACAGTATGCAGACAAATTACTAAAAGTTATTACCTTGTGGAATTTACTAAACTGATACTTTTAATATCTTAAACTCTCGCTAGTGCAAAGAGAAGAATATTATTTTAAATTTTACACCCTTTATACTAAAAACGGGTGTAAATAAGAAACACAATGAGAATTGTATAAATAAAGTGTCATTTTTATGTATTAACACGTGACAATAGACACCCTATTTTTAAATCGGATGTAAATTCAAAATACTATTATGATCAAATTTCTATTACTCCCATTAAATTTAGATGGATTGAAAAAAATTATTTAATTTTATAACTCCAAATATTAATCATAGTAATTAATTAAGTGATTAACGATGTAATTTTTATTAAGTGAATATTTTGTAAATGAAATAATCTAAACACATTAACAAACTATAAACCATAAGTTTTTTATTTTTCCATCTCAAAACACTCGTTTCTCTCCCAAACCCAAAATCTCTATCTCTCATCGCACATAAACATCATTGCATATCGCACATCTCCATAAACATCATCACACATCTTACAACTCCATAAACATCACCGCATATCGCACAAATTCATTATCTCATCGCACAACCTTACTCCATTCTCTCATCGCACGAACATTCTCACAAGGACATCGCACAACTCAATGAAGGAAGACGACATGCACGACGAAGAAACCAAACTAATTGGTTAGTCTTTTATTTCAATTATGATTTGATATTTTAGGTAGAACCTCATAGTTTAATCTTTTAGATAAAATATTAGGGTTTAATCTTTTAGGGTGGACCTTAATGAATTGATTACTGGTATTAAATGATCCTCCACATCTATCTTGTGTTTATGGTGCTTGTAAGTATCTTATTCTATTTTGAATTATTTTTTCTATGTATCATTTATAATTATTATTTGTTTCAACAATTCAAATATCTACATCACATTTGTATCTCCAAGAATTTCAGCGAATTATTTGAATTTCTTGATCCAATTAGGACACTAATTTCCACCAGATTGACCGAAGTTATACAATCATACATACAAAATAAATTGGATGGGAGTCAAACGAATATTACTCATGATCATTGTTAAATCAATAAGTACATGTTTCCTTCAATATTTTATAATTTTTTTGATGTTATTTTGTACACTACAAAAAACACGCCTCATTACAACGTTTATTTAAGGGAGGTTTTAATAAATCCCCTCAAAATGAATAAGAGAATTAATTTCACTATAAATATTCAATTAGCTTTGAGAGTTTAAATATCCCCACAATTTGAACTAATTTTTCTCTCACTTCCCTTTTTTTTCTTCTGACAATCGTTCAATTTTTTTTACTTTCTAATTGTATTAATTAATTAATTATTAATATATTTATATTCATGTTCATTTAATATCACACTAAATTATAATTTTATTGCTCATCCAACCAAAATTTTATGCCAAAATCAATAATAAATAATAAATTAATTAAATAATAAAATAAAATCATAATTAATTAATAAATAAATATTAACAAATTAATAAAAACTCATCCCATTAATTACGTTTCTATTTTTATTAATTTTATCATTTTTATTTTTTAAAATTATCTCACTAATTAACTCACTAAAAAATAGGATACAAAAAATAAAGTATGATTCGCTTTCAATCCACTACTCATTCAAAATTAATTGATTAATTCAATAATTAATTTATTATTATTATTTTCATTATTTAAAATTAACTCACTAATTAACTAAAAAAAATAGGAAAAAAAATAAACTACTCATTCAAAATTCACTAATTCACTAATTAATTTATTTTTGTTAAAACCAACCCATAACATATGAAAAAATTCACCCCATTAATCATGTTTCTATTTCTATTATTTTTATTATTTTCACTAACAAAAAGATGATTCTTACAATTTCTATTTTTATTAATATATTGTTAAATTGAATTAAATAATGTCATATATAAAGCAATAATGTATGTTATTGAGTTATTTAGTAGAACAAATAATTAAAATTATAAGTTTGAAACTGGAAATGCACATGTTCAAAAATCTTTTACTGTTCTTCTACTAAATTTGAATTATATTTATTTTATGATTTATCCTATGAAATTTGAAAATGAGACAACAATCGCATCAAAAATTTCTTCTTTCTTTTTATGCAGAGGGTCTATTCTCTTATGTTTAGTTTGCAGTACTTTTTGTTCATATCATTATCTTTGATTATTATTGTGAACTAGAAAATACGATATTTAATTGTGTTCATAATATTATGTTTGATATATATATATATATATATATATATATATATATATATATATATATATATATATATATATATATATATATATATATATATATATATATATATTTAATTCAAAATTTTGTTATTTCACTGTATTTAAAATAGTTTATAGTGTTAAGATTGTATTTTATATAATATTTGTTCGGCCTTTACATGCAACAATGGTGGAAGAAGACTAAGCAAGTAATTATTTCAAAATGAAAAAATAAAAAAAATGACAGTTATCATACAATTTTTTTCTCTCTTGAAATATTATAATGTTGTTTTTGGTGTTTTATTGTAACTAAAATTTTATATGTAAGCACATCGTCAAAATAATGGATGAGCATGCAAATATTATGTCATGAAGAATATATTTGACATTGTTGATGCTTCTATTGTTGAAATATTCAATGAGATAGTATAATTTAAAATATTTTTGTATTGCATGTATTTATTGAAAAATATGTAAATTATTGTTTTAATATGTAGTTGTTTAATTTATTATCCGTTGATAACTTTAGGCTCAATGTTTTTTTTTTAAATGGTTGAAGAACAAAACATTGAAGAGAAAAGTGTACAACAAGACCAAATATAAATGGTTGAAGAGCATAAGCCCAAAGAAAACAAAGAAATATTGTCAAAAGAAAACCGAAGAAAGAAAAATTATATATATATATATATATATATATATATATATATATATATATATATATATATATATATATATATATTATATATATATATATATATGTGTGTGTGTTTTGTTTCATTAATATTTTGTAGTTGTTATATGAAGAAAGTGGTTGAATATTTTGTTGTTGTTACATGAAAAAAATATTATAACTTGTAATTGACTATTTTGTTGTTGTTACATGAAGAAATATTATGACTTATTGGTACGATATAATATGATTTTGATGTATGACTTTTTGGTATTAACTAATATGATTTTGATATAAGACTTATATATAATGATGTAAGAATATATTTGTTTTGGTTGTGTTTTTTTGTTTATTAAATGCATGTTATATAAAAACATTTGGTTTAATGATTTTTAAAAATAAATTAAAAATTAAATAAAGTTCTTTGTTTATTGAATGTCCATCGGTATACAAAAATATTTGGTTGAATGAAATAAAATATAAATTAAATTAAATATAATATAATTATAAAATATTTTAAACCATTGATAACCAATATTGGGTGTAATATATCATATTTTTACGCCCTATTTGGGGTAAACAGGGTGTAAATTTGTCGACATTTATAGTAAACATTATTAATTTTATATCGAATTTTTATCAAATAAGGTGTAATTTTGTTTGACTTAAAAAAACAGGATGTAATATACCCTCTATTTACACCCATTTTAAAATGAGTGTAAATTCATCAAACATTTCTCACTCTTTGAATTTACACCCTTTAATAACGGGTGTTTAATATCTAAAAAATGGATGTAAATTCCTATTTCTGCATCCATGTCTCTTCAAATGTGAAGAAGAAATTTTCTCTCTCTCTCTCTCTCTCTCTCTATATATATATATATATATATATATATGGATTCTCTCTAATTGATCTCATACCCTATTACTTAATTTATTTATTGATTAATTTCTAAATAAAAATATAATTAATAATTTTTATTTGATCATTTAACCAATTAAAACTCTTAATTTAATAAATAGTTAATATAATTAATATAAATATATATATTCAGATAATAATTATTAGAATAATATGACAATAAATATAAAATTTAAATATAAATATTTTAATATTAGTAACTAAATTGTTAATTTACTATTAGAGAATGATAGTAATATGAAATAATTTTTTTCATTATTAATTAGTTTGAGGTGAACCCGATCCTTCTACTATTCTTTCATAATTGTTATCCCTATGTTTTTAGGACTGAGACAAGTTTTACTTAGACGAGGATAGGAACTGGACAAGACACTAAAACAATTTGTTATAAAGGATGTTAATATAAATAGAGGGCAAGGTTGCTCAAAGAGTATCACAACAAAGTAGCCAAGCACATTGTTATACCATGGCAACAATGGGGAAATCATCTTTTCTCTTGACAACCTTAATAATTGTCATATCTTTTTCAACGACAATATCACAATCACCAATTCAAAATTTTCTCAATTGTCTTCATCATAACTCCGTAGCTTCTTCCTTCTTCAATTCCAAAACAGAATGAGAATTGAAATTCGATTTCTCAAGAAATCTTCAAGATTATCCTTTCAATGATATTTGGGAAAGAAGGGGGGTCGAAGATTGGGCAAGAGGATCCACGTTCTGATCACCAGGGTCATGTATTTATAGCCATGTTCATTGCTTTCCACATACTTCAAAAATTGGTCAAAATTGGAAAGGTGAAGTGCATGTTTGCATGGGTGTGTGATAGTCCCATAAGATGATGTAATTGATTCCAAAAATGATCATGAGTAATGCTGAAAGTCTAACATGAGGCCATGCATTTGTAATTGAGAAGTGATCATGAGATTCATCCAAATGGAACCATGAAGAGTAACCATGCGCAAGTTATTCAAACTTTGTCCAAATGAAGTGATTTTAGACTTTTTGGAAAGGTGAGATCAAGGGGAATAGCTTTTATGTTGAACACTTTTCCATTTAAAGCTTGGATCATGATCAATTTTGAGGTGGAAGTTTGAGAAATCAAACATAATTGAAATTTTTCTAAGTACCAAGTCAAATATCCACTTCTTCCACCTTAAATAACTTTTGCTATGAGCTTCAAATGGAAACAGTTTCTTCATCAAAGTTGTACCCCTTTCAATACAATTAAATGTGGTCATAAATATGACCTCATTTGGATTTGGCATGAAGGTGTTATGCATTTTAGAAGTTGAGGAAAATTGTTTGTTCAATGGTAATGGCCCAAAATAACCTATAATGTTTCCTCTTGGCACATGCCCTTGCAAGTTGAATTTGACATTTATAAAAGAATAAAAGTTGGAGAGTACATATTTAAATTGATCATGAACTTGGATGACCTTCATCTCATACAAATTAAGCAAGTTATGGTCCTTGGAAGTTGACCTCCTAACTAGGGCACAAACAAAATGACCTATAATCTTTCACCATAAAAAATGACTTTCCAAGAAAAAATAGCTCTTGATTCCAACATGAAAGTTGTTTGGAATATCATAAGGAGTAACTTTTATCTTGTAATCATTTTCATATGACAAAAATTGTAGGATATAAGGTCTAGGGAACCCCCAATTTTGACCAGTTGATTTTCTCTGGTCAACTTCTTTGAACCAACTTGCAAACTTAAAGTTCTATTGATCTTTGGGACTCATGGAGGATGATATATGAATAATATGATGTGAAATGAATTATCCCTTGATATTTTGGACCAATTGTTGAAGAAACTTGTTGAGGAAGTCACACAAGATACCCATATGAATTAGGGTTTCCAAAGCCAACAAGCTTCAAACTCTTGATGATTTCTTGATCCAAATGATAAATGAAGAACATGGAGATCCATATATGATGTATATAAACATTGTGAACTATCTCTTGATTGATCTTCTTGCACTGAGGGTCTCAAACCCTAGTTGTGAACTTGAAGAGGCATTGGTGGATGCACACACTACCTACAAAAGAAACAAAGTTATACATGGATATATTTTTGGTATTTTAGTTAGTAAACAAAGAAAAATAAAGTATGATACAATCAAATATGCTTGGTGATCTCTCTCAATGCAAACCCAATGAATGAGGGGTGAGGAGGATGCCAAGGTGTGATCCCAAAGCCAATGTATATGATGAGATAGCATGAGGGATCTTAGGGTCAAATTTGGGGTCTTACAATTGGCGACATCGTTTCTCAACAACCTGTTGGTGGTGAGCATGGAGAAGAAGATGTCGTCAACAAGTTATGAGATTGAGAAATACACCAGTGTGAATGATTTTGCTTTGTGGTGCTTGAAGATGCAAGCCCTTCTTGTTCAAAAGGGTTTGTTATAAGAGTTGAAAGGAGCGGACAAGATAGATGTCGCCATGTCGGAGAAGGAGAAGACAACGATGGTAAAAAAATCCATCATCACCATTGTATTGAGCCTTGGTGATAAAGTTCTCTAGAAGGTTTTAAAGGAGAAAACTATAGCTGGTATGTGGATAAAAATTGAAGGTTTATACATAACCAAATTGTTGGCCAATCGCCTCTACCTAAAGTAAGCTTTGTATTCATTCAAGATTAGTGATGACAAAGCCTTGGCTGAGCAGCTTGATATGTTGAACAAGTT
The DNA here is from genome assembly GCF_024323335.1 of Lathyrus oleraceus. Lineage (NCBI taxonomy): Eukaryota > Viridiplantae > Streptophyta > Magnoliopsida > Fabales > Fabaceae > Lathyrus > Lathyrus oleraceus. The sequence continues at coordinate 187,652,005 of NC_066585.1, forward strand.
GATTATAGATCTTGAAAATAATAAGGTCAAGATTGACGATGAAGATTAAGTGTTGTTGTTGTTGTGTTCTTTACCTAAGTCTCATGCTCACTTCAAAGAAACTCTCTTGTATGGATGATATTCGTTGACCTTTGAAAATTTTCAATATGCCTTGTACTCTAAGGACTTGAACAAACGAAATGAGCAAAAGCCTTCGACAGTTGATGAAGGTTTGTCCGTTAATGAGAAATTATTGAAGAAAGATAGGTTTTAGAAGAAGAAGGTTAAAGTTCTACATAATTCTTATGGTGGTAATGCTCCTGCTATTAAGTGTTGTCATTGTAATAAGGAGGTTCATACACGAAAAGTATGCCCTGATCGATTGCATAATCATGGTGGAAAGGATAATGGTAATGAAGCCATTTACATGATTGTTATGAATCATTTTATGTCCTGGTGGTTTCAAGCAGCGACTCTAGCAAGGAGTAGATTATGGATTCAGGTTGTACTTAGCACATGACTCCAAACAAGAATGTCTTTGAGGAATTATGTGATCATAATGGTGGATCGGTGTTGCTGGGAAACAAAAAAGCATGCAAAATTTTAGGTATTGGATATGTGAGATTCAAGCTCCATAATGAGTCAATAAAGATATTGACTGATGTTAGGTATGCACCTGATCTTAAGAGGAATTTGATTTATCTTGGAGAATTTGAAAATAAAGGATATGTGTTCAAAGGAGAGTAAAGTATCCTAAGGGTAATAAAGGATTCAAAGGAAGTTTTGAGAGGCATGAAGAAACAAGGCTTGTATACCCTTGAGGTTGAGGTTGTAAGTGGTTCACCAGATGTTGAAGCCACAAAAACTGTGTCAAAGACTGAGCTATGGCACAAGAGACTTGGACATGTCAGTGAAAGAGGCATAGTCAAATTGTAGAAACAAAATCTGATGTATGGTGACAAGGTCGAAAAACTAGAGTTTTTTGAACCTTGTGTATTTGGTAAATTCTGTTGAATGAAGTTTAACAAATGTGAACAAAGAACACATGGATCCCTTGATTACATTGATGCTGATCTTTGGGGACCTGCAAGAAATACTTCACACTCATGTGCAAAGTATTTTCTATCCATAGTTGATGATTATTCCAGAAAGTTATGGGTATTCATCCAAAAGACTAAGGATAAAACTTTTGAAAATTTCAAGAGTTGGAAGACCCTGGCCGAAAACCAAACTGGAAGGAAAGTCAAGAGGTTAAGGGCCGACAATGGTCTTGAATTTTGCAATGAGACTTTCGACAACTATTGTGATGTGTCTGGTATTGTAAGGCACATAACTACTATAGGTACTCCCCCAAAAATGTTTGGCTGAAAGGTTTAATCAAACCATTCTAGAAAGGGTCGGATGCATGCTGGTTAGTGATGGTTTAAAGAAGGTGTTATGGGCCGAGGCTGTTGCGATTGCAACATACCTGATAAATAGGTTTTCTTTGAATGCCTTGGGGATGAAGACACCTAAAGAAGTATGGTCAAAACATCCACCTAATCTCGACAGAATTAGAGTATTTGGCTGCTTAGCCTATGCTCACATTAGGCAAGAAAAGGTCGAAGCTAGAGCTTTGAGATGTATGTTCCTTGGATATCCTGAAGGAGTCAAAGCTTATAGGTTGTGGTGCCTAGAGCCAGGTCACAGGAGGTGTATCACCAGTCGAGATGTAGTTTTCAATGAAGCAGAAATGGAATCTAAAAAAATTGATAACGTTGGTCGAAGTACGAAGATCTTTGAAGAATAGCTGGACTAGGAAGAGATTCATGTTAGGGTGGAGCATGTTGATGCTGAATTGCATAACCCGGATGAAGTCGAAGAAGCAGAAGTTGTTGTTGAAGATAAGGAAATTGATAATGACTACCTTCTAGCAAAAGACAGGTCATTAAGAGTCATCAAGCTACCTCAGAGACTTGGTTATGCATATCTCATAGCATTCACCTTAATCTCTACAACTGAGTTCCTTGATGAAGAACCTAGAGATTACAAAGAAGATGCGAGGAGTCGAAACAAGACTGAATGGCTAAAAGTTGTTGATGATGAGATGAAATCTATTCATGATAACAACACTTGGGAGTTGATCGAGAAACAACACTTGGGAGTTGATCGAGAAACTTGCAGGGGCCAGGTTAGTCATCTTTAAATGGATCTTCAAGGCTAAGGAACCGAATGAGTCATGTCGAAGAGATTTAAGGCAAGGTTGGTTGCTAATGGGTTCATTCAGAAAGAAGGTGTCGACTTTAATGATGTGTTGTTACATGTTGTAAAACATAAATCCATTCGAATGTTGCTTTCTATGGTGGAGAAGTTTGACCTAGAAATTGAACAGATAAATGTGAAGATTGCCTTCCTTAATGGTGATCTAGATGAAACAATCCTAATGAGGAAACCTGAAGGGTATGAAGAAAAGAGAAAGGAAGATTATATGTGCAAGCTAAATAGGTCGTTATATGGCCTGAAACAATCTCCTTGATAATGGAATATGAGATTTGACAAGTTCATGGCACACATAGGTTTCACTAGGAGCCAGTTCGACCATTGTGTTTACTTCATATTTTGACCTGAAAATTCAGTTGTTATTTTGTTGCTTTATATGGATGACATCTTCATCACAAGCAACAATGTCGAAAATGTTATGAATGTGAAGGCTTAACTCGATAAGGAGTTTGACATGAAGGATCTGGGAGCTGCCTTTAGGATTCTTGGAATTGACATCAAGAGAGATAGAAAGCATCAAAATTATGCTTATCTCAAGAGACATACCTGAATAAGATTCTCGACAAGTTTGGTATTCGACTTCAAAGACTATGGCAACACCAACTAATCCTCGGTACAAGCTGAGTTTGACTCAAAGTCCTAGTACTGAAGTCGAAAGAACCTATATGAATGGCATTCCATATGCTAGTATAATAGGTTATTTGATGTATGTTATGGTTTGTACGAGGCCAGACATAACATGTAGAATGAGCCTTGTAAGTAGGTATATGGACAATCTTTGGAAGGTGCACTGGCAAGCATTAAAATGGATTCTAAGGTACATAAATGGGTCTCTGAACATAGTACTTATTTATGATGGATCCTTTGGTGATGATAACAAAGTAGAAATCAAAGGATTTATCGACTCTGATTATGCAAGTTGTATGGATTCTAGAAAATCTATTTTTGGATATATGTTCACTATGTTTGGCACAATAATTAGTCGGAAAGCGTCACTTTAAAAGGTTGTTGTCTTATCAACCACTGAAGTGGAGTATATTGCCCACACTAAAGCTGTGAAAGAAGCACTTTGGCTTGAAGTTTTTGCTAAGGAGCTAAAACTTCAAAGTGCAATTCACCTGTCAAAGAATTCACCCTATCATGAGCGAATAAAGCACATCAATGTAAATCTGCATTTTGTCAGAGAGATAATGGAGCATGGTGAAGTCCAAGTGCTGAAGGTTTCGACTGAAGACAATGCCCCTGATATGATCACTAAGACATTGCCAAGCTACAGATTTTTACACTGTATGCAGTTGATACAACTGCATGAAGAAATCTAGTTAGTTCCCTTGATGTTTGTAGAGTTTGTTCCAAGGTGGAGATTTATGATAATTTGGATCGAACTCTAATCTCGACAGGGATAGTTTGATATTTCGACAAGAGTTGTGTATATGTTGTAGTCAAAGTCTATTGAAGCATGTTGTTGAAATATGTTAACTTTTATTCTAAGTTAGTATGTCGAATTGGGCATTTGTTTAAGCCCAATTTTTAAAGTTTGCTTATTACCCAAGTTAGCTTAATAGTCTATAAATAGACTAGTTCTCTCAGGTTGTTGAGAGAGGTTAATTGTTGGTATTCACTTGTAATATTTAACCCTTATTAAGAAAGTGAATAGTAAAACAATTTTAACCAATTATTCTTCTCCCTTCTTCTCTCTTTCATAAACCTAATAGGATTTTCTTCTGTTTTTTTCTTCAAGAAACTCAATCTTTATTTCATAACTTTATTTTGTTATTGGCGACATCGTTTCTCAACACCTTTAAAGTAAAATAATCCATGTGAATGTGAGCATTTTTATTACTTGCAACGAGATTTAGTACACTTGCTAAATATCTATTAAATTTTGGCTCTGTTGCCACGGATTGTTGAGTCGTTTCAACTAATTTTATTTTATATTTTATTTATTTGTTTTTTATTTATTTTAAATTAGTTGTTTAATTGCATTTTACTTTATTTTATTTTCATTTTCATTTTATGTTCCTATTTAGTCATTTTTAATTAGTGCAATGCTACTGAGGTATTTTTCTAGTTTTTTATGCGAGTTATCGGATAGAGGAAACTACTATTTAATTCAGAGATCGAGAAGACTATGAGAGAAATTTGGAAATCAGCCCGATTAGCATGGTTAGTAAAGGAAGAGCAAGTGAAAGAGGTAACATCGGTTTCTTCATATTATGAGAGGGATCAAGTGGATGCAATCATTGCTAATCCACAACCTAAGATGGCCATGGGAGACTATTGCAGAAGAACTTATATTGGATATATTTCGGGTTCCAACCGATGAACCATATTTCTTTTGACATTAAAAATGTTATTCTTGTGAGAGTTTTAGAGACAAAAAAACTCAATGTAAGTGTCATTAGAGACCCATTAGAGCATATGATTTATTTTTATGAGACATGTTCTATGTGCAAACCAGAAGGGATTCTCAAATAAATCAAGCTCAGATCGTTTGGATTTTCTTTAACTAGAAGGGAAAAAGCTTACTACATTGTTTACTAAGTAGAACCATTCAAACATTGATTGAGTTAGAAGACACTTTTTTGGAAAGTTTTTTTTTGCAAACTCTTAATTTTTGGAAACAAGAACTGAAATATCAAATTGTGAGCAAGATGATTCAAAATCTTTGTATGACTCTTGGGAGATATTTAAATTGTTACTCAGAAGGTGCCCAAATCACAACACGGACAACATGGTGCATATGCAAAATTTCACCAGAGTTTAAAAAGTTCAAATCGATGACTCAATTAGAGGTACAATGAGACTAAAGAATGAAGATGAAGTGAAAGAGTTAATTAAAAGGATGTGTTAGAATGAGTATGACTCACAAAATGAAAAGGGTGTGAAAATAAAAGAGAAGAAAATGGGCGTGTTAGAATTGGATACCAACATAACTTTGTTATCTCAATTAGATGTACCTAATAAACAATTAGTTGGAGCTACCATTATTCTAGCTAATGTCATTAAAGTTCAATAATTCCATTGTGATTTTTGTGGCGAAGGGAATGCTAATGGAAAATGTGTACCAGAGGGGGATATTAAAGAAGCTCAATTCGATGGAATTTTTCATAGAGTTAATACCTATTCTAATACTTATAATGAAAGTTGGAAGGATCACCCAAACATCAAGTGGAGTAGTAACCAGAGTTTGAATGCAAGCCAAGGAGTTCCTTCAGTACCTCAAGTTCCTAAAAATATAACACAAGAGAAGCCATCTCAGTTAGAAGAAACTATGGCTAAAATCATGAAGATTTCCCAAAGCAATTTTGAAACAATGATCAAGAATCATGAAGCATCAATCAAAAATATTGAAATACAAATTGGATAATTATCTGGACAATTGACATCTCAAACAAGTGGAGGTTTCATCACAAATACTTTGAATAATCCTAAGAATGAGAGTTATGATTCCATTGAGATGAGAGACGTGATAGTTTTCACAATAACATATCCTATGAGTGAGAAGAAAACTAGAGTGAAGGAAGTAGTAGAAAAAAAAATTAGAACGAGAAAAAAGTGAGGAAAAAGAGGAAGACATGGTAAAAAGGTACAAACTTGGTGAAATATTTGATAGAAACTCACCTTTGTGTAGCGGTGTATTCGTCACTTTATGATTTATTGATTAAACCAAAAGCAAAGCATACAAAGAATCGAGTCGCCACCGCACTTTTATTTATCCAAAGGAATGGCTAAAAAGCGAACAAAAGCCTAAGAAGTTTTACGCATAGAAAACTAATGAAAAGATCAGAGAATCTGGGTAAGGGGTAAATTACGCAATGGGAAGGTGTTAGGCACCCAAAACGTCCTAGGTACTCCTAGGGAGCCCTTTTCACACTTGTTGTACGAAATTTTTATTTGTTATGAAAATATTATTGTGCAAACATGATTGGGAAGATGAGAAAAGAATATACAATTTTATTATTTTTGTGTTTGAACGGATGAACCCGTTGCCTACGTACCTTTCCATGGAAGGTAAGGATCAAAACGCCGTAGTTCGGCTAAAAGATTTCCAAAATATGGGTGGGTTCATTTTAAACAAAAGCCCTAAGGTCTTTCGTTATCCACGGGAGAAAACTCAACCTTATACAAACAACGAGTCCACCATGTGAGAAAAGCTCCAACTTGCTAGTGAGGGGTTAACCCTATAATAAGCAAGGAAGTCTTATAATTCAATCACTAAGGACCAAGGTGAGGTTAACATCAACCAACTAGGATAAATCAAACCTATGGCTAATGTATGAAAACTTATTAAGAATGGACAAAGCCACAAAACAATTGAATGGGTGAAATTAACCAATTAGGATTTATTCACAAAAAATGGTCAAGGTATGATTAGAATTCAATTCAAAGAAGTATTTATGAAATGGAGTTTGAAAAATCAAAGGTCTAAAGCCTAGGTTTCTAATTTGAAAAGAAATGAAAATGTTTGCACAATATTTTCAGGTTTTGGATTAGCATGTAAATGGAGGTTTAAAGAACAAAAGGTGGGAGAGTGAGGGAGTGTAAAACTTCTTAGATGTTCACCTCTTGAGATCATATGTAGATGATCCAAGTGATTCCTTTGGAATAGGCAACAATGCAAATAAGCAAATGAGCAAAGCAAATGGATACCGGATGCCAATCAATGGACTTATACCAATCTCCTAAAACAAAACAATGATACCAGATGCCAATCAATGGACTTATACCAATATCCTAAAACAAAACAATGATACCAGATGCCAATCAATGGACTTATACCAATCTCACAAACAAACATGGATACCGGATACCAATCAATGGATTTACACCAATCTCCTAAAACAAAACAACAAGGATACCAGATGCCAATCAATGGACTTACACTAATCTCACAAATAAAGGTGGATACCGGATACCAATCAATGGATTTACACCAATCTCCTAAAACAAAACAATGATACCGGATGCCAATCAATGGACTTATACTAGTCTCACACAATAAAATAACAAGGATACCAGATGCCAATCAATGGACTTATACTAGTCTCCCACCATATCATAGGAACAACTGCCAAGTAATGGACTTATGCTTGTCTCCTCCATGGACAAAGCAAAAATGCTATAAAGCAAAGTTTATGAAATGATATACAAATGATGATGATAAATGCACTAAGGCACACTCAAGCAGATATGCACAGATGAATCAAGTAAGCAGACAAACAAGTCAATTAGCACACACTATATACAATCAATTAGGCTCAAGCAAGGTTAGACTTTAAAGTCAACTGGAATGGGGTATGTTGTGCTCTTAACCCTAACATTGAGAGTTAGGGTGAAGCAGATGAAATGGAGATGAGGGGTGTGCCTCATAGCTCTTATCCCTGGTCAGGGAGAGCTTTGAATAAGAGAATGTGTGGGAGTTCAGAAAGTTGGAACTCTTCTCCACAAGTGATTTGACTCTATAAGATCTTGGGTTAATATCCACAATGCATCAACATGTTATGTGAGCAAAGTGGATGACACACTAAATAGTAGGAGATGGACTACACATCTCTTTTATCTACCAATTTCCTCATAAGAGGACTTTTCCTGCTTGGCATAAAGAGTAAACAATCACAAGCATTGCCTCTTAAGGAGGACTTCAGACAGGTGCCTGCCCACATAACAGGACAGGTCTTCCAGACTACATGAAGAAGAGAGGTTATACCTAAGTGGTTAAGCAACCAAGCAAAAGCAAGTTCAAAATGAACTTAAGCAACTAATGTACCTGTGGAAACATCAAACAAATCAGTACCACTATACAGACAAACAACCAAAAGTTAATATCAACAGTCAAACCCAATAAGCAAAGGGCATAAGCCACAAGTCAAGCTCAAATGAATTAACAACCCTACAAAACACACAATGTTAGTAGTCAAAAGCAAACATCAAATGCTCAAATGATGGAGCATCATGAACCATATAACTTGGATGTTCAACCTGAAATCAAAGCTCAAACATGAGAGGCAAACCACTAGGTCAAAGCCTAGGGTCAAAGATGAATAAAAAATTCAAAACAGAAGCTGAAAATTAACATGAATCAACTTCAAACACATCTTAAAACAATCCAAAAGGTCTCACATCAATATCATATACCAATAGCATTTCATGATCAATTGAAGTTCAAGACTATTTTAAAGCTCAAATGTGACCAACCAGAATGAAAAATCTCAATTAAATAAGAAATCAAACAATAAATTCCAAGAAAATTCATGCTCATTCACAACATCCATAATATGCATCACACAAAAAATCAGAGCAACTGGAAATCAATAGGAAAGGCAAGCACATCACATAAAATGAACAAGCAAAGGTGTGACACAAATTGTCACACCAACATTCACATGATCATAAAACAGAAACTACAAATGGTAAAAATACCAAATCAACACCAAAATGTCAAGCTAAGAGTCTAGTTTCATTATGCAAATTTTCAGAAGCATTGGATAAAAACTCAGCATTTAACAAATGATATGGCAAGGCAATGTACAAAAAGCATACATGTTCGCAAACCCTAGGGCAAATTATTTTCCATCCATGCACAATTTATGGAAAAATGATGAAAAAATAATAGACACAAAATGTGACACAATGCAAAAAACCACATATTTTTGGAGCAATTTTCAATTTAATATGAATTTATGAAGATGAAGAAGAATTAAAAAAAATCATATGAAGCATGGATGAATACATGGAGGGAAAAGAAATAATATGTGAAGCATTTGAATTAATTGCATGGCCAGGAATCGAAGTGAAGCGCAATTTGAAACTGATTTAGGCGCCAGCAGTGAAACGTTGCGTTTCATTTATTCTAGGCCTGGTCAACGAAGTCAACCACACGGTACTGGCCAATGAGAACGTACGCATGGGAGATTACATGAACCAATCACAATTCAACCCTAATCTAACACATTCAGAAACGGAAAAGCGTGGCAGAAAGATCAAAAGCGTGGTCAAAAGATGAACATCATCATCTTCATCGTGGATCATGAACAGTGCAAATGCAGCAAGAACAAATTTCTCAGAATCCACAATTGAACCTATCAACATGTAGATCTTTCACTCTAGGTCACGAATCCACAATTATTTCATCAAGAATCATCACGACATGCATGAATCGAAGAAAAGAAAAATCACACATGAAACTTTAATCTAACATATCTAACTCAATTGTGCATAAAAATTTATGAATCAAAGCTCAGTTTAATCAGCAAATCAAGATCTATAACAACATCATAATCATTTTAAGAATTAGAGAAATCGATTCAATGACCTCTTGAAGAGCAGCTTTGGATTTGTGTTGATTTAAGGTCTTGTGATGCTTCAATGTTCTTCTACACTGCTTGTGTGAGTGATTGGAAGAAGAATTGCAGCTCAATTGCACACGAACTTGCAAGAATTTGGATCTGCCATTGTTGCTTCAAGCTTTACAAATGCTCCAACCTTGCACGATTTCTACTGATTCTATGGATGATCCTGCTCAAGATCAACTCAACCACAAGAATTAAGCAAGAAAATGAATTGAATATGAAGAAATTGGAAGAAAATTTTGAGAGAAAATTTTTGGTATTCTAGATCTAGATCTGAAATTATGAATCTTGTTCGCTGAAAACAGTTAGGGTTTAGGTTATATACTCCCTCCTAATCATGCTCTTAATCATGCTTAGCCAAATGGTAATGGTAATTAGTGAAATGAGGTGTAATTGCAAATTTGAGATTTCACCCTATGCATGAAAATGCATGGTGAACAGTACACAAATTCACTTTAATTTCACTTAAAAAACCATTTTGGAGCTATTGGCAAAGATAGAATGTTCAAATAATTCACCAATTTTAAACTTTAAAAATTCCTTCCAAAAATCAAGTGAATTGGCACATGTTCATATGATGACAATTGATGAAATGCAATGCATGATTTTGAAAGTAGAGGTCAAAATGAGAATTTAGCAAAAAGAACCACTTGAATTGGAGCTTTGGTTGAGAAGTTATGCACATTTGAATCTCCATGTACACCTTGCCATGTTTTGATCATATCTCTTCAACCACACATGAGAAATTGATGATCTTGGACTTTTTGGAAATGGGAGAGAAAGATCTACAACTTTCATGTTCAACAAAATTTCATTTGAAGCTTTCTTGATGATGTAATTTGAAGTTGAAGTTAGGTTAAAACCTTTCCATTTTTGGCAATTTTGAATTATATGTCACTTTCTATTTTTGGAAAGTTTTGACCTGACTTTATTTTCTTCAATGTTGATGTTTGAAATGTCAAATGAGACTTGTTTGAACATGAATGAAGTATTTCTAACCACTTCCCACTTCCAAATCCACAGTTGACTTGGTAGTTGACTTTCTAGGCCTCCAGATGATCTGGCCATGTCCTGATGAAATTCAAGCCTCTACCACTTGGGATTTTGATTCAAAATGATAACATGGTTCATATGAACTATTGATAATGATTGTGGTGTCCAAATTCTCAAGAATGGCCACCATCTATTTCTCAATGAATGCCTTTGACTGCTTTGACTGTTGATTGCTTCATCTGCAAGACAAAGGTTAAATGACATATTTTTGTACTTTTGGTTAGTGATAAAAGGAAAAGAAATGATATACAAATGCAAAACATGCTAGGTGATCAAGAATCACTCTCAAAAGGATAACCAACCCACAAGGAAGGAGGCAAGGTGCACAATGATCCTTGAGGCAATGATATGGTATGATATGATGTCATGAGGGATCTTAGGGACAAAATTGGGGTCTTACAGATGCCCCTATTTAAGGTCATTCTAGCCGGAGAAGTGAAGTTTAGAAATCTTCATCTCGACGCGGTAGAATGGGCTTAAATAACAGTAATGAGACAAATTTTGGTCCCTAAGAGACCTCATGATGCAAATGTATGCATGCAAAAGACACAAAACTCTATGGGGAATATGGGTCCACAAAGAAAAGACGATCCATCGGAGTAATACACTCACCAGGAACAGAGACTCTAACAGGATTCTCATGGGGATAAGAAAAGAAAAGAATGCGTGAGCAGGACACGACTCTGAATTAAGGGAAACAAGAACTAGACATAGCGTGAGCAGGACACGACTGGGCTGGAGACCTTACTGGGGAAGGAAGGACTCGAAACTGGGGAAAAGAAAAATTCCAAAGGAAAACACATCCATTGGAAATACTCAAGCTGACTCAAACTATCCACAAAGGATACTTCAGATAAAAAATCCGGACTCAGACCAAGGAAAAGATTCACAAAGAACCTCCCTGCCGAGGAAAATTGCATATATTGGGGAAAACGCCAATACAGCAGAAGGGTAAAATCACAACAGGAAACTCCACTGGAGAAGGTCTAACAAAGAGACTCACCTGGGGAAGCAACAAAGAATGAGGTGTTACCGGTATAAGGGTAACAAGCTCAAGAAGAATGAATATCTAAGACCGATATAAGGGTGAGAGATATCAATCAACCAAACATCTGAGAAAGACCTAAAAAAGGTACATCAACTCAGGAAAATCTGACTCCACAGGGGACCAAGTGTAGGAGAATTGCCATCCAAGGCGCAGCGGAATTTAAAAATTTCTCCATTTAGTGATCCTTACGAATGGGCATGATCAGTGATAGAATCGTTACCTCTTGGGGCGATTCAAACCTTTGGTGCAGATCTCTGATAATGATCAAAACCTTTGATACAGATCCACGGGGCGATCACGAACATTGAACGATGACAACGTCTCTACTCAGTCCACACGAACGGATTCCTTCAATCGCAGTGCTAGCTGTTATGAATGAAGGCTTTGAGTGAGAGAAAGAGAGATACGAAATTCCAACTCTTCAGTTGTGTTGTATTCCCATACAAAGCTTCTGCACAAGAGCTCTATTTATAGAACCACTTGTGTGGGCTTCAAGCCAAAAAGCCCACTTAAGTGCATTTTGGATCATATCTCATAATATGCCAAAATCACTTAAGTATTTGGTACTTTACCATATTTTTTATTCTTCTTAAGTACACCGTACCTTACGATGTTCCTTAATTATTCTATCTCTCATCAATCCGTCCTTTGTGTGTGACCCTATAGGTTTTCGCGACGTTGGCAATTATATTAAATCACGCATTTAACATAATAAACAGTGAGCGGTATCTAGCAACACATCACTGCTACCCAAGTCACGAAAATGTCATGTGATCTGACAAAACCTCCTGTGATAATAATTATGTGTATAATTACCCCTTTGCCCTTATGTCTATATTGAACACAAGGTATAGACCGTGTCACCCTTGTCCAGTTCAATATTGGGCCCATAGACATTTATCCTGTTACGCAGGATTGGCAAATTCCATCTAGGACACTCATGCCCCTCAGCATGCTTCATGGAGTACTCATCAACTGTCTTTATGGTCATCCAGTTACGGATAACGTTGGATCAGTAATAAAGCACTCAACTCTACATCTAGGATCCATAGTGGTTTCAGGTCGAAGAGTGGTATACACTATTATCACCATGAGAATAACTTATGACACTTTGCATAACTTTCTATATAGTATTCTCATAGCGGGTCAATCCGGTATAAATATTACTCCTAATATTCATACCTATGTTTAAGACTTGATAACTCTTTATCCATGATCCATGAGATGTGATCATCAGTCTACAAACATAATAGTCTTAATGCTTTAATGTTATCCCACTTCACACTAAAGCTCGACTACGGATACTTCAAGAATAGTGTCCTTATGTTTAATGTGTTCTCATGATTAAGTCACACTTAATACATTAAACGGACTATCTATTCCAGGGACTTTATTAATCAACCATAATAAAGAAAATGCCTTTAAATAATTCGATACAAGTACCAAAAGTATTGGCCTCTAGGGCTTACACCAACAATCTCCCACTAGCACTAGAGCCAATCAGGCATACCCCGTATGCCCATTGATCTAGTATGGCCATCATGCTTCTGCTGCGCAATAGGCTTTGTCAGTGGGTTAGCAACATTGTCAAGTGTAGGTACTTTACATATTTTCACACAACGTCTAAGTATGTGTTTGGATCGTTGGTGAGATCTAGGCTCCTTAGCTTGTGCGATAACACCATTGTTATCATAATAGAGATCAATGGGATCCACAATGCTAGGGACTATGCCAAGTTTATTGATCCAAACAGCTTCCTTTGCTGCACTTGAGGCAGCAATATACTCGGCCTCAGTTGTAGAATCAGCAACTGCATCTTGCGTTGAACTTTTCAAGCTCACAGTGCCACCATTTAAGCAAAACACATAACCAGATTGGAATCATTCATATTAAAGCGTCTCAGCACTTTGTCTATGTATGTACTCTGACTTAGGCCAAGCAGTTTTTGTGATCTATCTCTATAGATTCTGATTCCTAATATATAGGCTGCTTCACCTAGGTCCTTCATAGAAAAGCATTTCCCCAACCAAGTCTTTACTTGTTGCAGGGTAGGGACATCGTTTCTAATGAGTAATATGTCATCTACATATAGTACCAGGAATACGATCATGCTCCCACTAACCTTCTTGTAGACACAAGGCTCATCTTCGTTCTTGATGAATCCATACAGTTTTACTGTTTCATCAAAGCGAAGATTCCATGAGTAGGTCACAGGCTCATCTTGATCCATGAGTAATACATCACCTAGATCAAATATCCATATATCTCAGGTAGGTGATGTATCCTGCCTGACCTACGCTGGTCTTGTTCTACTTGAGCAGGTTGATCTTACACAACTACTTGTGTTTCCTGCTCTAATTCCTCCATAGGTATATTGATACTTTGTGATTCTTGAATTTCTTCAAGCTCTACTTTCCTCCCACTGATTCCTTTGGAAATAAAATCCTTTTCTAGGAAAACTCCAGTTCGAGCGACAAACACTTTGCCCTCAGAAGGATTGTAGAAGTAATATCCTCTTGTTTCTTTAGGATACCCCACAAATAAGCATTTGTCAGATTTGGGCTCAAGCTTAGTTGAAATTTGTCGTTTCACATAAACTTCGCAACCCCAAATCTTCATGTAAGACATATGTGGTCTCTTACCACTCCATATCTCATATGGTGTCTTTTCAACCTTTTGGATGGAACACGGTTAAGTGTGTAAGCTGATGTCAATGGTGTATGTCCTCAAAAGGAGTTTGGAAGATTGGTGTGACTCATCATGGATCGGACCATGTCCAACAGGGTTCGATTTCTTCTCTCAGATACACCCTTCCATTGGGATGTTCCAGGAGGAGTAAGTTGGGATAGGATCCCACACTCTTTCAGATGGTCATCAAACTCTAGGATTAAATACTCACCACTTCGATCTGATCGAAGAGTTTTAATATTATTACCTAGTTGGTTTTAACTCGTTAGGTTTCACCCCTTTTTATTAATGTTATTAATAGGCATTTCAAGATCAAGGACATATAGTCCATTGTTCATTTGTGCAGTAGCATAGAATATATCATTCAAATAAATTGAGCAACAATTGTTCTTTATTATAAATGAAAAACCAAACTTGTCCAAACAAGCAATGGAATTAATATTCCTGCTAATTGCAGGTACATAATAACAGTTCTCTAACTGAATTATTAAACCACTAGGTAAAGTCAATACAAAAGTTCCTACGGCTAAAGCAGCAACCTTTGCTCCATAGCCAACTCGTAGGTCGACTTCACCTTTTGCCAAATCTCTACTCCTTTTTAGTTCCTGCACATTTGTACAAATGTGAGAATCGCATCCAGTATCTAATACCCATGATGCAGAACTAGATAAATTAATAACAAAAATACCTGAAGTTGAAGTCTCTACTCCATTCTTCTTATCTTCCAGGTACTTTGGGCAGTTCCTCTTCCAGTGTCCGGTCTTACCGCAATGGAAGCAGATGCCTTCTTTTGCTATGCCTCCACTAGGCTTCAAAGCAGCAGTGGGTCTGAGATTGGCAACTCCCTTGCCCTTCCCCTTATCACTCTGCTTAGTGGGCCTTTTGTTCTGTCTCTTTCCATTTCCGATCATCAGAATGGACTTCCCTTTTGACTTCAGATTCTGCTCGGCAGTTCTTAACATGGCGAGCAGTTCAGGAAGAGATTTGTCCATATCAATCATATTGAAATTTAGGACAAATTGACTGAAACTATCTGGCAACGATTGCAAGATCAAATCAGTTACAAGTTCCTTTTCGAGGGGAAAACCCAATCTCTCAAGGTTTTCCACATACCCAATCATCTTGAGTACATGGGGACCTACAGGGGCTCCCTCAGCTAACTTGCTTTGAAAAAGGGATTTTGAAACTTCAAACCTCTCATGCCTTGCTTGCTCTTGATAGAGCAACTTTAGGTGTTCGATCATATCGAACGCTGACATGTTCTCATGTTGCTTTTGCAATTCTGAGTTCATGGTAGCCAGCATGAGACAAGCAGTTTCATTGGCATCATCGACATGCTTCTTATAAGCATCTCTTTCTCCCTTAGGTGCAGAACTAGGAGGTTCCTCTTCAGGAACAGGTGTCTCCAAGACATACAGCTTTTTATCATGTTTGAGGACAATCCTCAGGTTTCGGTGCCAATCCAGAAAATTTGTCCCAGACAATTTTTCCCTTATCAAGGATTGATCGCAGGATGTTGTTAGAGGTGTTTGCTGTCATGGTAATCTACATAAGGATTAATGAAAATATAAGTATCATTGACATATTCAATTAGGCCTTTAATTAAATATGCTCCCACTATTTTACTCAAAACAAATGACCCTCATCATCTGATTCGGAAAATCCCGTTGGAAGATTTTCTAGTGGGTCGAGATCCATATTTCACTTCGTTCTAAGTCCGCGTAGGCGGATTACACAAAACTAGGTTATTTAGGTAGGAACTCCTTCCAATTGTATCTCATACAACTCTCGAAAATTTCACTTGGGTGAATAACTCCTTATTCCAATCCATCATATGGATCATTCCCAACTCTTGCTTCTAAACATATATATAATCTTATTATAATTTGTTTAGTTAAGCTTGACCCATTGTTTTAACAGTTGGATATTATAATTATCCCATCGCACCTTACTAATATAGAACATGCACCTCGCGTAGGCGAAACCTACATTATTCGATACTAGTCTTGATGAGTGTTAAAACTTGGAAAGCTTAAAACTTATATTTAGTTTTGAGGGAATTGCAATTTTTCTGATCTCACCGGCTTGTTTATCATATAAACCGTCTCTCACATGCATCAACATACATTCACATGCATCAACATACATACATACATAATGAAACAGTTATGGCCCCTAGCGCAATTGTTCTCCCAAGCCAATGAGAGAACCTAAGCTAACCTACAACGATCTAAGCTTCTCCAAGCAAGATCTTCAAGGTTGTCCTCCTTTGGCACTGACTTCTTTGCTTTCTTCATATCATTACATTACATGAAAGAAACTCGTTTTACATACGAGGGAGTGAGATGAGAAAAGAAGTTACATTTGGGAGATTAAGAGAGAGGCACGACACGCATGTCGTATTTTAAAAACCCAAAACAAAACAAAGGAAAACTAAGGCCATAACCGATCACCACAAGACAATAATAAACACTTTTATTATTATTATTAATTCCTTTAATTAATTAAAATCAAATTAAATTTCGACGATCGATCACACTACGCAGAGTTAGTCGGGGGTCCGCGTAGCGTAATAATTAAATTCCTTTATTATTATTAAATTTTAATGAACAATTCATTTAAAATTGACGTCGTTTTTCGTATCAACACTTGATACTTCAAAGCACTTTTTCTAGCCGAACGGGTGAATTTTTCCTTGCGTTAACCGGTTAACCATATGCGTTAACCGGTTAACACTGTTTGAAAACTTTTAGAAAATTCTTTTCTGCCTTGCGTTAACCGGTTAACCAAATGCGTTAACCGGTTAACACTGTTTGAAAATGCCTTGGAAAACTGTTTTCCGCCTTGCGTTAACCGGTTAACCAAATGCGTTAACCAGTTAACACTGTTTGAAAATTTCAAAATTTTATTTCGCATTCCGTTAACCGGTTAACCATATGCGTTAACCGGTTAACACTGTTCCAAAATTAAAAAAAAATTATTTCGTATTGCGTTAACCGGTTAACCATACGCGTTAACCGATTAACACTATTCGGAAAAGTGTTTAGAACGCACAACACTTGTGCAGTCAAGCCCCAATCACATAACTCTCTGACAACACAACCCTTGTGTCGTCACTAACCCTGATGCACCAATTTCAGACCGTCAAACACATCTCGATTGTTAATTCAGTATGATTGATCAACACGTCATTGCTTCACCATACTAATGTCGGATCAAGAAGCAAACGACCATTGATCGCTCAAAGGAAAACAATCATCGAGGGTTTGAATGAACGAAACAAGAACACTATATCATATATAATGTATTTTGCATCAGGGTTACATATATCACATATATGTAACTTGATCGATCTCAATTTAACCTTTGATTCATTCTGTCTTTAATCATATTATTACAGAACAAAAACAGTTATCAGATTCATGGTTTCGTAAGTGGCTCTGATACCACTGTAGGAGAATTGCCATCCAAGGCGCAGCGGAATTTAAAAATTTCTCCATTTAGTGATCCTTACGAATGGGCATGATCAGTGATAGAATCGTTACCTCTTGTGGCGATTCAAACCTTTGGTGCAGATCTCTGATAATGATCAAAACCTTTGATACAGATCCACGGGGCGATCACGAACGTTGAACGATGACAACGTCTCTACTCAGTCCACACGAACGGATTCCTTCAATCGCAGTGCTAGCTGTTATGAATGAAGGCTTTGAGTGAGAGAAAGAGAGATACGAAATTCCAACTCTTCAGTTGTGTTGTATTCCCATACAAAGCTTCTGCACAAGAGCTCTATTTATAGAACCACTTGTGTGGGCTTCAAGCCAAAAAGCCCACTTAAGTGCATTTTGGCTCATATCTCATAATATTCCAAAATCACTTAAGTATTTGGTACTTTACCATATTTCGTATTCTTCTTAAGTACACCGTACCTTACGATGTTCCTTAATTATTCTATCTCTCATCAATCCGTCCTTTGTGTGTGACCCTATAGGTTTTCGCGACGTTGGCAATTATATTAAATCACGCATTTAACATAATAAACAGTGAGCGGTATCTAGCAACACATCACTGTTACCCAAGTCACGAAAATGTCATGTGATCTGACAAAACCTCCTGTGATAATAATTATGTGTATAATTACCCCTTTGCCCTTATGTCTATATTGAACACAAGGTATAGACCGTGTCACCCTTGTCCAGTTCAATATTGGGCCCATAGACATTTATCCTGTTACGCAGGATTGGCAAATTCCATCTAGGACACTCATGTCCCTCAGCATGCTTCATGGAGTACTCATCAACTGTCTTTATGGTCATCCAGTTACGGATAACGTTGGATCAGTAATAAAGCACTCAACTCTACATCTAGGATCCATAGTGGTTTCAGGTCGAAGAGTGGTATACACTATTATCACCATGAGAATAACTTATGACACTTTACATAACTTTCTATATAGTATTCTCATAGCGGGTCAATCCGGTATAAATATTACTCCTAATATTCATACCTATGTTTAAGACTTGATAACTCTTTATCCATGATCCATGAGATGTGATCATCAGTCTACAAACATAATAGTCTTAATGCTTTAATGTTATCCCACTTCACACTAAAGCTCGACTACGGATACTTCAAGAATAGTGTCCTTATGTTTAATGTGTTCTCACGATTAAGTCACACTTAATACATTAAACGGACTATCTATTCCAGGGACTTTATTAATCAACCATAATAAAGAAAATACCTTTAAATAATTCGATACAAGTACCAAAAGTATTGGCCTCTAGGGCTTACACCAACACCAAGGTCATAATAGGGAGCAGACAGGAAGGAACACCAGGGATACCGGCTACTGGGCATATAATAGGTGACCGACCAAAGCGTGAATTGGTATATATGCTAAAACACTCAGCATCCGAAAGGAGGGCTTGAAAAAGCAAATCGACTTACTGGATAGACATTCGAATCCACAACAGGAAAACGAATCTTACTCACCTGGGGACACAAACCCAAAGAGGGCATGAGATATAATATCCATTACCGTCAGAACGTGGATAGAATACTCGCATGAGATATATTATCTATTACCGTCAGAACGTAGATAATACACTCGCATGGAAGGAAACACCAGGGATACCGGTTACTGGGTATATAATAGGTGACCAACCGAAAACGTGAATTGGTATATATGCCAAGACACTCATCATCCAAAACACAAACTTGTTAAAGGATGGATATTCGATTCTACAAAGAATACGAATCTTACTCCGCTGGGGAAAATCAACAAAGGATTCCAACCAAAGAGCGAAAGAGATATATCATTCATTACCGTCAGAACGTGAATAATATACTCGAAAAGGAAGAGACACCAGAGATACCGGTTATTGGGTATATAATAGGTGGCCAATCAAAAGGAGAGACAATCGTTACCAACAACAACAGGGTAAATGAAAGACAACTCACAGGGGGTAAATTGCAAGCATCCGACAATTATCCAAGAGAACAAATATTCGATTCCACAAAAAGGAATAACGAATCTTACTCGACTGGGGAAACACAACAGGCTTCGACTGAAGAGTGCAGGAGATATATTATCCATTACCGTCAAAACGTGGATAACATACTCGCATGGAAGATTATCCACAACCGGTTACTGGGTTAATAAAGGATAAATCGACCGAAAAGAAAGGCATCGGGATACCAAAACTAGGTATATAAAGATGACCGATCAAAGGGAGCAACAGTCATTACCAAGCAAAAGGGTAAATGAAAGACGACCCGCTGGGGATGAATTGCATAAACAGCAATTATCCACAAGGACTTGCTGGGGATAAAATTGCTAGCAAACGGCAATTACCCAGAAGCAAGGAGGGAATATCAACATCGAATATTGAATGAAGATAACCACAAAGAGTAACCATCATCGGTTAGGATGAACAACAAGATTAACTCTGCAAAGGGGAGAAATTAGGGTTTACAACTACCGAATACGGGGTAGAATACCAAAACTCTGGTTGAGGATAGGGTTGCTAGCATCCGACAACTATCCACAAAAAGCACAGACTCCGTTGGGAATAAAACCACAACAACATAGGATTTACAACTACCGAATACTGGGTAGAAGACCACAAAATCCACCATCAACCAGAACGAACCACAAAGGTTACCTCTGCTAGGGGAAAAGAGATGGGACTTACTGTAACACCCAGAATATTGTTAGATTAATTTAAATATTATTTTAATATGATTATTTGAAGGTAAAATGAATTATTAAATAATATTGGGAATTATTATTATTATTATAGATGTTATTTATTTTAATAATAATTAAATAAATAAAATAAATGGAATATGAAGAGTGGAAGGGTAAAAGTGGAAATGGATAAAAGAGGCCAAGGTGAGAACTCAGAGTGTTTTCACGTATTTTTGCCTCAGAGTCAGAGAAAGGGAGAAACGCTGAAGAGAAAGAGAAGGAAGAGGAAAAGGCCAAAGATTGCTCAGAACTTCCTTCAATCCAAAGAGGTAAGGGGTCTGAACCTTATTAAACGATAATATGCGAGCAAATTCATGATATATGTTGGATTGTTGATGGATTTTGGGGATTTTAGGGAGATTGGGAAAGTTTGGGGTTTTGATGGAAATTCTCCGATCTGTGAGTTTTGTTGAGTTATATGCTTAGAAGCCCGCGCGTCCACTGTTTCCGCACTTAAAATCTTATTTACGTGCATAACAGCCAAATGACGTTCGCCATTATGCCTTTGGCGTTCGCCATTTGGGCCTTTTTTTCCAGAATAAGAGCGTTTAACGCTAATGGCGTTCGCCATATCAGTTTGACGGACAGTTTTTCCAGAATAAGAGCGTTTAACGCTAATGGCGTTCGCCATTAGCCTAATGGCGTTCGCCATATCAGTTTGACGGACAGCTTTCGCGTTTTAAACTCCCAGATGTGATATCGTTGTAATGTTGTTGTTGTTTTGTTGAGTTGTATGTCATGCTATTAATGATGATGATAACATGACTATATGATGCTGTTGTTGCTATGTTGATTATGATGCATGTTTGGTGTGCATGCATTCATGAAAGGCCGATGCCTAGTGATGAACGGACTGAGTTCCAATGATGTTGTTGACTCCGGGCTTGTGGAGAGGCTTGGTTCCTTGCGGGGAACTCGGATTCTATGGTGATGAATCTGGGAGTGGTGATCCTGTAGTTGGTCACAAAATGGGTATACCGAGTCGTGTTGAGTCATGCATGGGTGTGTGCATTGCATTTGATATGTTGTTTTGTTGATGTTCATGAGTATGTTGATTATGATGATTATGATGAGCTGTGTTGGCATATGTGAAATATATTTATGTTTATATTTCTGTCGTTATATTATTATTTAATAATGTAATTCTCACCCCTTCTGCATGTGTTTATGTTCATCTATGATGAGCAATGTGCAGATAAAGAGGAGTAGCTATTGTTGAGGTTTGAAGAATAAGTGTAGAGTTATTCTACGGAGTCGAGTCAAATGCTCTGGTCATGTGACACCGGGGTTATGGGATTCGATAGATAATTGGTTATTATTTACGTTGTTTATGATGACTAATATGTTGAGATGCTTTGTTGAGATAATGTTGAAACATTATTATGAATTGTTATATGATGAATGATAATATTTGTGTTGTTGTCCGCTGCGAAGTTTTAATAAAATAAATAATATGTTTTATGTTGTGATGCGATAAGTGTTATGTTGTAAGAAATGTAAACTCTTCTACATGTTGTACTCTGATAATTTATTTAAATATGTCGTTTGGGTAGAAGGGTGTTACATTAGTGGTATCAGAGCATAGTCAGTCCAGTCGAGTCATAATGTGATGTTTTCCCTGTTGGTCGATTAGTGTAAATGACACTGGTGCTACTCATTCGTTTATTTCGTATGAGTGTGCGACCAGGATTGGTGCGATTATGTCGTCCCTAGGCGGAAGTATGGTGATAGATACTCCTGCTAATGGTTCTGTGAAGACTTCTGTTGTCTGTCGAGGTTGTCATTTGACGATCTTTGAGAGAGAGTTCGTGATTGATTTGGTGTGCTTACCCTTGCACCAAATTGATATTATTCTGGGAATGAATTGGCTAGAATTCTATGGCGTGTTTATCAACTGCTATAGGAAGACGGTGCGGTTTTCTGAAGTTGGTGAGAATGATGAGGCAAGATTTCTATCTGCTAGGCAGGTGGGGGATTTTGTGAAAGATGAAGCTCAGATATTCGCTTTATTTGCGTCTCTGCAAGCGGATAAGAAAGTGGTGAGTGTAGATTTGCCTGTTGTCTGTGAATTTCAGGATGTGTTTCCGGAGGATGTAAGTGATTTACCTCCAGAACGTGAAGTCGAATTTGCCATTGACTTAGTACCAGGTACGAGTCCAGTGTCGATGTCTCCTTATAGAATGTCGGCAACTGAATTAGTTGAATTGAAGAAGCAACTTGAAGAATTGCTTGAGAAGAAGTTTGTGCGTCCAAGTGTTTCTCCTTGGGGTGCACCAGTATTGTTAGTGAAGAAGAAAGAAGGTACGATGAGGTTGTGTGTCGATTATCGGCAGTTGAATAAGGTGACTATCAAGAATCAGTATCCATTGCCGAGGATTGATGATTTGATGGACCAGTTGGTTGGAGCTCATGTTTTCAGTAAGATTGATTTGCGGTCGGGTTATCATCAGATCCGAGTGAAGTCAGATGATATTGCGAAGACTGCTTTCCGTACGAGGTATGGTCATTATGAATACACTGTGATGCCGTTCGGTGTGTCTAATGCTCCAGGTGTGTTTATGGAATATATGAATCGTATATTTCATCCGTACCTTGATAATTTTGTTGTGGTGTTCATAGATGATATATTGATATATTCTAAGACGGAAGATGAGCATGCAGGACATCTGAGAATTGTTTTGCAGGTGTTAAGAGAAAAGAAATTATATGCAAAGTTATCTAAATGTGAGTTCTGGTTGAAGGAAGTGAGTTTCCTTGGCCATGTGATTTCGAGTGGTGGGATTTCTGTTGATCCTGCTAAAGTTGATGCTGTATTACAGTGGGAGACTCCGAAGTCTGCTACTGAG
Organism: Lathyrus oleraceus; assembly: GCF_024323335.1. Lineage (NCBI taxonomy): Eukaryota > Viridiplantae > Streptophyta > Magnoliopsida > Fabales > Fabaceae > Lathyrus > Lathyrus oleraceus. The sequence continues at coordinate 187,675,483 of NC_066585.1, forward strand.
ATACGCAGTTTTCTGGGGTTAGCTGGTTATTATCGCAGATTTATTGAGGGCTTCTCTAAGTTGGCATTGCCGTTGACGCAGTTGACTAAGAAGGGTCAAGTGTATGTGTGGGATGCAGCTTGTGAAGCGAGTTTTGTTGAGTTGAAGAGGCGGTTGACAAGTGCTCCAGTGTTGATCTTGCCTAATCCTGGTGAGTCCTTCGTTGTTTATTGTGATGCTTCTTTGATGGGTCTTGGTGGTGTTTTGATGCAGAATGGTAAAGTTGTAGCTTATGCTTCTAGACAGTTGAAAGTTCATGAGAGGAATTATCCTACGCATGATCTAGAACTTGCAGCTGTTGTATTTGTGTTGAAAATGTGGAGGCATTATCTGTATGGTTCCAGATTCGAAGTGTTCAGTGATCACAAGAGTCTGAAGTATCTGTTTGATCAGAAAGAGTTAAATATGAGGCAGAGAAGGTGGTTAGAATTACTGAAGGATTTTGACTTTGAATTGAGTTATCATCCCGGTAAGACTAATGTAGTTGCAGATGCGCTGAGTAGAAAGTCTCTACATATGTCTATGATGATGGTTCGGGAGCTTGAGTTAATTGAACAGTTCCGTGATATGAGTTTGGGTTGTGAAGTTTTCGCTGATAGTGTAAAGTTGGGTATGCTGAAGTTGACTAGTGAAATTCTGGAAGATATTCGGAATGGTCAGCAAGTTGATGTCGCTCTAGTTGATCATATTACTATGGTTAACCAGGGTAATGGTGGTAATTTTGAGATTGATGAGAATGGCATCCTGCGATTTAAAGGTAGAGTTTGTGTTCCTGAGGTGTCTGAATTGAAAAAGAGTATTCTTAAAGAGGGCCATAGGAGTGGATTGAGTATCCATCCAGGTGCAACTAAAATGTATCAAGATTTGAAGAAGTTGTTTTGGTGGGCTGGTATGAAAAGAGATGTTGCTAAGTTTGTGTATGCCTGTTTGACTTGTCAGAAGTCAAAGATTGAACATCAGAAACCGGCAGGTATGATGCAACCTTTGAAGATTCCTGAATGGAAGTGGGATAGCATTTCCATGGATTTTGTGACGGGATTGCCGAGGACGGTGAAAGGTAATGATTCTATTTGGGTGATTGTGGATCGATTGACTAAGTCGGCGCATTTCTTGCCGATGAAGATTAATCACTCTTTAGAGAAGTTGGCAGAGTTGTATATTGAGGAGATAGTGAGGCTGCATGGTATTCCATCCAGTATTGTGTCTGATAGAGATCCCAGATTTACTTCTAGATTTTGGGAAAGTTTGCAGAAAGCGTTGGGGACTAAGTTGAGGTTGAGTTCAGCTTATCATCCTCAGACTGATGGTCAGACTGAAAGAACTATCCAATCCTTGGAGGATTTGTTGAGAGCTTGTGTGTTGGAGCAGAGTGGTTCTTGGGATAGTTATTTGCCGTTGGTGGAGTTTACTTATAATAATAGTTTTCATGCTAGTATCGGTATGGCTCCATATGAAGCATTGTATGGTAGGAGGTGTAGAACTCCATTGTGTTGGTATGAATCAGGTGAGAGTGTTGTACTCGGACCTGAGATTGTGCAGCAGACGACTGAAAAGGTTAAGATGATTCAGGAGAAAATGAAGATTTCTCAGAGTCGTCAGAAGAGTTATCATGATAAGAGAAGGAAGGCACTTGAGTTCCAAGAGGGAGATCATGTGTTCTTGAGAGTTACTCCGACGACAGGTGTGGGTAGAGCTTTAAAGTCTAAAAAGCTTACTCCGAGGTTTGTGGGTCCGTATCAGATTTTGAAGAGGGTTGGGGAAGTGGCGTATCGGATAGCTTTACCGCCATCGCTTTCTAATCTGCATGATGTGTTTCATGTAGCTCAGTTGAGAAAATATATTGCGGATCCTTCGCATGTTGTTCAGTTGGATGATATCCAGGTGAGGGATAATTTGACCGTTGAGGTGTTGCCAATTCGGATAGATGACCGAGAAGAGAAGACCCTGAGAGGTAAGAAGATTGCTCTAGTGAAAGTTGTTTGGGGAGGTCCAGCTGGTGAGAGCTTGACTTGGGAGCGTGAAGATCAGATGAAGGAATCGTATCCGGCTCTATTTGCTTGAGGTATGTTTTCGAGGACGAAAACTTCTAAAGTGGGGGAGAGTTGTAACACCCAGAATATTGTTAGATTAATTTAAATATTATTTTAATATGATTATTTGAAGGTAAAATGAATTATTAAATAATATTGGGAATTATTATTATTATTATAGATGTTATTTATTTTAATAATAATTAAATAAATAAAATAAATGGAATATGAAGAGTGGAAGGGTAAAAGTGGAAATGGATAAAAGAGGCCAAGGTGAGAACTCAGAGTGTTTTCACGTATTTTTGCCTCAGAGTCAGAGAAAGGGAGAAACGCTGAAGAGAAAGAGAAGGAAGAGGAAAAGGCCAAAGATTGCTCAGAACTTCCTTCAATCCAAAGAGGTAAGGGGTCTGAACCTTATTAAACGATAATATGCGAGCAAATTCATGATATATGTTGGATTGTTGATGGATTTTGGGGATTTTAGGGAGATTGGGAAAGTTTGGGGTTTTGATGGAAATTCTCCGATCTGTGAGTTTTGTTGAGTTATATGCTTAGAAGCCCGCGCGTCCACTGTTTCCGCACTTAAAATCTTATTTACGTGCATAACAGCCAAATGACGTTCGCCATTATGCCTTTGGCGTTCGCCATTTGGGCCTTTTTTTCCAGAATAAGAGCGTTTAACGCTAATGGCGTTCGCCATATCAGTTTGACGGACAGTTTTTCCAGAATAAGAGCGTTTAACGCTAATGGCGTTCGCCATTAGCCTAATGGCGTTCGCCATATCAGTTTGACGGACAGCTTTCGCGTTTTAAACTCCCAGATGTGATATCGTTGTAATGTTGTTGTTGTTTTGTTGAGTTGTATGTCATGCTATTAATGATGATGATAACATGACTATATGATGCTGTTGTTGCTATGTTGATTATGATGCATGTTTGGTGTGCATGCATTCATGAAAGGCCGATGCCTAGTGATGAACGGACTGAGTTCCAATGATGTTGTTGACTCCGGGCTTGTGGAGAGGCTTGGTTCCTTGCGGGGAACTCGGATTCTATGGTGATGAATCTGGGAGTGGTGATCCTGTAGTTGGTCACAAAATGGGTATACCGAGTCGTGTTGAGTCATGCATGGGTGTGTGCATTGCATTTGATATGTTGTTTTGTTGATGTTCATGAGTATGTTGATTATGATGATTATGATGAGCTGTGTTGGCATATGTGAAATATATTTATGTTTATATTTCTGTCGTTATATTATTATTTAATAATGTAATTCTCACCCCTTCTGCATGTGTTTATGTTCATCTATGATGAGCAATGTGCAGATAAAGAGGAGTAGCTATTGTTGAGGTTTGAAGAATAAGTGTAGAGTTATTCTACGGAGTCGAGTCAAATGCTCTGGTCATGTGACACCGGGGTTATGGGATTCGATAGATAATTGGTTATTATTTACGTTGTTTATGATGACTAATATGTTGAGATGCTTTGTTGAGATAATGTTGAAACATTATTATGAATTGTTATATGATGAATGATAATATTTGTGTTGTTGTCCGCTGCGAAGTTTTAATAAAATAAATAATATGTTTTATGTTGTGATGCGATAAGTGTTATGTTGTAAGAAATGTAAACTCTTCTACATGTTGTACTCTGATAATTTATTTAAATATGTCGTTTGGGTAGAAGGGTGTTACACTTACAACTACCGAATACGGGGTAGTAGCCAACAACTCTGATGAGGATAAAAATGATAGGGTTCACATCTACCGAATATGGGGTAGAAAACCAACAACTCCGCGTGGGAATGAAAGAAACACAATTCCGCACGGGAAACAAAAATAGGGTTTATAACAAACCACCAACTGCTGAAGAGCAGAAAAACTAGGATTTACGACTACCGACTACTGGGTAGAAAACCAACCAACTCTTGCTGAGGAATAAAAGGTATATAACCACAAATTCCATCAAGAAGAGGGAACATAGGACTTACAACTACCGGTATGAGGGTAGAGGCCCAAAAAAATTCCGCTGGGGATAAGATGAACTATTGCCGATTACTGGGCAATTCATTCATTTATTCCATAGGGAAGCACAAGAAACAGCTGATAAATAGCCAATTCGGGATTGATCCGAAAAGACAGACTGAATTAAGACTCGTCCTATGAGGATATAACTCAATAGGAAAATCCATCCCAATATATGTGTTGGGAGGAAACAGAAGAAACCGTCATCCACGAGGATATATCTCAGTGGGGAACTGCAGAAGGAAAGACAAACACTTTCTGCTTATGGGGCGGACTCTATATTGAGAGATTAAACACCCGACATCTGCTTGGGAAGATCTATTGGAGATCTATATCACCCATAGCAGGAGACAACAAACAAGAGATATATGGCAAAAAATGCAACATGAATATCTGAATGTTTATGATTATGTATGAATATGCGTGATTTATGTTTGATGAATGCTGACAAAACAAACATATCTAACACAAACAGGCCCAGGAATCAAACACCCGGTACTACACTTCCAGAGGAAAAAACCAACTGGAAAGCCAATCTGCTGAAGATCTACATGCTGAAAAGCAAAGATCTGCGGGGAAGCAAAAGATCAGAGATATCAGGAAATCACAAAATCTCTGAGTGATGGATCGACAATCAACCCAACTGGGGTACAGAAAGTCACAACAGGCATAAACAGCCACAAAGACAAATTTGTTGGGGAAATGAAGAAACCCCAAGATATCTGCAGGGAGATTCTCAGTATCAACTAGAAAACAAGAGTTCACTACACAGGCGAGAACTGCCATGAAAGCAACTCCAAATAACTCTGCTAGAAAACAACCCACAAAGAGAGAACAAATCATCCATGTAGAATCTAACTGCACAAGCAACTCTACTGGGAACAATGTCAACCATTCCATCGGGGATACACCCACTGAGGAAAAAATAGATCACACAAGTAGTTTCTGCAACAAGCCACTCTACTAGGGATCAAAAGCATCAGGAAATCAACCAAATCTGAGGATGATAGATCACCAACCGACCCTACTGGGTAAACAGAGATTTCAACAGGCAAAAAAACTGCCACAACATCAACTCTGTCGAGAATACCAACTCTGGCGGGGACTCTGGCTCTGTTGGGGATACCAACTCCATTGAGGATTCTGCAGGGAAAGCACAAAACTTCTGCAGGAAACTTCTCAGATAAAATCCACCATACCACGAACCTACTGATGGCTTCACTGGGGAATCCATTGGGGAATTCACCGGGGATGAGGAGGAGAGCTGGGGATCAACCACCAAATGCTGAACCTTCCAAGAATAAACCCACAACTGCCGAGGAGGAAAATAAACACTGCTCTGCTAAAGGGATAAGAGGTAAAACCTCAACAAGCACTCCGATGGGGAGATATAGCATCAAATGCAGTATATCATATCAACAACCCTGGCGACAGTGCTGAGGAGAGAAGCAACAATTCCGCTGGCGACTGCACTGGGGAGAGTGATGGGGTACCGGGGTCTCAAACCACCTACTACCGAATCTTCCAAAGGAAAGCACCCATGCTGGGGAGCAAAAAAAAACTGTTGGAGAAGAAAACGGTCTTCAACAAGCACTCTGCTTAGGGAACAACCCCAATAACAAAATCTGGATAAAGAGGATACAACTATGCCAGGAATATGAACAAATGTCTTACCTGTTGGCAATCATGCCACCCTTGGGAGAGCACTGATAAATCTTTAAGTATCCTTTCATCATTGTGAATGTCCACTTTGTTTAAAACAATATTTTGAAAAATTTATTTGTTTAAAACAATGACATTTTATCAATTAAAACATGCAAAACATTTTTTGAATTGAAACAAATAAGAGTGCAAATAATTGGATAAAAAGCTCAAATTGATTTGATGGAATGGTAGCCTGCAAATGGCAAGACTCCATAGATCTGTACAAATTTGAAATCAGTGATATATATTGGAAGAGGGCTACATTGAACATAATGATCCTTTCTCTACCAATTTGAATCTCAATGTATTCGAAGCTTCAGTCGACAACGAATCGAGAATCTCTGACGAAAAGACGGCTGTGGAACAGAAAGTCTTATCAGGATGCAGTTACTTGCCAAATCCCTAATTTTTGCCTAGATTGCCCCAGGGTGAGGTACTCAATCTAGCGGGATGCAAATACTCTTTTTTCATGTCTCTAACTTTTGCCTGGATTACCCTTGCGGGTTATCCACCGAGACGCTCATTTTTGCCTAAGCCGCCCTTTCGAGTTTTCAACTTAGCGAGCTATTCTGTTTTTCTTTTGCATATACTTTTTTTTAGGCAAAGTATTTCTTGACTGCATCTGAATTCACAGGACGAGTGAAATCCTCCCCATCCATTGTTGTAAGCATCAAAGCTCCGCCTGAAAAGGCTCTCTTAACAACATATGGACCTTCATAGTTTGGAGTCGACTTGCCCCTGGAATCGGGTGCGAAAGACAAAACTTTCTTGAGCACGAGGTCACCTTCTCGGAACACACGAGGCTTGACCTTCTTATCGAATGCTTTCTTCATTCTCTGCTGATATAACTGACCATGGCACATGGCAGTCAATCGCTTCTCTTCAATCAAATTCAGTTAGTCATAACGACTCTGAATCCATTCAGCATCAGTCAACTTGGCTTCCATCAAGACTCTCATTGATGGGATCTCCACCTCTACTGGGAGAACAACCTCCATGCCATAAATAAGAGAAAAAGGGGTTGCCCCTGTTGAAGTGCGGACAGACGTACGATAACCATACAAAGAAAATGGCAGCATTTCATGCTAATCTTTGTACGTAACTGTCATCTTCTGGATAATTTTCTTGATATTCTTATTAGCAGCTTCAACAGCCCCATTCATCTTAGGTCTGTACGGAGAGGAATTATGGTATGCAATCTTGAACTCAGCGCACAACTCATCCATCATCTTATTATTCAGATTAGATCCATTATCAGTAATGATCTTATCTGGCACACCATAACGGCAAATCAGCTGGTTCTTGATAAACTTCACAACCACCTGCCTGGTCACATTCGCATACGAAGCGACTTCAACCCATTTGGTGAAGTAGTCAATTGCTACGAGAATAAACCTGTGTCTGTTGGACGCTTTCAGTTCAATCATGCCTATCATGTCGATTCCCCACATAGAGAAAGGCCATGGTGATGAAATCACATTCAGAAGTGTCGGAAGAATATGAATCTTATCCGCATAAATCTGACACTTGTGGCATTTCTTCACATATTTGCAGCAGTCAGACTTCATTGTCAGCCAATAGTAGCCTGCTCTCAACATCTTTCTAGCCATGGCATGTCCGTTGGAATGAGTACCAAATGAACCCTCATGGACCTCAGTCATCAACAGGTTTGCTTCGTGTCTATCCACGCATCTGAGCAAAACCATGTCAAAATTTCTCTTATAAAGCACTTCACCGCTGAGGTAGAAACTGCCTGACAACCTTCTCAAAGTTTTCCTATCTTTCACAGATGCCCCAGGCGGGTAAACCTGGTTCTGGAGGAAATTCTTGATATCAAAATACCAAGGCTTGTCATCATTCACTTCTTCAACTGCAAACACGTGAGCTGGTCTATCCAAGCGCATCACGGTAATGTTGGGAACTTCATTCCAATACTTGACTACAATCATCGAAGCAAGCGTAGCAAGAGCATCTGCCATCCGATTATCCTCTCGAGGAATATGATGAAAGTCAACTTCAGTAAAGAATGTTGAAATCCTCCTCGCATAATCTCTATACGGAATGAGACCTGGCTGATTCGTCTCCCATTCACCCTTGATCTGATTGACAACCAGGGCCGAATCACCATACACATCAAGATGCTTGATTCTTAAATCAATACATTCTTCCAGTCCCATAATACAGGCTTCATACTCAGCCATATTATTCGTGCATTTGAAAGTTAGCCTTGCTGTAAAAGGAATATGCGTGCCATGAGGAGTAATGATTACTGCCCCAATTCCATTTCCATACTGATTTACAGCGCCATCAAACACCATCGTCCATCTGGAACCAGGTTCCGGACCTTCATCAAGTGTAGGCTCATCACAATCTTTCATTTTCAAATACAGAATCTCCTCATCTGGGAAGTCGTACTGAACAGACTGATGATCTTCAATCGGCTGGTGCGCTAAATGGTCAGCCAAGATACTACCTTTGATAGCCTTCCGAGCTCGATACTCGATATCATACTCAGACAACAGCATCTGCCAACGGGCAATCCTCCCAGTTAAAGCAGGTTTCTCGAAGATATACTTGATTGGATCCATTCTGGATATCAACCAAGTCGTATGATTTATCATGTACTGGCGCAAACGCTTAGCAGCCCAAGCCAAAGCACAGCACGTCTTCTCAAGCATTGAGTATCGAGACTCACAATCAGTAAACTTCTTACTGAGGTAGTAGATAACAGATTCTTTCTTCCCTGATTCATCTTGTTGACCGAGTACACAACCCATCGAGTCTTTAAGAACAGTCAAATACATGATCAGAGGTCTTCCTTCTACAGGCGGAGACAAGATCGGAGGTTCAGATAAATATTCTTTGATACTGTCGAAAGCTTTCTGGCAATCCTCGGTCCAATCATGAGACTGATCTTTCCGGAGGAGCTTGAATATCGGCGCACATGTGGCAGTCATGTGGGATATAAATATGGAAATATAGTTCAAGCGGCCAAGAAAACCTCGGACTTGCTTCTCAGTTTTGGGTGCAGGCATCTCTTGTATTGCTTTGACCTTTGCAGGATCAACTTCAATACCTCTTTCGCTGACAACAAAACCCAACAACTTGCCGGAACGGACTCCAAATGTACATTTTTTCGGATTCAGGCGAAGTCTAAACTTCCTCAGACGCTGAAAAAGCTTCAACAAATGCTCAACATGTTCAACTTCCGTTCGGGACTTAGCAATCATATCATCAACATAGACCTCTATCTCCTTGTGCATCATATCATGAAACAAGGTAGTCATAGCACGTTGATACGTGGCTCCGGCGTTCTTCAAACCGAAGGGCATCACTCGATAACAGAATGTTCCCCAAGGTGTGATGAATGTTGTCTTCTCCATATCTTCGGGTGCCATCTTGATTTGATTATATCCGGAAAATCCGTCCATAAAGGAAAAGACTTTGAATTTAGCTGTATTGTCAACCAACATATCAATGTGTGGTAGAGGGAAATCATCTTTAGGACTAGCCTTATTCAAATCTCTGTAATCAACACACATACGGACTTTTCCGTCTTTCTTAGGCACAGGCACAATATTGGCCACCCATTGAGGATATGTAGAAGTCACCAGAAACCCCGCATCAATTTGCTTCTGAACTTCCTCTTTGATCTTCACTGCCATATCTGGATGAGTTCTTCTGAGCTTCTGCTTCACAGGCACGCACTCAGGCTTCAAAGGCAGGAAATGTTGCACAATATCTGTATCTAGACCCGGCATGTCTTCATACGACCAAGCAAAGATATCTGAATATTCTCGTAGCAAACTGATCAACCCCTTCTTGACAGACTCTTCAAGAAGTGCCCCAATCTTCACCATACGAACACAATCTTCAGACCCCAAGTTGACTGTTTCCAGATCTTCGAGATGCGGCTGAATGATCTTCTTCTCGTGCTCAAGGAGACGGGTAATCTCATCAGGAATCTCTTCAACATCATCTTCCTCTTCCTCGAATACAGGGAATTCAAAATTGGGAGATGGCGTTGGATCATTATGTTCAATGGGTTTTAGAATCAACCTGCATAATGATTTTGGTTAATAAAAAACTTTAGAATTTAAACAAGCAAACCATTATGCAGATGAAAAGATTGCTTTTATTCTTGTTTTTTAGGTTTTTTTTGTGATCACTGATTTCATGCAAAAGCAAAAAGTGAAAACAAATGGAAAACAAATGTTTAACAATGCATTAATTGAATGAAATATCATTGTATAAATGCTGCCAACAATGTCATCACTTCTCCTTTTGGCATGGGAGAAGGGTTTTGAACAAAGTGAACCATTACTCTGATCTATGAATGACTGTAGGAACATCTACAGCGACCCAATTGTGGCAGACACCACCAGGTATGATGAAGTTGCTCAAATCCTCTGCATCCTCTTCCAAGATAGCAGCAGCTTCTTCAGCTCGATCAGCATGGATGAAACCTCCACTCTTGAACAAACCTTTCTCGTTGAATGCCCAAGAGGAATAACCAATGCCAGTCCGGGATTTATTGTCTTCAAGCTCAATCATCTTCCCTAAACCAGCAACTGCACCACATTCAATGGCCAGTTTTGCATCACGGTAGGAAACAAATGAAGGAGACTTCTTCTCAATCGGCTCAGCAATAGACAAAGCTTGGAACGGCGTTCCAACTTCATCCTCAGCATCAATATATGAGAAAGAAGACAAGTGGCTAACCAGGAGAGCCTTTTCTCCCCCTACCACAACCAGTTTCTTATTCTTGACGAATTTCAGCTTCTGGTGTAGGGTGGATGTCACGGCGCCAGCCTCGTGAATCCATGGTCTACCAAGGAGACAACTATAAGATGGGTGGATATCCATAACCTGAAAGGTAACTTGGAAATCACTTGGTCCAATCTTGATTGGGAGATCAACTTCCCCAATCACAGTCTTACGCGACCTATCAAAAGCCTTCACAACAACACCACTCTGCCTCATGGGAGGCCCCTGATATGACAATCTCAAAAGAGTGGTCTTTGGCAATACATTCAAAGATGACCCAGTGTCCACAAACACATTGGACATGGCATCAGTCTTGCAATTCATGGAAATATGTAAAGCCATGTTGTGGTCTCTTCCCTCCTCAGGGAGATCAGCGTCACAGAAACTCAAAGTGTTGCAAACAGTAATGTTTGCAACTATACTGTCGAACTGTTCTATCGTGACATCATGATCAACATAAGCCAGATCCAAAACTTTCTGAAGAGCTTCCCTATGGGGTTCTGAATTCAGAAGCAAAGATAACACGGAGATCTTGGACGGCGTTTGTAGAAGCTGGTCTACAACGTTGTACTCACTTTTCTTGATGAGCCTCAACATCTCATCACATTCTTCATTCACAGTGCCACTCGGGCCAACAGAAGAAACAGGAGTCTTTTGTACAGAGGAGGGTTTGGCAACAGCAAGTGCCGGGTTCTGAACATTCACTGCAGTCCCAACCGGACACTCAGGAGAATCAAAAGTAACAACTCTAGCCTGAGGCTTCGGGGCTGAAAATACGCGACCACTACGGGTCAATCCGCTCACGTCAGCAATATTAACAACGGAAGTAGAAGGCAACGACACTTCTATCCCATCCTCCACAGCAACGGGATTATATCGGAAAGGAATAGCTCTATCCGAAGAATAAGGCACAGGGCCTGCAGGCTTGATTACCAATGAAGGAGAAACCTTCGGCTTGCTACCATCGTAACGGATGACAACAGGCTCGGGCAATTTGAACACAGGAGAAATAACATTCACTTCTGGTTCGTCTTCATCAACATTTCGATTCTGCAGAATCTCAATGGTACCTTCATCCAACAGCTCTTGAAGATCTCTTCGCACTTGGCGACAACCCAATCTATTGACAGAACAGATGCGACATCTGTCATGGTCGTGCTCCATATGACTGTACTGACACAGCAAACGATGCAACTCGACCAATGACTGTCGAATATGGCTCACATATTTGACTTTATACTTGCCAGGGCAACCCTGGACCATGTTCACTGATTTCCCATGCTCGGGCAATGGGTTCTTCGTAACATTCGGGCCTGAGTCCTCAAAGCTCAGGATGCCGCATCGCATAAGGTCTTGCACCTTAGTTTTCAACGGATAGCAGTTCTCAATGTTGTGACCCGGAGCACCGGAATGATAAACACAATGTTGGTCTGGCTTGTACCACCACTGCGGGTTAGCAGGCACAGCCGGAGGCTCTCTGGGAGTAACCGGTTTCCTCTCCAATAAGGAAGGATATAGCTCAGCATATGACATAGGAATTGGATCGAAACTGATCTTCTTCCTATCATAATTCAGATTGGCCTGATTACTGGTGCTGCCACAAGGCTGGTAAGCCTGTTGCTATGGACGATGTTGTTGCTGATACTGAGGTTGTTGCTGATGCTGATGATGTTGCTGATACTGCTGAGCATTATCTCTGAAAACAGGTGCTATATGAGCCACCTGGTGCTGACCGCTGGCATGACGCACAGGCTTCCTCTTAACAGAGGGTCTTCTTGGTTTAGCATGGGATTGCACAACATGTGCCTCCCCATCTTTCTTCTTAAACGCCCCATACCGTTTAGAAGAGCTCTCATCTTTAGCCAACCGTCCTTCCCGGACACCTTCCTCCAATCGCATCCCCATGTTCACCATTTCGGTGAAATTAGAGGGAGCACTAGCAACCATTCGCTCATAATAAAATGAACTAAGAGTCTTCAGGAAGATCTTAGTCATCTCCTTCTCTTCCAGCGGAGGAGTAATCTGAGCTGCTAACTCTCGCCACCTCTGGGCGTACTCCTTAAATGTCTCTTTATCCTTTTGGGACATGGCCCTGAGTTGATCACGGTCAAGAGCCATATCAATATTATATTTATATTGCTTGACGAAGGCTTCGCCAAGATCGTTGAAGGACTGGATATTTGCACTATCAAGGCTCATATACCAACGAAGAGCCGCACCGGACAAACTATCCTGAAAGTAGTGAATCAGAAGCTGATCATTATCAGTCTGAGTAGACATTTTCCTGGCATACATAACCAGGTGAGCGAGAGGGCAGGTGTTCCCCTTATATTTTTCAAAGTCCGGGACTTTGAACTTGACTGGAATCTTCACACCGGGAACTAAGCAAAGTTCACCAGCAGACTTGCCAAACAGATCTTTCCCTCGGAGGGTCTTCAATTCTTTTCGGAGCTCGAGGAATTGGTCATTCATAGCATCCATCTTCTCATTAACATCTGGGCCCTCAGAAGGCTCAGAATGATAGATGGTGTCGTCTACCCTGGGAATGGTATGCACGACAGGAGGAGGCATAGCAAGGACCGGGCTAGATGCCGGCATGGAAGCAAAAGTAGGAGCGGGAATATCTGGCATAAAACCTGGAGGCATACTGTCGCATCCTGCGAAAAATCAACCGGCGAGCCTAAAAATAAAAACACACAGAGCCGCCACTAAACGTTATTTATCCCAAGATAGGGAAAGGAAACGCTCAGAGAAACCTGGAAAGACATGGTCTCGCGACCAGAGAGAAAAGGTTCGGGAGTCGGTTACGCGAGGGGAAGGTATTAGCACCCCTCACGTCCGTCGTACTCGACGGGATCCACGTCCTAGAATAAAGAAAAGGTTGCTAAACATCACACACACACGGGGAACGCAGGTGGGGTTAAGAGGAACGGGCTCGATAAGGTATCGCACCTTATGCCTACATATCTTGTCTGGAACAAGAATCAGAGCCTCTGTAGTTCGGCTTACGCACGCCAAACAACACAAAACATACAAACAAGCAAGGGTGGCAAACATGGAGCCCGACAGCCAATCACTGGGCTTACGTCGGCATCCGAACCAAAACACACTCAAAACGGCAAACGTGGAGCCCGACTGCCAATCACTGGGCTTACGTCGGCATCCGAACCAAAACACGCAGTCAGATAACAAGTAAACACACGCAAAAAAGAAAAAGGTTGCCCGGAGTGGTCTCGCACGACCACCTGCCTACATACCTCGTCTGGAACGAGGATCAGGGCGATGTAGTTCCCCTGAAAGGGACTAAATTGCTAACCAGAAACCGGGGAAAGACACGCGACTAGGGAGCTGAGACTCGAGCCTAATGTTGTCATGCATCGTTTACCCTAAGTTCGGTTTTCTATCCTACTTGCATAAGCAAACTAACCTAACCAGGAAAGAAGCTAGCACACAAGCATACAATCATATATCATCAAATGAGAACAGGCATCTCAAACAAGCATGTCAATCAGATATCCACATAGCACGCACTATAGCCAAAACAAGGGGCTCACACAATAGGTTTGACTGCCTAAGCAAGTCGTCTGTACGGGCTGTGTTTGCTCTTAACCTTGCCATTACGAGGCTAAGGTGAAGCAGATGATGGGTGAAGTGAGGATCAGACCTCACAGCTCTTATCCCTAACCAGGGAGAGCTGACAAATGAGCATGGGTCCAGAATGGGGGAACCCTTCTATACTCGATGACTCCGACTCGATTGTGCACTGCACAGATCTTGGGCTAGGATCTCAATGCTACAACCATGTAATGGGAGCAAGGAGAAGACTCAACTGAATAGTGGGGGACAGGTTGCTTGTCCCTACCTTCCACCAATTGCCTTACTTGAAGGACTTTTCCTGCTTGGGCTTGAAAAATAAACATACACAATCATTGCCTCTTAAGGAGGACTTCAGACATTTATTTGCCCGGCCCGGTAACAGCCGGGTCTCCAGACTACATGAAGTCAAGAGGACCTACCTCAATGCAAGTTGCTTAAGCAAAGCAAAGCAATAGTTCACAAGGAACTGAGCAACTAAAGTACCTGGAAACAATCAAACACAGTTAGTACTCAGACAGACAAAACCAAACAGCAAGTTCAATCAGACAAACTATACAAGCTATGCACAAAAAAAGCAAGCCAAGGCTCAAGCCTATGCTTCACAACCTACAAAACACAATTATGTTAGTGTACAAACATCAACAACATCAATCAAAATTGATTTGGACCATTATCCATGTGCATTGCTTTTTGATCCTGAAAAATCAAGCAAATATTAGCAACTAGACCACTAGGCCAAGCCTAGGGTCCAAAAGCAAGAAAAAAATCTAAAACAGCAAGGTATTCATCAACCAACATCAAATTAACATCAAACAAGAGCAAACATCATTGGTCTCATGTTTATATCATTCATTATGCTCATGCTATGCACAAAACAATCCATATTAGGTCCAATGAAGCATCAAACATACCAACAGAACTATTGCATTCAAATCCACACCAAAACACATCCAAAAATTCTCAAATTAATTGCACCTAAACAGGGGATAATCAAGATCTACCATGTCAAATTTGAGCTCATTTGGGCAAATGGAACCATGTCAATGAAAATCAACAAAACAGACACAATTATAGGCTCCAAATCACAACATCAATGCATACATCCACTTCAAAAATTCATAACTCAATGAAAACAAAATAGAAATGGATGAGACCAAAACAGGGAGGTCCTAACATGTGTCTACTACAAGCATATCAAATTTCATGATCATACAGTACCATATGAGGATTTCCCAATCATTCTACTAACCTATGTCACATGAGCTTGCAAATTCAACCACCAGAAAGGAAAATTCACAATCAATTTAAAAATGCAGTGTAAAATTCCACAAAAATTCTCATAGCTTCCTAACATGTTAACTAAGCATCATGCAAATTTTCAATCAATTTCAACAAGTATAAGCCAATCAAAAAAATCCAGCAAGTTGACATAATGAGGTGTGACACAAATTGTCACACCTAAGTTCCAGAATTTGCTGCTCATTGACCAGGTATCAAAAATGCATGAAATTTACATATAAATGAACATCAACCAGTCAAGAATCACCACAAAAATTTTCAAGAATTTATTTAACATTATGAGCATTTCATGAACCAAATGGTAAAATGTGTCGAAATGTCATACATGTGAAAGAACCTTAGGTCAAACCAAAAATATACCATGCACAACTTTGACCAATAGGTCAAAAAAATTCTACACTCATCAACAAAGTCATAGAAAAAATCCTCACATTTTTATGAATTTTTTACTATTTTTTATGAATTTTTTAAAGTGTTAAATATTTTTTAGAAATTAAATGAAATTAATTGAAATAGCCAATGGCAGTTTTGTAAATAAGCAATGGCGGGAGCGGGAAACACCGCGTTTGAAAATTTGAACGGTTTTATGGATCAAACACTCTCAAATTCCAGAAATCTATCGTCTTCTTCCCAGATTTTCCAGAAACGGCGTAAACATGATGAACACCAAAACTTAACGAAAATTGGCATGCGAGTAACCGTTCGAACCGTCTCACCAAGCACATTCCAAATATCAACTCAATTTGTCCTAATTGTTCCTATATCAACCGAATCGAATCACTTAGGGTTTGTGTTCATAACTTCAAACTTAGATTTCTCAAGCTACAGTTAATCATTTGCAAAACTAATTACATCACCATGATCTACATAGCAAGCTCTATAAAACGCATATGAACATCGAGCAAAACATGATAATCGAATTTCTTTCAAACCTGGAATGGCCGTGTATGTTCGTGCAGCTTCGAGCCTCACTTCCACAAAACAGATGAAGAAAAGCTATGGTGAAGACGATTGATGCATCCAAATCCACGTGCCTCGGCTTCTATCGCTCAAAATCCGATTTCACCATTGATGGAGCTTCTTGGAACAGCCATGATTCGAAGCTTGATTGATGATGAGAAGCAAAAACAGTCCTAGCACATGATGATACAAGTTCAAAGCAAAAAGAATTTCGAGATTTGGTTCAAGATTGAGGAAGATTGAAGGATTTGAGGGTTTAGTGTTCTTGATGAAAATTGAGAGAATGTGAGAGGTTTTTGATCTGAATTTTTGGTGAATCATTTTCTGTTATGATTAGGAAGTGTTTTAGAATTTATATGGATGCTTAATCCTCCACTAATCCACTTAATTAACCAAATTAGCATGTTAAGTGAAATTGGTTATTTTGCAAATAAGAGCAAAAATGTAATTTCCATGTACAGCTCATTGACAGCTGTTTTGACAGCTCATGCAAACTCCAAATGTCATATGTGAACCATAGAAACTTGTCCCATGCTCATTGGTGTTGTATTTCTCAAATTCACATATGTGTGGTAATTGTCCAATTTTCCCCATTTCACTTTTCAAGCCAAATCTCAATTTAAAAGGCCTAGGCATGAAATGAATATTCAAACACACTCCAAATGCCATTCCTGAGGTGTTGGAAAAAGTCCCATTCAAAAATTCCAATTATTTTGACATTTGGACAATTTTGCCCCTGGTCCAATTCAGCTGTCCAGTTGAAAAGTGACTTTTTGCCTTGGCCATTTTTGGGAAAATCCAATGATGCACCCTCAAAGTACATGTCAAATGGAGTTTGTGCATATAAAGAACTTGCAATTTGGACAAAGTATGTGGTAGTTATGGCCTCCTGATTACGGGTCTTTTCTGAAATTCACTGAGCCATATCTTGCAAACCATACATTGGATTTTCAAGTTCTTGGACTTTTTGGAAAGGTGAGAACAAGATCTACAACTTTCATGTTGAACAATTTTTCATTTGAAGCTTCCTTGGACATCTGTTTTTGAGGTCAAAAACTTTCCATTTTTGGAAACTTCAGTTACATGTCACCTGCTATTTTTGGTAGTTTTTGTCCTGACTTGATTTTCTTCATTTTTAAGCCTTGCCATGTCATTCAACACTTGTTCCAACATGAATGAAGTGTGTCTAACTTGTTTCCACCTCCAAATCCACCAGATCATGTACAGTTGACCACAGTTGACTTTTCATCTGATAGATGAATTTGGCAATGCATTGATCAATCTGAGCCCCAATTTCCAACTGAAATGGCTCAAGGGTGATACCCTAGCCTCCATAAGCACCATATAGTCACAAAATGATCCTCATCTCCTTCATAAACCCCATCTCCTGATCCAGCCCTGATTGGCCCAATACAACTGATTAGGGTTGACCAGTGGTCAAAACCCTAATCTCAAGGAATCTTCTCCAATCTCCTGATGACATCCAACCATGATGATGATGATGTATCAATTCAAACAAGATGAAGACCAATATCCTTGGAAATCATGAAACCCTAATTCACAGTCCAATCCTCAGATGGCCCATGATCAGTCATTAAACCCTAGCTTGCACCTTTGAACTTCCTCATCTCCTGATTAAGACTTGGGAAGATGGCTTGCACTATGTAACCACATGATATGCAATATGAAATGCCTAATGTCCTAAAATGATATGCAAATATGTTAATGCTAGTCCCAAGAGAGGAGGGCAAATTTTGAGGTGTTACAGCTGCCCCTATTCAATCCACTGTGAACCTGTCGATACGAAATAGCCTCGGATTTCGGATGATCAGGATGAAGAGTGATTGAATACCAAGAACAGACGAACAATTTGCACTCTGATGGGATAATAATTAACATCGCCTGTCAGCATCGGCGAAGAAAAACTCGAAAAATCGACGACCTGGATGCCAAAATAAATGGTAACGCAGGGATAACCATGGTCTGAACACCACATCCACTCGGGATTCTCATTCTTTTTTTGCTTTTCTTGAACCCCGAAAATTTTCTCTTCTTCTACCTGGTCCGAAAACCACTTCGGTCTGAACTCCGAAAAACTGGCCTGAATACCATAAGTGCTTCAACTTGATAGTCGGAAACTTCACTAATCACCACTCTAAGGGCAACACGTCAGAGGGTACACCTTCAACCAGACACTGACTGATGACTGGGAAGAAACTCGACGTTTACTGAACATCGGACGATGATGTTTACTGACACCAAAAAAAAGCTCGACCAGACATTAACCAATGACCGGGAGGAAACTCGATGTTTACATGACATCAAACAATGATGCGGACATGACATCAAACAATGATGCGGACAGACATCAAACAATGATGCGGACAGACATCAAACAATGATGCGGACAGACATCAAACAATGATGCGGACAGACATCAAACAATGATGCGGACAGACATCAAACAATGATGCGGACAGACATCAAACAATGATGCGGACAGACATCAAACAATGATGCGGACAGACATCAAACAATGATGCGGACAAACATCAAACAATGATGCGGACAGACATCAAACAATGATGCGGACAGACATCAAACAATGATGCAGACAGACATCAAACAATGATGCGGACAGACATCAATCAATGATGCGGACAGACATCAAACAATGATGCGGACAGACATCAAACAATGATGCGGACAGACATCAAACAATGATGCGGACAGACATCAAACAATGATGCGGACAGACATCAAACAATGATCGACCAAACACTTACTGATGTCTGGGAAGAAACGGTGGTTCCAAACTCACAATGCTGAACTCCTCGGAGCATCGTCTTCGCTGTCAGACAAAACCAAACCTCAAGCGGTAATCACGGCTTGAATCGCGCTGATCGCGTAACGTCTTCTGACTGTATCCCCATCTCTGTCCGACGGGAACATTTCCTCCAATATCGCACTACTGGGGAACATTGCTGAACTGACGTTGTGATGCTAACCTTCTCAGAGTAACATCTTCACCTTCGGTGAACCCAAATCTTCAAGCGGCAACCACGGCTTGGGTTGCGTTGAATGCATCCTCTTTCCATCTCTGTCCGATGGAGGAATTCTTCTCCAGTGTCGTACCACTGGGACAATACCTTTGATCAAATCATGAGGCTATACTACTCGGAGTAACACTTTCATTTTCTGGCAAAATACCTCTCAAACAGTAACCACGGCTTGAGACTAGCTGACGTTTGCAATGATGCATGCTTGATTTCTTCTGCGTAATGCTCCATAATTATGGAAATGCTACGCGATTATTTATTTTTCTATGCAATATGCAATGCTTATTCTACATGATGAATGCATAAAAATATCCCCCTCAAGGGAATTTTCTGGGGAAAACGAGACTCTCTGCTGAGGAACTCGCCACTGCTCCGATTTCCACCCTGCCGGGGATAACACTGCTGCTAGGAAATAGACAACCCTTGCTGGGGATACAGATCCTTTGCACCCAACCCTCTCGAGGACATGCTGGGGAATACCTCCTTTGCACCCCACCCTCTCGAGGACATGCTGGGGATACAGATCCTTCACTGCACTCTGTGGGAATACCACAGTCTTTGACTTGCTGGGGATATAGATCCCAACTCTGCTTTGGGAACCCTCACAGATACTCCCGCTGGGGAAATGAGCAATCTTCAACCTGCTGGGGGAATACCATCCAGACCCTGCTAGGGGACGACAACTACTCCGCTGGGGAGGACCCAATCAATCCACATGTAGGATACCCTCGGCTGGGGATGCAGATATTCGTCTGCTACGGAAACTCGTTCAATCCACTGGTAGGATGAACATTGTTGGAGAAATATGTCATTGAAAAAACCCGCTCCACTCGGGGAACTGCTGGAGATATATTTCTTTGAAACCCGCTCCACTCAGGGAACACAACCTTCAGACCTGGCTGCTGAGGAACACCATTGTAAACCTGCCGGATAACCGTCCTGACTCGGCTGGAGAGGTCACAGACCTTGGATCTGCAGGGGAGTTGGCCCTCTGATTCTGCTCGGGGACCTAGCTGGGAAACGAGAATAATTGGCACAGAACACCCGTCGACTCGTCGAACCACGGCATCTACCTCCAATACTCGCATCGGCTTTCCACTTTTGAGAATTTCCAGACTCGTCCGGACCTTTTCTGCTCCATCATCTTATATTCCAAACCGCTCCGAGCTCGACGAGAGACGTACTCCCGGAATTTATACATACTTTTCAATCTTTCGACTTTGAAGAGTCTTCTTGATTAATTTCAAAGGTCGCCGGACGTCTCTCGTCTTCTCTTCCTACCGTCCTTCATGCACTCGTCCCTGATCAGACTCTGCGGGGAATTACATACTCTCTAATCTTCCGACTTTGAAGAGTCTTCTTGATTAACATCAAGGATCGTCGTACGTCTCAACGTCTTCGTCATCCTTTCATTCATTCGTTCCTGAGTGAACTCTCTAGGGATCTGTTACAAAGCTTCCACATCACAACCTGCAAGTGAATGAAGAATATCCAACAGTTCCTGCAAAACAGATCGTCAGATAAAACCGTGCCCCAGGCATGTCAAGATTTCAACACTTGGGTCACTCAACCTTCCAAATAAGATTTCAAGCTTTCAATCTTATAAACATGCATTGGAAGGAACCTGTATGTATAAAAATGCAAAATTCTTTATCAAAATAATCGGATGTTTTTGCAATCAAAGCGGTAATGAAAAACAAAAACAAAATTATTTGACTGAATATGCATTTTATTGATTGGAAAAGTGTGTGGCTCAAATGAGCAATACAAAAGGAAGCAATTCCTGAAAAGAGGTAATTGCGCTCAAAAGGAAAAATCTATCCTAATGGCAATGTGAAACCCGTGACCTCATCGAGTTCCAACTCGGTTACACCCCATATGTCCTCAGACTCTCCACGCTTTCTGCCTTCTGAACAAGACGTTTCTGATCGATCCCTACCGGGTATTATCCATGATGCTTTAACCAAAGCGAAAACGATCATGCTGGACGCAGTTGTTCGTTTTAATCCCTCTTTTGCCTGGACCGCCCTTTCGGGTTTTCAGTCCACCGGGATACCCTTTTTTGCCCAAGTCGCCTTTTTAGGTTTTCGACTTGCCGGGTGTACATTTTTCATTTTTATCCCTAATTTTTGCCCGAACCTTTTTCTGTTTTTGGTTCGCCGGGATGCCCATTTTTGCCTGGACTATTTTGTTCTTTTCGTCCAGCGGGTCAATTTATACGAAGTATTTTTTAACTGCGTCCGCATTCACAGGGGATGGAAAATCCTCACCATCCATGGTCGTTAGCAACAAGGCTCCGCCAGAGAAAACCTTCTTGACCATGCTGGGGATTCATGACTGAGTGTCCGTTTGCCCCTTCGATCGTTTTGAGGAGGAAGGATCCTTTTCATCACCATATCACCCACGTGATATATCCGAGGTCGCACCTTCTTGTCAAAAGCACGCTTCATCCGTTGCTGATACAACTGCCCATGACAGATTTCTGCTAGCCTCTTTTCCTCAATCAGGTTCTACTCTTCGTACCGGGTCCTTACCCATTCCGCCTCTTGCCATTTCACGTCCATCAGGACTCTCAAAGAGGGAATCTGAACCTCAACAGGCAATACAGCCTCCATCCCATACACCAATGAGAAAGGAGTTGCCCCAGTAGATGTGCGTACCGACGTTCGATACCCATGCAATGCAAACGGCAACATCTCATGCCAGTCTTTGTAGGTTACCACCCTTTTCTGCACAACCACACCGTCGGTGCATTCAAACGTTATCCGGGCAACAAAAGCTCATTCGCCTTAACATCCCCATCAGACATCAGAATCCGTTCGGATTCAGGGTCAGGCCCCTCCTCCGGGATCGGTCACTCTCAATCTTTCGATTTGAGTACCTCGAGATGTCCTCATCAGGGAACTCAGACTTCATCGGTTGATAACCCTCAATGGGTAGCGGAGCGATGTAATCAGACAATACACCCCTTGATTGTTTTCTGAACGGTGTATCGAATATCGCGTTCAACATTCTTTTGCATTCTCACAACCCGTCCGGCCGATGCTGGCTTCTCAAACCCATACTTGATCGGATCCATCTCGGAAATCCACAAAGTAGTATGAACCAGCATATACTGTCTCAGTCAGCGAGCAGCCTATGCCAAAGTACAGCAAGTTTTCTCGAACAGTGAATGTACTGTTTCACAGTCGGTAAACTTTTTACTAAGGTAAATTGCATGCTCTTTTCGACAAGACGCGTCATGCTGACCCACTTCACCTCGTAGACCCCTCGAAGGCCGTCAAGTACAGATTGACAATTGTTCCTTTCACAGGAGGCATCAGAATCGGAGGCTCCTGCCACTTATTCTTTTATTTTTTCCATGCCCCTGGGCAATCATTATTTCACCTGACCGTTTGATTTTTTCTCTTTTCAACATCTTGAATATAGGTTCACACGTGGCTGTTAGATGAGATGTGAACCATGACAGGTAGTTCAATCTATCTATGAAACCACGAACCTCTCTTTTATGTTCTCGGTTCAGGCACTTTTTTTTTTTTTTTTTTTTTTTTTTTTTGCAGGATGAACCTCGATTCCTCCCTCACAATGAACCCCAACATCTTACCGGATCGCACTCTGACAGTGCACTCATCTAAATTCAACCTCAGTCTGAATTATCTCCACTGGTCAAACGACTTGCCCCCAGTCTGCCAGATGCCCCTCTTCTGACTGGGACTTTGCTATCATGTCATAGCATAGCATTCCATTTCATGATGAATCATATCATGAAACGAAGTCACCATGGCTCTCTGATATAGGCACTGGCGTTCTGCTTCTCTAGAGGACAGTCTTCTCTCTATGGTAGCTTGTGAGCAACGACATCGGTGTTTGACCTTGGCGTATCTTGACGTGACCAAGTAGAAACATTCATATGCTCTTTCAACAAGCCTACCATCCTGCTTTTGGCTTGCCTCTGAAACGGCCCCAATTTTTCCTTCCCGACCTCGACGGTACCTGGAATAACAATCTCAATCTGCTCCACAGGCGGCTGAATCACCTTCTCCTCTTGTTTTCAGCAATCTGGCCAATCCCAACAGATCACAATCTTCTTCGTCTTCTTCTTCAGCAAGATAGATCGGTTTGTCGAAGTCATATGAGGTGTAACCAAATTGTTATCAAAGAGATCCGGAGAATTATTTTCCGACTTTGGGACGAGACAAATCAAAAAAGATAAAAATGAAAATAAACATTGCCATTTTTATTTGTTTTTTAAACTGCAAAAATAAATGAAAAACAGGGAACACCGCTTTTTGACTGAAAAACATCCATTTATTAATGATGCAGAAAATGCAAATTTAAACATGAGGTGACCCTTACAATGAACCATTACGTGTCGGGCAACACATATGGCTTTCATGCAAATAAAACTGAAAACAAGAAATATTACTCTTCCGGATGAGTGGCAGTGCTGATCTTTTAAGCCTTCCAGCTTCCTGGTACGCACGGCTTTATCCAACCAATGAACTTGCAGTTACTGTCATTTTCTTTACCCACTGTACAGGCGTGATCTGAATCTAGCATTCCGGCACTTACAAAGGTGAACGACGGACGACGTCCTCTATTCTGCTCAGACGAGTCTTGACCTGGATGATAACCAATCCCAAACATATCCGCCTTTACTACAATGCCTATGATTTTTCCCCAGCCTGGGATCCCTCCATTTCTCACCACTTCCAATGCCTGCTTGTAAGAAGAAATGGACGGCTTTTTCTCTTCCTCAACACCAATAGCACTTTCCACCTTGACGGTTTCAGCTACCAGACTGGGTGTTTCAAATTTTCCACCGTCCATTTCCTTCACCTTCTGGATCATATCCCCCATCGGTACACCACCCTCTGTGGCGATGGCCATACAACAAGTATCAACACTAGGGAAAGTTCCCTCTTTCCTCCGAGGTTTTGGGACCACAGGCCTCGACATTTTTAACCGATCCCCATTCACCAACCCAATCGTCTTCCTATCCTCAGAAATTGCATTCATCTCCACCTCACCATGCGCGGGCATATGATTAGCATTAACATTGGGAAATTGTGCAAAATTAATGGCCTTGGAATCCACCAGGTCTTGGACAACATGCTTAAAAGCTCTACAACCCTCAATGTTATGCCCAGACGCCCCCGAATGGAATTCGCACTTAGCATTCTCATCGTAGTTGGTTGGCCTCTGATCAGGTTCTAATGGAGCTAATGTCCTCAATTGTACCATTCCGAGATCTTTCAACTTCCTCAACAGAAGAGCATACGGTATGGGTGGCCTATCAAATTGACGATCAACCCCCTTTCCTCTTACCTGGTTCCCAGCTCTCTGTGCTCCCGGGCGAGGTGACGGATGTCTCGGTGGTACAGATGAACCACCAACAGGAATGGTTGCAGTGGCAGCATAAGGGTGATAACGATCCTTACCGCATTCTCTTTTAGTCTGCGCACCACCTGATTCAACCTTCTTCTTGGGCTGACCACTGTCAAGGGATTTCTTCACCACAGAGCCAGAGAGATTTGTTACTTCGGATGACAGAGCCTTTCCCTGAACTTTCTCCTTGATCATCCAGCCCTCAATCCTTTCCAATCTCTCGGCCATAGCTTTCTGCCCCAAGGCAAGCCCTTGCATAACACTGAACAAATCCCTCACCATCTCTTTCAGTTCGAGGACGTCGGCGTTGGGAGGATCCATCAGTCTGGGAGTATTGCGCCTGGTGTAATATCTGTGAGGGCGTGTTGAGTGCAAAGGTACGGTTCTGCGAGCACGAGCAATGATTCCTGCAAAACAGCAAACAGGTTAATATGCATGAATGCAACGTCTATCCATATGAGGAAGCTTCTGTCCTTTGATTCTGGTTTCATCGAGACAGATAAAATTTTTGACAATAGCATTCTGACATCAGGATGTCTCTCAACCAGATTCTCAATCAATAATACTCCCCATATGGCTAGACGTAGGTTAGGTGCAGATGAATGCAAAATGAGAATGATGCAGATGTATGCAATGCACTGGGTTGCCATCCTCCAAGTCATCTGATCCTCGGTACTGAATCTGGCCTCTGGACTGATCCTTACCATCTGAGGAGTATGTAACCACAAATCTGACCCACGGGTTCCGAAATAAACGGAAGACAGATACATCATCATCATCACTGGTCTCTGAGCAGACATTCGCGACCATCTGAATCGGCCCGGGGAATCCTGAAATAAACGGATCCCCACTGATAAATATCTCGGCCCGGGGAATCCTGAAATAAACGGATCCCCACTGATAAATCACGGACAGCACTCCGGCGTCACGGCAATAACTGACCATAAATCCGACTTATAATTAGGACTCTGGTCCACGGAACAATAAGTCACCATCAACGTCACCATCAATCACCAACAGTCACCATCTGTACCTGTTAGAATGATCATTCCCTCCCCACTCACGGGTGTCATCTAGGCCAGGGCAAGGTCGAGAGAAACGCAGCATAAATAACCTTTCGCAGAATACCATCATATACACACCCGAAGTATGTAACGATAATATCCTACCAGGGTCTGAATTGCTCGTGATATCAATGTTCCGCTAAGTGGCGCCATACCACCCGCTTCCCATGAATCACTCTATTCCTAATCATCCTAGATTTTCACTCATGGTCTGGGTATTGGACCTTTTACCTCAACTGACTCCCACCCCAAAACAGAGGAACCACCTGTACAGAGGACGGCAACAACATGATAGTATGATGCATGCAGACATTAATGCAAATATATACACAGGTTAGAATAATAAATGCAATAAATCACACAACAAGCAACCCAAACCAATCCTAGAACGCTAGGAAGGACTCGCTTAGGGACGATGGACCAGCATAGGTCTACATGCCTATTCCCCAGCAGAGTCGCCAGCTGTCGCATCCTGCGAAAAATCAACCGGCGAGCCTAAAAATAAAAACACACAGAGCCGCCACTAAACGTTATTTATCCCAAGATAGGGAAAGGAAACGCTCAGAGAAACCTGGAAAGACATGGTCTCGCGACCAGAGAGAAAAGGTTCGGGAGTCGGTTACGCGAGGGGAAGGTATTAGCACCCCTCACGTCCGTCGTACTCGACGGGATCCACGTCCTAGAATAAAGAAAAGGTTGCTAAACATCACACACACACGGGGAACGCAGGTGGGGTTAAGAGGAACGGGCTCGATAAGGTATCGCACCTTATGCCTACATATCTTGTCTGGAACAAGAATCAGAGCCTCTGTAGTTCGGCTTACGCACGCCAAACAACACAAAACATACAAACAAGCAAGGGTGGCAAACATGGAGCCCGACAGCCAATCACTGGGCTTACGTCGGCATCCGAACCAAAACACACTCAAAACGGCAAACGTGGAGCCCGACTGCCAATCACTGGGCTTACGTCGGCATCCGAACCAAAACACGCAGTCAGATAACAAGTAAACACACGCAAAAAAGAAAAAGGTTGCCCGGAGTGGTCTCGCACGACCACCTGCCTACATACCTCGTCTGGAACGAGGATCAGGGCGATGTAGTTCCCCTGAAAGGGACTAAATTGCTAACCAGAAACCGGGGAAAGACACGCGACTAGGGAGCTGAGACTCGAGCCTAATGTTGTCATGCATCGTTTACCCTAAGTTCGGTTTTCTATCCTACTTGCATAAGCAAACTAACCTAACCAGGAAAGAAGCTAGCACACAAGCATACAATCATATATCATCAAATGAGAACAGGCATCTCAAACAAGCATGTCAATCAGATATCCACATAGCACGCACTATAGCCAAAACAAGGGGCTCACACAATAGGTTTGACTGCCTAAGCAAGTCGTCTGTACGGGCTGTGTTTGCTCTTAACCTTGCCATTACGAGGCTAAGGTGAAGCAGATGATGGGTGAAGTGAGGATCAGACCTCACAGCTCTTATCCCTAACCAGGGAGAGCTGACAAATGAGCATGGGTCCAGAATGGGGGAACCCTTCTATACTCGATGACTCCGACTCGATTGTGCACTGCACAGATCTTGGGCTAGGATCTCAATGCTACAACCATGTAATGGGAGCAAGGAGAAGACTCAACTGAATAGTGGGGGACAGGTTGCTTGTCCCTACCTTCCACCAATTGCCTTACTTGAAGGACTTTTCCTGCTTGTGCTTGAAAAATAAACATACACAATCATTGCCTCTTAAGGAGGACTTCAGACATTTATTTGCCCGGCCCGGTAACAGCCGGGTCTCCAGACTACATGAAGTCAAGAGGACCTACCTCAATGCAAGTTGCTTAAGCAAAGCAAAGCAATAGTTCACAAGGAACTGAGCAACTAAAGTACCTGGAAACAATCAAACACAGTTAGTACTCAGACAGACAAAACCAAACAGCAAGTTCAATCAGACAAACTATACAAGCTATGCACAAACAAAGCAAGCCAAGGCTCAAGCCTATGCTTCACAACCTACAAAACATAATTATGTTAGTGTACAAACATCAACAACATCAATCAAAATTGATTTGGACCATTATCCATGTGCATTGCTTTTTGATCCTGAAAAATCAAGCAAATATTAGCAACTAGACCACTAGGCCAAGCCTAGGGTCCAAAAGCAAGAAAAAAATCTAAAACAGCAAGGTATTCATCAACCAACATCAAATTAACATCAAACAAGAGCAAACATCATTGGTCTCATGTTTATATCATTCATTATGCTCATGCTATGCACAAAACAATCCATATTAGGTCCAATGAAGCATCAAACATACCAACAGAACTATTGCATTCAAATCCACACCAAAACACATCCAAAAATTCTCAAATTAATTGCACCTAAACAGGGGATAATCAAGATCTACCATGTCAAATTTGAGCTCATTTGGGCAAATGGAACCATGTCAATGAAAATCAACAAAACAGACACAATTATAGGCTCCAAATCACAACATCAATGCATACATCCACTTCAAAAATTCATAACTCAATGAAAACAAAATAGAAATGGATGAGACCAAAACAGGGAGGTCCTAACATGTGTCTACTACAAGCATATCAAATTTCATGATCATACAGTACCATATGAGGATTTCCCAATCATTCTACTAACCTATGTCACATGAGCTTGCAAATTCAACCACCAGAAAGGAAAATTCACAATCAATTTAAAAATGCAGTGTAAAATTCCACAAAAATTCTCATAGCTTCCTAACATGTTAACTAAGCATCATGCAAAATTTCAATCAATTTCAACAAGTATAAGCCAATCAAAAAAATCCAGCAAGTTGACATAATGAGGTGTGACACAAATTGTCACACCTAAGTTCCAGAATTTGCTGCTCATTGACCAGGTATCAAAAATGCATGAAATTTACATATAAATGAACATCAACCAGTCAAGAATCACCACAAAAATTTTCAAGAATTTATTTAACATTATGAGCATTTCATGAACCAAATGGTAAAATGTGTCGAAATGTCATACATGTGAAATAACCTTAGGTCAAACCAAAAATATACCATGCACAACTTTGACCAATAGGTCAAAAAAATTCTACACTCATCAACAAAGTCATAGAAAAAATCCTCACATTTTTATGAATTTTTTACTATTTTTTATGAATTTTTTAAAGTGTTAAATATTTTTTAGAAATTAAATGAAATTAATTGAAATAGCCAATGGCAGTTTTGTAAATAAGCAATGGCGGGAGCGGGAAACACCGCGTTTGAAAATTTGAACGGTTTTATGGATCAAACACTCTCAAATTCCAGAAATCTATCGTCTTCTTCCCAGATTTTCCAGAAACGGCGTAAACATGATGAACACCAAAACTTAACGAAAATTGGCATGCGAGTAACCGTTCGAACCGTCTCACCAAGCACATTCCAAATATCAACTCAATTTGTCCTAATTGTTCCTATATCAACCGAATCGAATCACTTAGGGTTTGTGTTCATAACTTCAAACTTAGATTTCTCAAGCTACAGTTAATCATTTGCAAAACTAATTACATCACCATGATCTACATAGCAAGCTCTATAAAACGCATATGAACATCGAGCAAAACATGATAATCGAATTTCTTTCAAACCTGGAATGGCCGTGTATGTTCGTGCAGCTTCGAGCCTCACTTCCACAAAACAGATGAAGAAAAGCTATGGTGAAGACGATTGATGCATCCAAATCCACGTGCCTCGGCTTCTATCGCTCAAAATCCGATTTCACCATTGATGGAGCTTCTTGGAACAGCCATGATTCGAAGCTTGATTGATGATGAGAAGCAAAAACAGTCCTAGCACATGATGATACAAGTTCAAAGCAAAAAGAATTTCGAGATTTGGTTCAAGATTGAGGAAGATTGAAGGATTTGAGGGTTTAGTGTTCTTGATGAAAATTGAGAGAATGTGAGAGGTTTTTGATCTGAATTTTTGGTGAATCATTTTCTGTTATGATTAGGAAGTGTTTTAGAATTTATATGGATGCTTAATCCTCCACTAATCCACTTAATTAACCAAATTAGCATGTTAAGTGAAATTGGTTATTTTGCAAATAAGAGCAAAAATGTAATTTCCATGTACAGCTCATTGCCAGCTGTTTTGACAGCTCATGCAAACTCCAAATGTCATATGTGAACCATAGAAACTTGTCCCATGCTCATTGGTGTTGTATTTCTCAAATTCACATATGTGTGGTAATTGTCCAATTTTCCCCATTTCACTTTTCAAGCCAAATCTCAATTTAAAAGGCCTAGGCATGAAATGAATATTCAAACACACTCCAAATGCCATTCCTGAGGTGTTGGAAAAAGTCCCATTCAAAAATTCCAATTATTTTGACATTTGGACAATTTTGCCCCTGGTCCAATTCAGCTGTCCAGTTGAAAAGTGACTTTTTGCCTTGGCCATTTTTGGGAAAATCCAATGATGCACCCTCAAATTACATGTCAAATGGAGTTTGTGCATATAAAGAACTTGCAATTTGGACAAAGTATGTGGTAGTTATGGCCTCCTGATTACGGGTCTTTTCTGAAATTCACTGAGCCATATCTTGCAAACCATACATTGAATTTTCAAGTTCTTGGACTTTTTGGAAAGGTGAGAACAAGATCTACAACTTTCATGTTGAACAATTTTTCATTTGAAGCTTCCTTGGACATCTGTTTTTGAGGTCAAAAACTTTCCATTTTTGGAAACTTCAGTTACATGTCACCTGCTATTTTTGGTAGTTTTTGTCCTGACTTGATTTTCTTCATTTTTAAGCCTTGCCATGTCATTCAACACTTGTTCCAACATGAATGAAGTGTGTCTAACTTGTTTCCACCTCCAAATCCACCAGATCATGTACAGTTGACCACAGTTGACTTTTCATCTGATAGATGAATTTGGCAATGCATTGATCAATCTGAGCCCCAATTTCCAACTGAAATAGCTCAAGGGTGATACCCTAGCCTCCATAAGCACCATATAGTCACAAAATGATCCTCATCTCCTTCATAAACCCCATCTCCTGATCCAGCCCTGATTGGCCCAATACAACTGATTAGGGTTGACCAGTGGTCAAAACCCTAATCTCAAGGAATCTTCTCCAATCTCCTGATGACATCCAACCATGATGATGATGATGTATCAATTCAAACAAGATGAAGACCAATATCCTTGGAAATCATGAAACCCTAATTCACAGTCCAATCCTCAGATGGCCCATGATCAGTCATTAAACCCTAGCTTGCACCTTTGAACTTCCTCATCTCCTGATTAAGACTTGGGAAGATGGCTTGCACTATGTAACCACATGATATGCAATATGAAATGCCTAATGTCCTAAAATGATATGCAAATATGTTAATGCTAGTCCCAAGAGAGGAGGGCAAATTTTGAGGTGTTACACATACCCCACGGAAACCCGGCTTGCATGGCATTCGGCCCAAAGTGAGCACTAACAGCTGGCACAGTTGAAAAAGCAACCTCTGATATAACAGTCCTCTGGAGAGGAGTTGCAGGAGATGGAGAAGGTTGATGTTGAGCAGCCAACAATTGCTCCATCAGAGCACCCAATCTGGCGACCTCTTCCTTCAGCTCTCTGTTCTCTTGTTCTAACTGATCCATCACTCTTGCAGAATTGGCTCTGGTATAGTACCGGTGAGTCAGCTTGTCTTCAAAATAAATGAAGAGCACAGAGTTAGGCCACAGACAAGAAGACCAGAATAACACCTGCTTATGCAAGATGATGCATGCAATGCTTGTGCATATGCTTTGTTTTATTTCAAGGAACTTTTAAGGTTCTATTTGCAAATTTGAATATTTAGAGCATTTAATAGCATATGGAAAATATCTCATCAAATATATATTCGAGACAAAGAAGTACAACATTTTTGATTATTACAAGGGAAAAGGAAAATAAACATCCTATGGATCCCTAGAAGCTCGAGATGCTGGAAGACGAGATACACAAAGCTTCTTGATCTCTCTCTCATACGCTGCTTCCATATCCGCTTTCTCCTTAGCAAGTCGATCATACTTCCTCTTCCAGAACTTGGAAGACTGAGGAAGCAGAGAAGTCTAGGTATCATTAGGATCATCTATCACCTGATGCTCGAGGAACTCAATCAGAGCATCCTTCTCCTTGATTTGCTGAAGCAACTCTTCTCTTTCACGGATCCAGGCACGTGAAAGGTCTTCTTCTCTCGACTCCTCTACGCCTTGGTTAGGGAGGGTTGAAGGCCCAGCCACAACCAATGGTGTAGGTCTCGGATAGTCATACGGCATAAGATATTCAGAAGCTCTCTGTCTGACCCAAGAAGTATATGGCTCCAAAGCAATGCAGTTCTTCGGACCCAACTCGTTTCTACCCTTCTTATGAATCTTGCGCCAAGCGCGGACCATCCTGGATTTCAGGCCTTGGGGATCTTTACCCTCCTGAAAGAATACACCTTCTAACAGAATGTTATGAGGTTTATCCTTTAGGGGGAACCCAAGCTGACGACGTGCTAAGATAGGATTGTAGCTGATCCCACCACATGTACCAAGAAGAGGCACATTAGGGAATTCACCACAATAATCAATAATCTGCACTGTATCATACACGCGATCATACCAAGAGATATCATCATTAGTGAGAGACATAAGTCTCTGGGACCACCGTAGACATCCCTTGTTCTCCTTGAAAGCGACCGTCTGCGGTAAGTGAGAAATAAACTACTTATACAACAGAGGCAAACAGCACACAATAACTCCTCCACCCTTTGTATTCCTCAAGTGCAAAGAGACATAGGCATCACCCAACAGAGTCGGAACGAGATTAAGAACTGAGAAGATCCTAATGGCGTTCACATCCACAAATTTGTCGATGTTGGGGAACAATACCAATCCATAGATGAGCAGCACGAATATGGCCTCAAAGGCATCCTCACTCATGGCCTTCCCATAAACGGTAGCTTGAGCGATGAGGAAATCAGAAGGAAGACCCTGAATTCCACCTTTGGTGGTCATATGCGCTTCAATCAGGGATTCATCTATGTGCAACAAGTCTGCGATCTCTCGAGAAGTCGGAATACTCTCTAAGCCATTGAGCGACACCTGATCCAGAATCGGGATACCCACAAGATGAGCATACTCCTCGAGCGTAGGCAACAGCTGAAAGTCCGGAAAAGAGAAGCAGTGATACAGAGGATCATAGAACTGAGCCAAAGTACTCATCAACCCTTCGTCAACCTGAGTAGTCAACAGAGGTAGAAGCTTCCCATACCGAGCTTTGAAACCCAAGGGATCTAATACATAAGATGTCATATTCCTTAACTCTTTCAGATCGGGCTGTCTAAAGCTGTACTTCTTTGTATGCCTTTTTGGTCTTTCCATGTCTGAAAATTTTGCAAATAAACCCTTTCAGTTCCTTGAAAATTTTCTGATTTTTCTGATGACATGAATGCAGATGAATGCATGAATGCAACAATCACACTCAAGGATCAAGCAAGGCACACCAGACAAAGGTCATGGGAAAGCTCATAGTATCCTTAATATCAATCATCCATTTTGGTGGATTATGGTTTTCACCTTATCAACACCCAAGTTCCATTGATATTAACAATACATGAACCGGCTCAATCATCCTTAATATCAGTCATCCGTTTTGGTGGATTATGGTTTACACCTTATCAACACCCAAGTTCCATTGATATTAAGGATGTCTGAACGACTCAACCACGAATCACGGGTTTGTTGAGAGTCACGAGCATGGAGTCTCGGTTAAGAACCACCCAAAGGGAGTGTACTAGGGTTTAAACCTGCCGAACATGTTCTACCAGAGGTTCCCATAATCATCATCCCATCTTTCGAATATTATCAGAGGAATGAATACTCGTATTCCAAAAATATTCTCAAGAGAGACTCTTATGAGTGTAGTATCGCGTAACAATCGCATCAGATCTTACACCTGAACGACCTCCGCACTACGTCCTAAAATAGGCCAAGATGGGCTTGGTAAACTAAGGTCCTTGGCTTCTAAGGCACATGATTGAAAGAATAATGCCTAACCACAAATAACTTGTGTGACATTATTAATCCAACATGACCTCCACCAAGTGAATGGACTCGCAAGTCAACTTGTTAAGGAATACTCCACACAAGTCGACAAGACTATGCCATTCTCCTATCCTAAGGCGCACTCGAGTTCGGGTATAGAACTCATCTCACAGAGACCACCAAGCAAACAACAATTGTATATCAAGCAATTCAAACATTACAATCAATACAGTTATCCCAAATTGTACAAAAATATGTCAAATAACACATAAACAAATATCATACAACAAGGGTGAAAAGTAGGCAAAACCACCAAGGAAATGTTCCCCAGCAGAGTCGCCACTTTTCTGTAGTGGTGTATTCGTCACTTTATGATTTATTGATTAAACCAAAAGCAAAGCATACAAAGAATCGAGTCGCCACCGCACTTTTATTTATCCAAAGGAATGGCTAAAAAGCGAACAAAAGCCTAAGAAGTTTTACGCATAGAAAACTAATGAAAAGATCAGAGAATCTGGGTAAGGGGTAAATTACGCAATGGGAAGGTGTTAGGCACCCAAAACGTCCTAGGTACTCCTAAGGAGCCCTTTTCACACTTGTTGTACGAAATGTTTATTTGTTATGAAAATATTATTGTGCAAACATGATTGGGAAGATGAGAAAAGAATATACAATTTTATTATTTTTGTGTTTGAACGGATGAACCCGTTGCCTACGTACCTTTCCATGGAAGGTAAGGATCAAAACGCCGTAGTTCGGCTAAAAGATTTCCAAAATATGGGTGGGTTCATTTTAAACAAAAGCCCTAAGGTCTTTCGTTATCCACAGGAGAAAACTCAACCTTATACAAACAACGAGTCCACCATGTGAGAAAAGCTCCAACTTGCTAGTGAGGGGTTAACCCTATAATAAGCAAGGAAGTCTTACAATTCAATCACTAAGGACCAAGGTGAGGTTAACATCAACCAACTAGGATAAATCAAACCTATGGCTAATGTATGAAAACTTATTAAGAATGGACAAAGCCACAAAACAATTGAATGGGTGAAATTAACCAATTAGGATTTATTCACAAAAAATGGTCAAGGTATGATTAGAATTCAATTCAAAGAAGTATTTATGAAATGGAGTTTGAAAAATCAAAGGTCTAAAGCCTAGGTTTCTAATTTGAAAAGAAATGAAAATGTTTGCCCAATATTTTCAGGTTTTGGATTAGCATGTAAATGGAGGTTTAAAGAACAAAAGGTGGGAGAGTGAGGGAGTGTGAAACTTCTTAGATGTTCACCTCTTGAGATCATATGTAGATGATCCAAGTGATTCCTTTGGAATAGGCAACAATGCAAATAAGCAAATGAGCAAAGCAAATGGATACCGGATGCCAATCAATGGACTTATACCAATCTCCTAAAACAAAACAATGATACCAGATGCCAATCAATGGACTTATACCAATCTCACAAACAAACATGGATACCGGATACCAATCAATGGATTTACACCAATCTCCTAAAACAAAACAGCAAGGATACCAGATGCCAATCAATGGACTTACACTAATCTCACAAACAAAGGTGGATACCGGATACCAATCAATGGATTTACACCAATCTCCTAAAACAAAACAATGATACCGGATGCCAATCAATGGACTTATACTAGTCTCACACAATAAAATAACAAGGATACCAGATGCCAATCAATGGACTTATACTAGTCTCCCACCATATCATAGGAACAACTGCCAAGTAATGGACTTATGCTTGTCTCCTCCATGGACAAAGCAAAAATGCTATAAAGTAAAGTTTATAAAATGATATACAAATGATGATGATAAATGCACTAAGGCACACTCAAGCAGATATGCACAGATGAATCAAGTAAGCAGACAAACAAGTCAATTAGCACACACTATATACAATCAATTAGGCTCAAGCAAGGTTAGACTTTAAAGTCAACTGGAATGGGGTATGTTGTGCTCTTAACCCTAACATTGAGAGTTAGGGTGAAGCAGATGAAATGGAGATGAGGGGTGTGCCTCATAGCTCTTATCCCTGGTCAGGGAGAGCTTTGAATAATAGAATGTGTGGGAGTTCAGAAAGTTGGAACTCTTCTCCACAAGTGATTTGACTCTATAAGATCTTGGGTTAATATCCACAATGCATCAACATGTTATGTGAGCAAAGTGGATGACACACTGAATAGTAGGAGATGGACTACACATCTCTTTTATCTACCAATTGCCTCATAAGAGGACTTTTCTTGCTTGGCACAAAGAGTAAACAATCACAAGCATTCCCTCTTAAGGAGGACTTCAGACAGGTGCCTGCCCACATAACAGGACAGGTCTTCCAGACTACATGAAGAAGAGAGGTTATACCTAAGTGGTTAAGCAACCAAGAAAAAGCAAGTTCAAAATGAACTTAAGCAACTAATGTACCTGTGGAAACATCAAACAAATCAGTACCACTATACAGACAAACAACCAACAGTTAATATCAACAGTCAAACCCAATAAGCAAAGGGCATAAGCCACAAGTCAAGCTCAAATGAATTAACAACCCTACAAAACACACAATGTTAGTAGTCAAAAGCAAACATCAAATGCTCAAATGATGGAGCATCATGAACAATATAACTTGGATGTTCAACCTGAAATCAAAGCTCAAACATGAGAGGCAAACCACTAGGTCAAAGCCTAGGGTCAAAGATGGAGAAAAAATTCAAAACAGAAGCTGAAAATTAACATGAATCAACTTCAAACACATCTTGAAACAATACAAAAGGTCTCACATCAATATCATATACCAAAAGCATTTCATGATCAATTGAAGTTCAAGACTATTTTAAAGCTCAAATGTGACCAACCAGAATGAAAAATCTCAATTAAATCAGAAATCAAACAATAAATTCCAATAAAATTCATGCTCATTCACAACATCCATAATATGCATCACACAAAAAATCAGAGCAATTGGAAATCAATAGGCAAGGCAAGAACATCACATAAAATGAACAAGCAAAGGTGTGACACAAATTGTCACACCAACATTCACATGATCATAAAACAGAAACTACAAATGGTAAAAATACCAAATCAACACCAAAATGTCAAGCCAAAAGTCTAGTTTCATCATGCAAATTTTCAGAAGCATTGGATAAAAACTCAGCATTTCACAAATGATATGGCAAGGCAATGTACAAAAAGCATACATGTTCACAAACCCTAGGGAAAATTATTTTCCAGCCATGCACAATTTATGGAAAAATGATGAAAAAATAATAGACACAAAATCTGACACAATGCAAAAAACCACATATTTTTGGAGCAATTTTCAATTTAATATGAATTTATGAAGATGAAGAAGAATTAAAAAAAAGCACATGAAGCATGGATGAATACATGGAGGGAAAAGAAATAATATGTGAAGCATTTGAATTAATTGCATGGCCAGGAATCGAAGTGAAGCGCAATTTGAAACTAATTTAGGCGCCAGCAGCGAAACGCTGTGTTTCATTTATTCTAGGCCTGGTCAACGAAGTCAACCACACGGTACTGGCCAATGAGAACGCACGCATGGGAGATTACATGAACCAATCACAATTCAGCCCTAATCTAACACATTCAGAAACGGAAAAGCGTGGCAGAAAGATCAAAAGCGTGGTCAAAAGATGAACATCATCATCTTCATCGTGGATCATGAACAGTGCAAATGCAGCAAGAACAAATTTCTCAGAATCCACAATTGAACCTATCAACATGTAGATCTTTCACTCTAGGTCACGAATCCACAATTATTTCATCAAGAATCATCACGACATGCATGATTCGAAGAAAAGAAAAATCACACATGAAACTTTAATCTAACATATCTAACTCAATTGTGCATGAAAATTTATGAATCAAAGCTCAGTTTAATCAGCAAATCAAGATCTATAACAACATCATAATCATTTTAAGAATTAGAGAAATCGATTCAATGACCTCTTGAAGAGCAGCTTTGGATTTGTGTTGATTTAAGGTCTTGTGATGCTTCAATGTTCTTCTACACTGCTTGTGTGAGTGATTGGAAGAAGAATTGCAGCTCAATTGCACACGAACTTGCAAGAATTTGGATCTGCCATTGTTGCTTCAAGCTTTACAAATGCTCCAACCTTGCACGATTTCTACTGATTCTATGGATGATCCTGCTCAAGATCAACTCAACCACAAGAATTAAGCAAGAAAATGAATTGAATATGAAGAAATTGGAAGAAAATTTTGAGAGAAAAATTTTGGTATTCTAGATCTAGATCTGAAATTATGAATCTTGTTCGCTGAAAACAGTTAGGGTTTAGGTTATATACTCCCTCCTAATCATGCTTTTAATCATGCTTAGCCAAATGGTAATGGTAATTAGTGAAATGAGGTGTAATTGCAAAATTGAGATTTCACCCTATGCATGAAAATGCATGGTGAACAGTACACGAATTCACTTTAATTTCACTTAAAAAACCATTTTGGAGCTATTGGCAATGATAAAATGTTCAAATAATTCACCAATTTTAAACTTTAAAAATTCCCTCCAAAAATCAAGTGAATTGGCACATGTTCATATGATGACAATTGATGAAATGCAATGCATGATTTTGAAAGTAGAGGTCAAAATGAGAATTTAGCAAAAAGAACCACTTGAATTGGAGCTTTGGTTGAGAAGTTGTGCACATTTGAATCTCCATGTACATCTTGCCATGTTTTGATCATATCTCTTCAACCACACATGAGAAATTGATGATCTTGGACTTTTTGGAAATGGGAGAGAAAGATCTACAACTTTCATGTTCAACAAAATTTCATTTGAAGCTTTATTGATGATGTAATTTGAAGTTGAAGTTAGGTTAAAACCTTTCCATTTTTGGCAATTTTTAATTATAGGTCACTTTCTATTTTTGGAAAGTTTTGACCTGACTTTATTTTCTTCAATGTTGATGTTTGAAATGTCAAATGAGACTTGTTTGAACATGAATGAAGTATTTCTAACCACTTCCCACTTCCAAATCCACAGTTAACTTGGCAGTTGACTTTCTAGGCCTCTAGATGATCTGGCCATGTCCTGATGAAATTCAAGCCTCTACCACTTGGGATTTTGATTCAAAATGATAACATGGTTCATATGAACTCTTGATAATGATTGTGGTGTCCAAATTCTCAAGAATGGCCACCATCTATTGCTCAATGAATGCCTTTGACTGCTTTGACTGTTGATTGCTTCATCTGCAAGACAAAGGTTAAATGATATATTTTTGTACTTTTGGTTAGTGATAAAAGAAAAAGCAATGATATACAAATGCAAAACATGCTTGGTGATCAAGAATCACTCTCAAAAGGATAACCAACCCACAAGGAAGGAGGCAAGGTGCACAATGATCCTTGAGGCAATGATATGGTATGATATGATGCCATGAGGGATCTTAGGGACAAAATTGGGGTCTTACACTTTGAAAAGAACCAAGAAGCAAATTCTTAACAAACCAAATATGAACTCCATTATTTTGTGAAACCACATTATCATATCTTTAAGAAAAAGTCAAAGAAATAAAAGTAATATGGTCTTCTCAAGAAGTTCATGGAGAATGTCACCATGTATCAAGTCAACGTTTCCTAAGGTGAAGGTTTATATAAAATTCCGGTTTATGCAAAAATCGTGAAAGTTATACTAACTAGAAAGCGTAAGCCAGAGTATGATAAGAGTATAACTTTGACAGAAGAGTGTAATGTCATAATCATCCAATGGAAACTTCCACAAAAGCTCAAATATCTAGTACAATTCACCATTTATTGCACCATTGAAAAGCTAAAAATAGAGCAGACACTTTGTGATTTAGGGATGAACATTAAATTGCTGCCTCATTCCATGTAGAAGAAAAATGATTGTGGTGAAGTTAAACCAAACCAAATGACCCTCACATTGGTAGATCGGTCCATTTATTATTATTATGGTGTACTTGAAAATATGTTGGTTAAAGTAGATGATTTGTTATTCCCAACTGATTTGTTATTCTATACATGGAGGAAGATGAAAAGTACCTTTAATTTTTGGAATGTATTTCTTGAAAAGAAGTAGAGCTTTGATTTATGTGGAGTTATGCGAACTTATACTGAGACTTTAATATGAGAATATGGTTTTTAATGTGTTTGAGGTGATGCGTCATCATAATAAAAATCCTCAATATTGTCGGGTTGATGTAGTTGAAGATATAGGTGAAGGAATTTCCCCAAAAGAATCAATTTTGTTACCTATTGAATATGTTATGGAAAATTATATTGATAATGTTGAAGAAGGAAAAGATAAAAAGTCAAGGAATATGAGCGTCAAGTAGAAACATTTCATAGTGAGAGTGTACCAAGAAAAAGTGAGGATTTAGGTACTCCTGAATCAAGTGTCTCAGTGTCAACAAAAGCTCAAAAATTTAACATCCTTTAAGTAAAAGAGATCCCTCCACATCTAAAACATGTTTTCTTGAGAGAAAAACTAACACCATATGATCTAATTTGTAGTCCTTTAACTAGTTTGGAGAATGAGAAGCCTATAACAATGTTGAGAAAGAATAAGAGAACACATAGATGGAACACACTTGATTTAAAGGGGAGAAATTCAATTAAATGTATGCATAAGATCAAACTTGATTTGAAACTAATTTATGACACTGATACAAGTTTGAAGGAAGCGTTTGATTAGAGAATCAAATAGTCAATCTATAGGAGCGGTGTGTGCGAGACAACCCACGTATTGATGTCATTTATTTTTCTTTTGTTTTGTCTTTCTCCTCTCCCATTTGGTGAACTATAATGTTTCTTTATTTAATGAATGAGTTTGTTATTATTCTTTCTTTCAGTTAATGATGTGATACCTTACCAACGACAAATTGAAAAGAAACATGAAAAATATCACCAAAAAAAGAATGAAAGAAAAAAGTTTATCATTAAAGAAGTTCTAGATGCAAATAGACAGTTAAAGAAGAAGAGGGATAACCAACTGAATTGTACTCAATGTCCAGATACCTCAACAAGTAATGTTTGAGCCAAATAGCTCATTGTTTACTTTTTCCTACTTAGGAAAGTATCATACAATTTTTATTTTGTAGAATTTGATTGCTTTCTGATTTAGTCTATCGGTATGATGATTACACACTTGGGCACTTGTTTGTGGAAACTCTGAGCCTTTTCAAGTCACCCTATTATGAAATGTTTTTATCTTTTTTAAAACCTTTTGAGCCTGAGTCATTTGTTTGGTGACATAACCTCACATGTAGCCTATTTGACTTGAAAGATTATTCTTTCCATCCTATTTAGAGTTAGGTGGGAGCTTTAGTTTTCCGTGTCTACTGCAAAATAATAAGTTTGAGGTTGCTTTTAGAAATTAAAAAAGTTTAAATTTATGGTTGTGGTACTAGAGAATAAAGAAGTTAACTTAACTTCTTAAAAAAAAGAGATCCTGAATGAAAAGAACCAATAACACGTTATTCTCTAGTACTTGTGATCAAATAAATGATAATTATGTAAGGAACAGGATGACATAAGGAAAAATAGGTACCTAACTCCAAAGGTTTAAGCATATTATACCAGAAATATCATACCCTGACATAAGCCACATTACAACCTTGAAAGACGTCAAAAGGGTGTATTCAGAAATTATTTTGATTGACTTTGTTAGAAATTTTACAAACTTATGAAAAAATCCTTTTGTATGTTGATTGTGTGATCATCCGGTTCAATTCAAGTGAAAAAGTGAGATTAGAGATATGTTGAGTGCATTTGAATGTTGTAAGAGCTTTTTGGATTTATCTGGATTTTAAAGTAAGGAATAAAAGTGATGATCAGAAACAAAATATTGAGGATGTTCAATGGTAGAGGTAAGCATGTTGTTTATGTTGAAATTTATCCTTACAAACGAGTTCTTTGAGGACAAATAACAATGTAAGTTTGAGACAAAGCTGGATCTGGTGTTGAATCATATTAGAGGATGTGGAGGACTCATAATTATAGGGGAGAATCCTTAGTTGGTATGTCAACCGAAGAAAA
Source organism: Lathyrus oleraceus (assembly GCF_024323335.1). NCBI lineage: Eukaryota > Viridiplantae > Streptophyta > Magnoliopsida > Fabales > Fabaceae > Lathyrus > Lathyrus oleraceus. Next base: position 187,717,541 of record NC_066585.1, read on the forward strand.
AAGTGGTGCACTTCTCATGATACCCATTTTACCATGACTAACAAACCGAGGTAAAATCTATTTCTCAACCGAGGTTAAATCAATTATTTATGGTAGTGTCACCAAAAGAGGGGATGCGTTCTTCTTTGTCTATAGTTATTGTCTTGAAGATAAAGTAACAACATCACTAAAGAATATTTATACGGTTTTATGAATTTTGATGTAATTGTTTTATATGTTTAAGTGCGCAAACTAACGTTTTATGTTTTCAATGTTAAAACAATTTTATTTGAGTTTGATGTACAAATATTTATCTTTTTAAAAAGAAACTAATTTTAATGATAATAAATTTATTTAATATTTATTTATTTGAATGTTATTTATAATTGCATAAGACTAAAATCCAAAAAAAAAAAAATTCAACAGAAAAAATATTAAATTTAGCATAAGTTTAAACTGCTATAATGCAGTATATGAAATATTTTTTTGAAAAATGACGACAATGAAAAATTCACATTAAAGTCGTCTCAACAATCCTTCAAATAAATATTACAAATAAAAGGGATAATTATTAAAACAGTCACAATTATGTTGTTGAGACAGTTTTAAAATTATTGTAAAATATAAAGGCGGTTCAAGCAACAGTTTTTCAAACTTTTGACGACACATGATGTTGCAACAGTTTACAAACTATTGCAATATAAGATTAGTGATGGTTCAAACCGCCACTAAAATTAAAAATAATTGTCGCAAAAACATTATTCTTATAGTGGAGAGATGTTAAATAATATATAATAAATTTTATTTATAATTAAATTAAAAACAATTTAATCTATTTTTGTTTTCTTATATATTTTCTTTGTAATACGTTATGTTTTATTAAAGTCAATGATACACTTCAAAACACAAAACTGGACCTTCATTTGTTTAGAGGTTGCCGTTGACGGGTTATCATGATATTAGTATTAGATTAAGTGACGGCTTTACTTTAAAACACATCTTATCCTAAACTTTTGTGGAAAATAATCCAATAAGTTTAATCATATTTTCAAACTTCCTATTAATTTTTGTGTGATGTATTCATTTGAGGGAAAATTACCTCTTGTCATAAAAGATGGCTAGTAACAGAAGACTAAACAAAGATAATCCTCATGTATAAATTAAGATGTATCTGAGAAAATCAAATCTTATATGCATTACATGTAATTTATATTTGAGAATTACGTTTGGTTTTATGAGAGGATGTAATAATTTTAACCATGCATATACGATTTTTTTCTATAAATTAAATTGCAATAATATAAATTGTGACTCTTTACTTCCTTTAACAAATTACGTCTTGGATTGGTTTTTCATGATATGTATCCTATTTGGTTTCAAAGTTGAAGATTGTAATGTCATCATTTTGATTTTGTTATATGTGTAATAATATAAATATTGTATTAGTGTAAAGCTTACATTTGTCTCACGAAACTGTTTTTCTTTGCCTTGTTTCAATTGGAAAGGTTGTTACATATTTCAATTTTATTTAGTCAGGGTCAATCCTACAAGCCATTAAAACTTGAGTTTTAGACCTATGACTTTATGGAATTATTTAGGTCTTAGATTTAGATCTCATAAAACTTAATAATATTCTATCACTAAATATTAAAATGGCAGTCATAATCTGATTTTCCCTTATTGCTTTGAAGATGATGAATCAACATTGCATATGTTCTTGAATTGCTCCTTTGCAATTCAGTAATGGAAGAAAGTCTATGCATGGATTGGAATGGCTTTGGATGGAGCTGATGGCTCAATAACAAAAAATTTCAGTCTCTTCCATAGAAAGTTTAAAGGAAGGATTAAAAGTGGATTTAGTGGACTCTAATGGATTTCAATACGTTGGTTGATTTGGCTCACTAGAAATAACATGTTAATTAATGGTGGAATAAGGATGTGTTTAAAGTGATTCAGTCGTTTTAAGTTGGTTTCGTGGGAATAGTTTGTCTTTAGATTTAGGGTCTTTTTGGTTCAATTGAGAGGAAGGAAGAGTAAGAACTTATCTCAAAAAGAGGGGAGGTGAGAAGAAGGGAGAGGAGAAATTTTAATTACATATTTGGTTCAAAATATGAAAAGAGAGGGAAGAAGAAGAATTTTATTTAAAAATATGTTTGGTTTATTAGGGGAAGAGATATAGAATTTTTTTTTTAAATATCCAAAATTTTAAAAAAAATTTCAAAATTAACCATTTTTTCAAAAAAATTACACAAATGGGCAAAATTTGCCCTAATTGTGTACATAGGCGCCACCCTAGTTGGCGCCTACCCTTAATGGGTAGGGCAAGTCGCCACTAGGGGTGGCGCCTATGCCCAATCCCTTTTTTTTTTTTTTTTTTTTAAAATGTTTTATTAATTTTTTTTTTAATTTTTTTTTTTTTAAATATTAGATATTTGATAAATATATTTTTTTTATAAATTATATTAATTTATATTAACACTTATATATAAATAAAATTATTACAAGATATATATATATTAATTTATATATATATTAATTTATATATATATATATATATATATATATATATATATATATTAATTTAATTTATAAACAATTAATATTATACACATTTAATTAATATATATAAATATTTATTTACAAGATATATATATATATATATATATATATATATATATATATATATATATATATTAATTTATATATATATTAATTTAATTTATAAGTAAATAATATTATTTATAAATTTTTGGGAGAATTAGGGTTAGGTAGACTGGTGTACAACCCAGATCTTTTCCTATAAATAAAGTGTTATTTCCTTGCATTTTCTTCACCACTGTTTCCTACCACCTTCTGTATCAAGTTGAGTTCATGGCATCCCCAAGACCGTCGTCATGGCAGCGAACATCATCAAGGCGCCCGGATCCTGAACCAGTAATCTTAAAAAGGGATGGGCATGTTATTTTCTCGCCTTTGAAACCCCCAATGGAGATGAAATTTTGGAACATCCGTTCGTTGGACCAACTAAAAAGGTCCTTGATGTCTTGGTTAGAGGGAGATTACCAACCTGGTGAAGTCATCAGAAGGATTCAGAGGCTTAGAACAAGGTTCTCATTTGAAACTGGAGAAACGATACGCTGGTGGGTTGAAGTTGAAAGCGACATTGATTGCATCCAAATGATGCATGGATCAGACGACATAGTGTTAACTGTTGTAATTTCTTAGATTTTAATGGTTGTTTGTCATGTTGTTGTTGTATTTGTTATTGTTCTAGTACTTGTTCTTGTTTTAGTACTTGTTTTGTTCCAGTATTTGTTTTTGTTTTAGTAATTGGTGTTGTAATGTTAGATGTTTGTGTTTGTTGTTCAAGTGTCATCTTCTATTTGGAATAAAAAGTAAACTTTAATTTAAAATGATTTTGGTACACAGATTTATGAAAGTGAAAACTAAGTTGTGGAACTAGATCCACGATATGGACATTTGTTCTTATTATGCCCTAGTTGTCTACATATGCTACACTTCCTCTGCATTTTCTCTGCGACGTCCATTTCAGTTCTAATGCGCCTGCTATTTGGGCGACCACTTTTATTCCGCCGCATCGATTCGTTGTGCCAAACAATTTCCCCGTCATACTCTGGCCAATACGCCTCCAATGCTACCACCGGAAAGGGATTGTCGTATACATTGAGCAATGTTGCAACTTTGTAGATTGGAGACACTAGCGATAATGCATCGAAGTGGCTGTGTGAACACGCTGCAATGACATGGGAACAAGGCATACGATACGCCTGAAATTGACCACAGTCGCACCAACGGTCTGGTATTAGGACCCTATACTCTTGTCTGGGCAGCCCTTGGTTGTGGTCAATTGTTTCCTTGACACTGAAAGTGTGGCCATGGCGGTCGAATTCCGTAACCCGATGGCTGCTGGCTTTGGCAGATTCCTGCCTCATAAACTTCATGCAGGCATCACTATATACCTGACTCGTCTGCAACACTTCATTCCAGCGCCTGCCTCTTGTTACGAACAACGTTGCCATCCGAAAATACGTCGCACTCACCAATGCGGTTACCGGGAGGTTACGTATGCCCTTAAACACGCCGTTCATTGATTCCACAAGATTTGTTGTCATGTGGCCCCACCTCACCCCATCGTCATATGATCTAGTCCACTTCGCTCGGTCGATATTATCGATCCACCTCCCTGCATCAGAATTTGCCAACACTATTTCCCGGCGATAGTATTGGAATCCAGGTTGGTTTAAGGCATACCCCGCGTTTATCAAATGTTGCTTCAAGAAGTTATCCTTGAACTCCCGCATAAAATTTTGGGCAATATGCCTGATGCAGTAAACATGGGTAGACGGGGGGTCATGCCAGCCATTTGCTGGATTATTGTATGCACTGTCTATTGAGGCGTGCCTGTCAGAAATAACGCAGATGCCAGCTTGTGGAGTCACGTGCGTTCGAAGATTCTTAAGGAAGAAACTCCATGCAGCAGCCGTTTCTCCTTCCACCAATGCAAAGGCTATTGGGAAAATATTTGAATTGCCATCTTGTGCGACCGCCATCAGTAACGATCCTTTGTATTTCCCATACAGCCAAGTTCCATCGACTTGGACAAGTGGTTTGCAGAATGTGAACCCGATGATGCATGGACGGAATGCCCAGAAAAGTCTGTGGAAAATTCCATTACCTTCTAGACGAGTTCCGTCAGGGGATTGTGCAGGCAAGGTCTCCATTATAGTAACCGTCCCAGGTGAATACAATCGTAGTGCAGCCAGGTAGCGTGGTAGTTGTTTGTATGATTCCTCCCAGTTACCGTACACCAGTTCAATTGCCTTGGTTTTCGCTAACCAAGCCTTTCTGTATGACGGTGTATATTTGAAAACAGCCACACAATGGGAGATAATTGTTTTGACCTTCAGTGACGGGTCAGCCTCAACTAGAGGTAATATGGAATGGCAGATCATGTCATGGCTAAGTTTGCGATGATCCTGTTCCATGTTGGTGTTGACGCAAATGTGAGATTGAGATATGGACCCTATCACCCACGCATTATGCTTCTTCTTGTACGATGCCATCAACCTATATCCACACTCCGGATTTTTGCATACAATAACGTATCTTTCCGGATTTGATTTGATAACATCGAAGTCAACACAAATTTTCAAGTGCCAGTTCTTTATTGCTAACAGACACTCTTCCTTGGTCCGAAATTGGTCACCCTTCTTTAAGTCCTCATCAGACCTCATATATGGGTTGTAGAACATATCTGATGAGGGCTCATCCTCGCCCAAGTTAAGTGTTGTGAAGTGCGCAGGAGGTGAGTAGCGTTGCGCTATAGGTATTTGAGGTTGGTCTTCGTCTTCAGAATGACGGTTCACCAAGTCATCAACCACGTCTTCAGCATCATCAACCACATCGTCTTCAACGTGGTGCTCAGCATCTTGTTCGTCATCAATCACAGGATCAATAACCTGTGATTGAATATTCTGAGTTGGTTGAGGTTGTTCCAACACAATGTACAACACTATGTATTCGTAACCAGAGTACTCATGGTTACAAAGCATGTATTGTGTCTCCATGTCATTTTGAATCAATGACTTATAAAACTTGACAGAGTTGTTTTCTGAAAAAAAAGGTTGTTGATAAAAAATTTGGGACACGGGTTGTCTTAGTTTGGACTCAATCTTCCTTTTCAGATAAGAGAAGTCAGCTCCTCTATTTAGACAAAACCGAGTGCATTCGGTGTTTCTAAATAGGAAGCCAGACATATCACATTCATAAGTCTCACCGTTGACGTGAGCTTTGACTTTGTATTGTGAAGAAGATGACATGTTTTGTGAAGACATTGTGAAGGTTTTGTGAAGGTTTTGTGAAGGTTTTGTGAAGATATTGTCAAGGTTTTGTGAAGATTGGTGTGAAGATATTGTGAATACCTTTGCGAAAATGTGTGTGAATATTTATACTGCAAGAATCTTACTGAAGATTGCTGTGAAGATATGTGTGTGAAGATTGCTGTGAAGATATGTGTGTGACACGTGGAAGGCATGCATGGGAATCTTGCAGAATAGGTGCAGACTAGGTGGTAGTGTTGGCATGCATTGGTGCAGACTAGGTGGTAGTGTTGGCATGCATTGGTGCAGACTAGGTGGGAGTTGTCTTGTCTTAGGGAAGACTTGGTGGAATCTGATGATGCAAAGGTGTGACACGTGGAAGGCATGCATGGGAATCTTGCAGAATAGGTGCAGACTAGGTGGTAGTGTTGGCATGCATTGGTGCAGACTAGGTGGTAGTGTTGGCATGCATTGGTGCAGACTAGGTGGGACTTGTCTTGTCTTGGGGAAGACTTGGTGGAATCTGATGATGCAAAGGTGTGACACGTGGAAGGCATGCATGGGAATCTTGCAGAATAGGTGCAGACTAGGTGGTAGTGTTGGCATGCATTGGTGCAGACTAGGTGGTAGTGTTGGCATGCATTGGTGCAGACTAGGTGGGACTTGTCTTGTCTTGGGGAAGACTTGGTGGATTCTGATGACAAAAAAAATGTGACAAGTGTGAGGCATGCGTGGGAATCTTATTTAAAATAAATAATTAAGCGTAAATAAGATTGAATATTATTTTAAACACATAATCACTATTTTACTTTATTTGTAAGAAACTACTAACACGATTTTAAGAATCTCTTTATCAGTGAGGGGAGTTTAATCCCTCCATATATTTATCCAACATTTTTAATTTACCACCCCCTTGACACGTGTAAGGCATGCGTGGGAATCTCTGAGACTTGGTGGTGAAGACTTGATGGGCAACAGGCATGACTTGGTTGGCATGCATTAGTACAGACTAGGTGGGAGTGTTGCATTCAAGGGTGTGACACGTGTAAGGCATGCGTGGGAATCTCTGAGACTTGGTGGTGAAGACTTGGTGGTCAAGTTTTACCATGCATGCCTTACACGTGTCACACCCTTGAATGCAACACTCCCACCTAGTCTGTACTAATGCATGCCAACCTATCCACCTAGCCTGAGCTTAGTCTCAGAGATTCCCATGCAGGTGTTTTGGACTTTTTGTACTTTTATAACACATATACGCCAATTAGTATGGCGTAACTAAATGAAGTATTCAATTTAAAGTTGTAATAAAACATAAAATAATTTAATTACAATATAATTATTTGTTTTTCTTTTTGATAAATATTTGAAAGTGCACGCGTACACCACAATAATGAATATTTGAAAGTCAAATTTCAACCGTTAAATAAATTTTTGGGGGATATCAAAGCTAAAATTGGATTCTACTATCTCTGTGACACTTAACTTCTCATCTGACCTGTACAGTGTGACATCTATTCTGCAAGATTCCCACGCATGCCTCACACTTGTCACGTTTCTGCATCATCAGATTCCACCAAGTCTTCCCCAAGACATGACCACTCCCACCTAGTCTGCACCTATGCATGCCAACACTGCCACGTAGTCTGCACCTATTCTGCAAGATTCCCACGCATGCCTCACACTTGTCACGTTTCTGCATCATCAGATTCCACCAAGTCTTCCCCAAGACATGACCACTCCCACCTAGTCTGCACCTATGCATGCCAACACTGCCACGTAGTCTGCACCTATTCTGCAAGATTCCCACGCATGCCTCACACTTGTCACGTTTCTGCATCATCAGATTCCACCAATGCATGCCAACACTACCACGCATGCCTTAAACTTGTCACATTTTTGCATATTCAGTTTACTTGAAAAAGAGTATAAATAGAGGGTCATTCTTGCAAGTTTTCATCTACCACTAACACTTTTATTCAGAGAACTCAGGCGAAACTTCTCATCCACCAAGCTTCTTCCTACATTGCAGTCATGTCGCTTCTTACCATGGGCCAAGAACACAGAGGAACTAGGGCAAACATTGCCTCATTTGTAAGTTCTTCTTGAACATTGCCTCTTTCGTATGTTTGTAATTAGTTTTTTAAAAGTCCAATATAATAATTTTTTATATTGTTTGTTTTTAAAGGATCCCAAGAAATTTCGTCAACGTTCACACCCAATGCCTTATCCAGACCCATGGTGCGTACCTTACATAGAGCGTGCGGGTTTCGGTCATGTAATGCATGTCGTAAATGCCACCATTGATGCCAAATTCATTTTGGCTCTGTGTGAACGTTGGAGACCTGAGACACACACCTTTCACCTACCAACTGGTGAATGTACCGTCACATTAGAGGACGTGTACATGCTTTTAGGTCTTAGAATAGATGGTAAGCCTGTCACCGGAAATGTTCAACAGCCTAACCAAATATGTGTTCAAATGTTGGGGGTAGATCTGGTCGAGGGTGAGGGGTCTGCCAAAGCAAGGGGTCAGGGTATTAAATTATCTAGCCTACAATTGTACCACGACTCCATAACTTTGACTGAGGAATCCTCCGAACAAGAAAAAGTCATAAAAACCCGGGTTTACATTATGCTATTGTTTGGGAACTTGCTATTTCCCGAAGGGACGGGAAATAGCATAAATTTTATGTACTTGAGTTTGCTCGGGGACATTGATAGAATAAGCACATATAGTTGGGGTTCTGCAGTGTTAGCATTCCTATATAGCTCTTTGTGTAAAAATGCACAAAATGAGCACTGTACATTTTCCGGATGTGCTTTTTTGCTTCAAACATGGGGGTGGTGGAGATTGCCGAGGCTAGCCCCAGAAAATCCTAATGACTACTCCTTCCCCTACGCAACTAGGTAAATTTATGATCTTATTTCATTTTGTATATATTTATTCTATACGTATTTGTAACTAATATTATTTATCTTTTTTTGTTTAGGTTCATTACAACCGGTCTGGATTACAGTCTTACCCCCAAAAATAAAATTATATTTTATCGTCAACTGTTGGATCGTCTCCGAGCACAGGATGTATTACCACTAAATCACTCAACTTCTAACTGATTTTTTAATGTCATGCATTCTCGATAAATAACATATTTACTTTTTTCTTTGCAGTTTATTTGGAGGCCATATTTGGGATTGGAACATCAACCCAACCCCGAAGATGCAGCTGTTTGGACAGCAAAAACGGCCATAATGCGGTTCACCACTGTGGAGATGCACCAAAGTGACCGTGTCAAGCTTCAATTCGGAATGCATCAAGACATCCCAGGCCCCCCAATGTCCATGGAACCTTGGCATCTAAAAAAAGTCAGCCACCAGTGGTATGCCCAAAATTGGAAGGAATTTGCTAAGGACTTTCGAAAAATGTGGAAAGACCGTGCCCACTATGTTCTACAATTTCCGGTGGCGCCCAACGAAATGAAGCCGACAAGGGAATATGTGGAATGGTATAGAGCAAATACCAATCCAGAAATGATTGTGTCTGACCCGTTCTATTTGGACGATCCCCGGATGCAACAGCCATATTTCCAACAACAACAACCACCACAGTATTCCCAACAACAACAACCACCACCTTATTACCAACAACAACCACCACAACCATTTTACCAACAACAACCACCACCTCCTTATTACCAACAACAACCACCACCACCATATTACCAACAACAACAACCACAACACATGTCCACCCCCAACCAAATCAACAATACATACCACAAACTCAATCCCAATACCATGAAGACTACCAACAACAAACTCAACATTCCCACCACCATCAACAGTCCCAACACCTACCACAATATCAATCCCCATACTTCCACCAATCCCAACACTTCCAACACGACAATTTCCCAAGCTCTTCCAGTCCTCCACCTAGCCCCGACACGGGTATACAAGAGGACTACCAACAGGACTACTACACACCACAACAAACATTGCACTTTGGCCAACCCGATTCAACCCTAAACTACCAAAGACCACAATTCGAGGGCGCACCCAGCAGTAGTCAGTTTGTCCCACCGAGACAAAGCTTCGAGGGCGCAGAGGGGACCCGTCTTTCCTACAGCACTGAAGGGACTTCCACCGAACCACAACGGCAAGCGGCAAGGGGGCGCGTTAGGGCAAGGGGTGGTAATAGGGAAGCACCACCACCACGTGAACCGTCTAGGCGAGTAACTAGACCTCCCCCGTGCGGATCGTACAAGGGACCGCATCATATGTGATTAATCATATCTTTGTAATATTTGCCTTGTCTATTATTTAAATAAAAATATTTTCTGTTAATTATCTTTATATCTTTATCTTTATCTTTAAAAATATTGTCTATCATATCTTTATACATATATAAATTAATTTTTTTTCCAAAAATTTTCAAATAATATTAATTACTTATAAATTATATTAATATATATATATATAAAAATTAATATATATATAAATTAATATATATATATATATATATATATATATATATATATATATAAAAAAATTTATTTATATATATGTGTGAACATAAATTAATATACTTAATAAAAACATAAATTTATAAATAAAAAAAAATTTAAAAAAAAAAAAAAAAAACATTAAAAAAAAAAAAAAAAAATAAAAAAAAAATGGATTGGGCATAGGCGCCACCCCTAGTGGCGACTTGCCCTACCCATTAAGGGTAGGCGCCAACTAGGGTGGCGCCTAAGTGTAAAAAATGGCCAATTTTGGCCATTTGTGTAATTATTTTGAAAAATTGGATATTTTTGAAATTTTTTTGAAATTTCTGGATATTTAAAAAAAAAATTCAGAGATATATTTTAAACTAATATACTCTTTTATCCTTGTAATTTTACTATAAAACTCATTATATTTACCATTTATAATTCAAATACAAATTCATTGACGAAATAGAAGGATTCAATCAAAAAACGTCGTGAAATATTTTATAAAATGTAAGGATTATAATATATAATTTTAAAAAGATTATTGAATTCAATAAAATCTAACAAAAATTATTATAAACAAATGTTAGCGTGTGGAACACTTTTAATGAGGAGAGAGATAGAGTATGAAAATAAAGATTTTATTATTGAAGGATGATTGTTTTTTTACAAACTGATTTACATATACATGTATTTATATGCAAAGTTACTTGACTACTAAGTATCAAACTATAAAAAAATTAGTTTTGGGCTTCGACCTCCAAATTGTCGCAGATATGTTAATCATAGTCGATCTGAACTATTTCTAATTTCTTGCTCAAATTCAGGAATATGTCAATCTTCAATCCTTTGGTGAAAATGTAGGCTAACATTGCTTCACTTGAGCAATGCCTCACTTCAAGTTCACCTTGACTTACCTTCTTCCTAAGGAAATGAAAGCTTCGATGTGCTCACTCCTTCCATGCAAAACTGGATTCTTCGCAAGATTTATAGCTGACTTGTTGTTGATCTACAACACTAGAGGTTTCTTCACTTGGACCTTCATTTCTTCAAGCACAGGTCTGACCCAAATTGCTTGACACGCGACATAGGATTCTGCTATATATTCAGCATCACACGATGATAATGCCACCACATGTTGCTTTCTCGAGCAGCATACAATTGGGGAACCAAACACTTGAAACAAATAACCAATTGTGCTTCTTCAATCTTCCTTATCTCCAGACCAATCATCATCTGAATAAAAATTAATAGAATTTCATAGTTTGTCGATCCTTTTAAGTATCTCAGGATTATTCTTGTAGCCTTCATGTGTGACACCCTTGGTTCACTCATGTATCAACTCACTAATCTGACTGAGAAACCTATATCAGATCGACTATTACACACATATCTCAGAGATCCGACAATTTGTTTGAACAAAGTTGCATCGACTTTGTCTTCCTCTCCATGCTTCTCAAACTTTAAGTTTTGTTCGACATGTGAAGATGCATGAGTCAAGTCATCCATCAGGAATCTCTCGAGTATCTCTTTGATATACTTTCTTTGATATAGCATCATACCTTGCTCCGACATTTGAAATTCCTTTTTCATCAACTCTTTGAACTTCGAAAAGTTCTCCAAGTTAATTCCAGTTACTAATAGGTAATCGACATATAAGCATATGATTTTTATATCTTATGCCACAACCTGAACATAGACATCATAATCAGATTTGCATTTGGCGAATCCCAATTCGACTAAGTATGAGTCGATCTTTTTGTTCCATGCCCTAGGTGCCTGCTTGAGAAAATATAGCGCTTTATGAAACTTGTATAGTTTCCTTGCTTCCTCCTGAATCACAAATCCAGGAGGTTGTGTGACATATACCTCTTCATCTAGAGGACCATTCAAAAATGTTGATTTCACATCTAAGTGAAATATCAACCAACCATGATTGCATGCCAAGGCGACAACTAGACGAACAATCTCCAATCTTGCTACTGGTGTGTATACTTCAGAGTAGTCGACTCCTTCTCTCTGAAGAGAACCTCGAGATACCAATCTTTCCTTATGTCTTTGTATCAACCCATCAACATTGTGCTTCAACTTGAACACCCACTTCAATATGATAGCTTTTGTATGTGCTGGGAATTCGACTAACTCCCATGTGTTATTTCTTTCGATTGCTTATAATTCTTCGACCATAGTTGACTTACACTTTTTATCGTTTAAGTCTTCACTATAGTTGATTGGATCAACACCTACAAGTAAGGAAAAATGAACTAATTATCCATCCGGTGTGACTCCATCACCACCAGTCACTTCCTAGTCTTGAAGTCTTGCTAGATGAGCTCTAGTTCTTTGAGGTCTTTGACTAGCTACACCATCTTCGACTTCGAATGTATTGGGCATGTCAGTAGCTGTTTCGACTTTGATTGGAATATCGATAATATCTTCGACTTCAACATCATTACTTGCTTCGTCAAAATCATAGCTCATTAAAGGCTTGTTAATTACATAAGTTGAATTCCAATCCTAGGCAGAATTTTCATCAATCACCATATCTTGACTCATCACGATCTTCTGACTAATTGGATTAAACAACCTGTATGTACCAATTTTATAATATCCTACCATAACCACTCTTATCATCAAGCTTCCTTCTTCTAGCATCAAGAGCATATTTGTAACAAATAGAGCCAAACACATTAAGATGACTCATCGATGGTTGTTTTCCACTCCAAACTTCTTCAGGAACCTTGTTCTTTAGCTTCTTGGTAGGGCACATGTTCATAATATAAACAGAAGTGGAAACAACTTCACCCCATAAAGATTTCGGCAAATTCTTTTGCTTCAACATGCATCTCGCCATGTCCAATATGATCTTGTTTCTTCTTTCTACTACTCTATTATGTTGAGGCGTATAAGGAGCAGTTACCTCGTGATTAATAACATGTTCTGCATATAATTCTCCAAACATCTTTGATGTATACTCACCACCTCCATCTGTTCGTAGAACTTTGATCTTCTTCTCACTCTGGTTTTTGACAAGCATCTTGAATCTCTTAAAGTTTTCAAATACTTCGTCCTTTCGCTTGATCACATAGATCCATAACTTTCAACTAAAATCATTGAAAAACGAAACAACATACATGTTTCCACCAATGGTATGCTCTTCAAAAGGTCCACATACATCTGAATGTATAACTTTGAGTATGCAAGAGGATCTCATTGGCATAGTCGAAACGAATTACTTTCTGGGGTTGCTCTCTGACTAGACAATCCTCACAAAGTTTGTCGGGCATCCCAAGACTTGGTATACCAATTACCATATCTTGAGTAATTAGTTGATTGAGTGATCGAAAGTTCAAATTTACAAACCTCAAATGCCAGAACCAACTATGCTTATGGTCGACAACATTTTTTAGACATTGTACTTCACTTGAAGTGATCATGGTGTTAAATGTCCCGTTCTTCGACAAATGAGATTTTAAGACCAAATTGTTCTAGGTTTCAAACAATTCTAAGGCTCCATCTTTCATAATCACTGAGAAACTTATTTCGATCAGTTGTCCAACACTTAACAGGTTGCACTTCATTCTAGGTACATAGAGTACATCTTTGATCATAGCTTTTCCTTCATCGCTCCTTTGAAAAACTATGTCACCAGTACCTTCTGCTTGCAATGAGCTATTATCAGCAAGTTTGACCTTACTCTTATTCGACGAGTCAAAATCTGCTAGCCATACTTTTTGAAAAGTCATGTGATTCGAGCAACCCGAGTCGAGGAACCAGATCTTGGATTCGACATGGTCATCTCCAACTATAACCATAACCACCATATCTTCATAATCATTTGAATCTTGGAGTGCACGATTTGCTCCTTCCTCCTTGCCTTTTTAGATCCATTGTCTTTATTGTACCAACAATTCTTGGCCATGTGACCCCATTTTTCAAAGTTGTAACAATGCACACCTTTTTTCTCTTTGTCTTTCTGATAGGAGTTTCCTCTTCCTCTTTTCGAGGATTCAGAAGCTCTATCACCAACCTTGTGCTTTTGAGGGTTCAACCAAGAATTATTGCTCTAAGTCTTGTCTCCTTTGCCTTTGAACTTGTCGGAACCACCATGCTTCTTCCAAGCCTGAGCCTATTGCGCTTGTATCAATCTTGAACCCATTTGCTTTCGAAAATCCTAATCTTACGTGCCTCCAATGAACCAACCAAATCTTCTAGTTTCATGGTTTCAAGATTATTGGATTCTTGAATAGTTACGATAGCGTGATCAAAGTGAAAGGTCAACATATGTATTTCCTTTTCAACTATCATCTTATTAGTTAGGGTTTCACCACAACCCTTCATGAGATGGACAGGATTTTGCACCTTTGACACATAACCTGCAATCTTTTCATCTTCTCCCATCTGCAACAATTCATACTTCTGTCGCAAAATCTGCAATTTGACGACCTTAACTTTCTCACATCCTTCATAGTACTCGACAAGAATATCCCATGCCTCATTCGCCGATTCAGCATGAGAAATTCTGTTGAAATTTGTTGAACCTACCGCCGATTGAATGCAATATGCGGCCTTGCAGTCTTTCTTCTTTGCTTCCTTGTGCGCGACTCTCTGAGCATCAGTTGCATTCTCATCAAGCTCAGGAACACCATGAGTAACCACTTCAAGGTTTCATAAAAGTCAAACAAGGACTTCATTTGTTTTCTCCATCGAATCCAATTCTTGCCGTCAAGAAATGGAAGAGAATTCAGAATTCTGTTGGTGTCACTCATCTTTGCAACAAAAGCGATTAATAATCCACAATCCCGGAAACACGATCATTGACGTGTGATTCTTGAAAACACGATCAAGAATCTAACCAGGGCTATAAATATCAATTTGTTATTGCATGTGACACTTTTAGTGAGGAAAGAAAAGAGAGAATGAGAAAGAATATGAAAATAAGGATTCTATTATTGAAGAATAATTATTTTTTTTACAAACTGATTTACATATGCTTGTATTTATATACAAATTTACTTGACTACTAAGTAACAAGCTATAACAAACTAAATAACAAACCATAAACCCTAATTGACTTTGGGCTTGGATCTCACACAACTTGGATTACATCTTATATCTCAACAACAAAAACATTAAAATATAAAAAATAAAAATAAAAATTTAAACACATATAATAATAATAAGTTGAAGATAAAAAAATACAAGATTATTACAAAAATACAAAAATAAAAGACTAAATTACTAGTTAGACCGTTTACAAATCTTATCTCAACTATCGTCCTTACTAGGGTTCAATATTGTTATAAATGATCAAAATCATATAATAAAGTATAATTTAATATATATGAGGCAGGTTTGAAATGAGTGCTAGTATCCGTACTATATAATATATTCTCATATTTATAATTGAGAAAAACTGGCACACATACTCAAATTGAATTTTTTTCTCAAACTCAGATTCACGTGAATATCATTGAATTATGAGGTTTTTTATATTACCTAATAGAAATATGTATTTATTTTTCTATTTATACAAGAAATGCAAAGTTTTTGGGAATCGACCATTATTTACCTTGTACGAGATCACAGGATTGTTTCCTTGACCCTTGTTCTTGATACTTAATAATATCAATCCCTTAATATTTACACAAATTAGGGGTTTTAAATATGATTTCGTGAAGAGAAAAAAAAGTTAATAAGTGTCATAATTATAGTATGGAAATTAATTCATGTTCAGACACTTATCAACTATCTATATCTTAGAACTTTGATTCTAACCAAATAAAAATCCAACGAAAATTTTAAAAATAAGTTTAGTCATGAAGATATGCTTTGTTAAACATTCAAGGTTTGTAAACAAAAAAAGCCTCATGTTTAAAACAATTAAGTTTGCATGATTCTTGCACATTTAAAAATCAAACTTACATGACCACAGAAGAACCCAAGCATGGGTATGAATTTATCACTTATTTAAATTGTACGTGATTTCAAGTTTTTAAATTCAATAACTAATCAATTTTAGAATCAAAATTCTCACAATTGTTTAACACTCAAGCAGATGGTGATTCACTCAATCCAAACAATGCAAACATTGAAAATCAGTTTTGAAATATATCTAAACAGTAACCCAAAATATGCAATCAATCATGAATCTAAAGAATTTATACATGTTCAAACATGGTCATGCTACAAAAAATAACTTTATTTTTCTTGGATTCAAAATGTCTTTAAGAATGGGAGAACACTCAATTATTTGTGTACTATATGCATTATCTCTTTTACCACCTAAAAACTATTATGGGGGAATATTTTATTTTGATAAGGTTAACAAATTTCAATTCTCTCTTCATGGTGGTTTAGGCCTCATTTTGATGGGTCTCTATTTTAGGTCTTTCGGAAGAGAATTATGCTTCTCTTTCGGTTAGGTTTGATCCTTTGGAAGTGGATGTGGTGGTAGCTGGATGAATGGTAGCAAGAACATTGGACGTGATGGATTCAACTTTGAGTTTTACAGGAAGTTTTGGGATTAACCGAAAGAAGAGGTGTGTAATGCGGTCCTCCTCAAGAGCTTAACTTGCTTTTTTGTGGCTCTCATTCTTAAAGTGGAGTATCATTTGGAGTTGGGAGAGTTTAAACATATTTCTCTTCTTAGATACTTATATAAGTTGGTTGTTAAAGTTTTGGTTTATTGGTTAGCTAAGGTCACTAGTAAGCTAATCTCTTCAAAGTAATCAACTTCTTTGAGAGGTAGGCAGTTGGTGGATGGTATGGTGAGCCTGAATGAGATGATTAATTTAGGTAGGATCTTAAAGAAGGATTTCTTTATCTTTAAAGTAGATTTTTAAAAGGCCTATTATTCTATTAGATGACCGTTTGTGGATTATATGTTAAGAAAAATTGAGTTTGATGCGATGCGGAAAGTCTGGTTTTAATTGTGCAGATTTTTCACAAGCCTTCAAGTTTTGGTGAACGATTATTCGATAAAGAAAATTAGTATCTAGTGGGGGCTTAAGCAAGGGGATATTTTGTGCCTTTTGATTTTCTCCTGGGTTTGGAGGGCTTAATGATTTTTTTAAGTGGGGTCTGACGACTTACTGGTGTCGCATCTTCAATACACGAATGTCACTATTCTTTTAGGTGAGGCAACTATGGATAATTTGCGGACTATTAAAGATATTCTTAAGAGTTCCGAGTTGGATTTGGGTCTTAAGGTAAATATCTTTTATAGCTGTATTTTTTGTGTTAATGTTGAGGGACCCTATTTTGTGTTTGAATTGAGGTTCTTGCACTTTAAAGTAAAGTTTCTCCCTTTTAAGTATTTAGGGCTCTCTATAGGTTCTAATCCATCGACGAAAGTTACTTGGAAACCTCTGGTCAATTGGGTCACTAAGTGGTTATCTTCTTGGAAGAACTAGTTCGTGAGTCTTAAAGGTAGAGTGCTCGTTCTCAACTCAATCCTAAACTCAATCAATATTTTCTTCCTCTCTTTTATGAAGATGTCAGTGTTGGTGCAGAAGAAGTTTGTTGGATTCAACAAAGATTTCTCTATGGGATCAAAAGCTGGGTTGAAGGTGGCGTGGTTCAAGTGGAAGGATGTGTGTAAAACCAAAAACATGGGTGGGTTAGGAGTTCGGGATTTGAGACGAGTTAATTTGACCCTACTTAATAAGTGGAACTAAAGACTTTTTATGGATTGACCTTCACTATGGAGGACTATAGTTGTAGAGAAGTATGGAACCTATGTTGTTAAGTCTCTGATAGGCGCACTACGCCAAATAAGGGAAAAGAGGGCGCTTTTTTTGGCATATAACAGCGCTTTAAAGCGCCCTCTAATCTGGCGCTGGCATAGGTAAAGACAACGTTTTTTTTCCTGGTGAAAGCGCTCTCTAAAGTGGCTCTTTAAGCCCTTTAAGGGCCACTTTAGAGGGCGCTTTTTAAAGAAAGCGCCCTCTAAAGTGGAAACTTTTAAGGGTTTAGAGGGCGCTTTTACTGGAAAGCGCCCTCTAAAGTGGAAACTTTTAAGGGTTTAGAGGGCGCTTTTACTGGAAAACGCCCTCTAAAGTGGAAATTTAAAGGGTTTAGAGGGCGCTTATTTTGGAAAGCGCCCTCTAAAGTGGGAGGTTATTTAATTTTTTTTTAAAAAAGCGCTATATTTATTTATTTATTTTAGACAACCTGTATATTGAAGCAGTACACCTAAAACTGTATAATTTGAAGCCCTTTTTCACATATTGCATTCAACAAGCCTTATATACAACAATCCATACATATACAACAATCCACTGATATATAATCGTTTAACTTCTAAAAATTCTAAATATACAACTAATTCATAACTTAAAAAGAAATAAAACTAAGTAGCAAAAGCATCTCTGAGATGTATGTTTTTTTTGCTAGCCGCAGTCTTCTTAGCAACAACCTCTTTTTGTTCAATATCAATAGCATGAACCTAAAATATCATAAAATTAGTTAGGTGAAGTATAAGATCAAGAATTAACATTTTCTATGCATAAATATCATATAATTGTGTTTATACCTTTTTTTTTGATGCAACTGACTCGATTTGTTGCGTAATCCCCTTATATTTTTGGTCCCTTATCTTTTGAAGATAGAATTGATATTTGTTTAGATGGACATGTTCCATTGTCGTAGAGGGATACTTTCAAATATCCAGCATCATCATCTACGCGAATGAGGCTTGACGACAATGGAACATCTCCATCTAAACAAATATCAATTGATACTTTCAAATATCCAGCATCATCATCTACGCGAATGAGGCTTGACGACAATGGAACATCTCCATCTAAACAAATATCAATTGATACTTTCAAATATCCAGCATCATCATCTACGCGAATGAGGCTTGACGACAATGGAACATCTCCATCTAAACAAATATCAATTGATACTTTCAAGTATCCCTTGCCCCTTGCACGAATGATTGACTTCATAATAGCCATTTTACCTGTAATAAAGAAAACAATTAAAATCAGATGACAAATATAAAAACAATTAAAATCATAAAAGCCATTTTACCTGTAATAAAGGAAACAATTAAAATCATTTGACCTGTACCTTTTTCACTAAGTTCTCTTTCTTTTCTTGGTTGGAATATGTTCTACATGTCTCTTAACAACACGGACGGTTGGATTGATCCAAATACCCTCATTATGATCATTTCTAATATATGAATCATTTTTGGTCTCATATGTTCGATTGGGAAGAACATTATCCTCAGGAAGCATATCTTTCAAAAGGGCTAATAACTCTGTGAAACTTTTATCCGACCATCCATTGCCCGCCTTTAAGTTGTACAACTTTAATACCGCAGACAATCTTGTGAATTTAGTGTAACCATCATACAAAGGTTTCTCTGCATCACTTACCAACCTCTCAAACATTTCGGGACAATCCTTAAGATCTCCTTCAAGTCTTCTGCAATCTCTTCAACTCGATCACAATCGTATGTATCTGCGCCACTATAGTTTGAGGCATAGGTCGTACTATCCCCCGGTTCAACATTCTCGTTACTTTTCTCACCATGCAAATTCCAACATGTATAACTTCGATCAATTCCATGCCTCATTAGATGCGATGTCAACTGAACTGCGTCAACCCGTTTCCCATAACAACAACCCAAGCAAGGACATATCATTCTACTGGGGTCTTCGGCGTGCGCAACGGCAAACTTAACGAATTCTGATACCCCATTCTCGTACTCTCTCGACAATCGATTGGAAGACATCCATGTATTATCCATTACTAATTAGAATAAACAAAAAACAATTTCAGAAGAGAAACCAAAAATGGGATGAGACAAAACAATTTCGCTTTATTGAGTTAGTCTCTGTGCAGGGCATTCATGTCTCCAACAATAACCCAAAACCAAAACAATTTTGGTTTATTGAGTTAGTTTCTCAACATTTTCAGATATCTCTGACTTCAATAGCATGAGAATGTATGAACCATGCATTAAACATTAGTGGTATGCACTAATTTGTAGCATAGTTATATATCATCATATAGTTTTTACAAAAGATAAACATTGACTAGAAAATATATATGTAGAATTGTATAATGGTCTAACTGAAAGCTAACAGAAGAATAGTCGACTCTAATTTACTCTATCAAATAACATCCATACCTAAACTTCTTAAGTTACTAGCTACGCTATGTATGCTAGAATAATACACTCATAAGCTGCATAGTGTACCTTTGATTGGTAGAAGGTGTTTTAGATATTGCTGCCTCATTTTTCTACATCGAGAAACAAATGGAACAGTTGGTGAAATTTAACCCATAATGCCTAGTCTCCATTGCTATCATTGCAACACAATAATTATTATTGAGAATACTCAATAAATGTATGAACCAAGAAAAATGAAACCAAAAATGAACAATAGCGAACGTCAGAAGAGAAACCAAGTAATATGAAGATTAGAAAAATACCTATGGTGTCAAAATCGAACAGCTAACAACGAATTAATAGAAGGAGGAAACGTCGTAGATCTAACAGAGGTGGAAGGAGAACGCCTTAGAAATAGCGAAAATCGTAGCAGTGAGAACCCTAACGTGAAAAAGAACGAAAATAACAGAGAGTGAAATAACAAAACGCGCAGTATGTTATAATTTTAATGTTTACTAAAGGGGGCCTTAGAGGGCGCTTGTGGAAAAAAAGCGCCCTCTAAAGGGGGCCTAAGAGGGCGCTTATGAAAGCGCTCTCTAAGGCTTTCCAAAAGCGCTTTATAAACTGGAAATGCACATGGACTTATAGAGCGCTTTTTTAAAAGCGCCCTCTAAGGGTAACCTTAGAGGGCGCTTTCTAAAAAGCGCCCTGTATTGTTGTCCCTCTATCTCCTCCTTATTTTTTCACTTCACCTTAGAGGGCGCTTTATTACAAAAGCGCCCTCTAAAGTGCGCTGTCTATTCTAGTTGTTCGCTCCTTATTTTTTCGCTTCACTTTAGAGTGCGCTTTTGTAATAAAGCGCCCTCTAAGGTGCACGGTCTATTCCAGTTTTTGGCGTAGTGGCGGGAGTGAAAAGTTCCTAAAGAGGGTTTTTCATTGGTGGAGAGATAACTTTATTCTTGTCTATAAGGAAGATGAGTTGTCAGATTGGTCTATTTCTTCTACCACTAAGGTGGTCGGGTTGAGTGATTGGATAATTTGTTTGTTTATTGTGAAGTATTCTTTGTTATTTTGTATAGGGGTTTTCGAGGAGTTTTGGGGTTAGGCAGAGGAAAGGGAGTTGTTTTAGGTCTAGCTACGATGCGGTATGTTGTGGTATAAACTATTTGGACTATGCGTGATAATATTATTTTTTCAGGGACATCTTTCAGATTGCAGCTAAGAGACTTTGATTATTTGTCTTTCTTAGCACCAGTTTCACACGCATTCCCTCGTTTCTAACCTCTCTCTTCAAGACCGAATGGTATTATCCTCCGTAGGTATATGCTATATTGATAAGTAAAAATTCATACTTAAATTTCATTAAAATATCCTATAAAATATATTAAATTTTAAGTTATTAAAAAAATGATAGTGGCGCAGGTTGTTGCTGGTTTGTCCTTTATTTCTTTATAATCTTTATAATATATATTTATTTAAAAACTTAGATGATAACTCAACTAATTTGATTAAAAAATATAATTTATTGATCTGTATTCCCCCGTCTCATAAAGACGGTCATATTTGATCAATGCATGATTCTTAAAAAAATAATTAGATATGTTGATTTCAATAATAAAATTAATATTATTACTAGAATACCCTTATTAGTTATAGTTAATAGTATAATTGAATAAAGTGAAAGTTAATAAATAGAGATATAGTAGTGAAATAATAATAATAAATATTGTGATATTATAAAACGACAATCATTTTAAAATCGAAAAAATATGTAAAATGAAATATTTTTTATGAGATGGAAGAAATAATTTAATATCATAAAACTTATTTATATTAATTAAAAATCTTAAATGAATACACACTTTTTAACATAAAAAGTACATTTAAAATCGAAATCTAATACATCCTATAGCATTCTACCACTAATGAAGTGTTGGTATACTTTGCTCATATCTAAAGAAATCGTGAGGATCAACCCTAGATTTCACACGCACTAATCTTTCATAATTACCTTGATAATACTTGATCCCATAACTTCGAGCAATGTCATGTTTTATTGCATTACTAGGAATATTGGCACCAATATTAAGATCTCTATAATTAAGAAAAGCCTCCCTAGGTGATTTGGAAACAAGAGGGGTCATAAAATCAAAAAAAGACCTTGAAATATTCAAATAATGATTTTTTGCCTCAACTCCATCTTCTCCCCAAGATGTCAAATACTCAATCAAAAACAAGTTTCCTTTCCTATGAGGAAATGGAGTTTCTGATTCCGAAATCTCATCCATCTTCCCGCCATAAGGATTCCATTCCATTCTCACACGATCACTTTTTATCATAAACTCCCAAATCGATTCCAAATCACTCTTCGAAATCGGCTTCTTCACATAATCCGACATTGTTTTATAGTTTGTCAAAAGAGGCTCTTTGGGGACATCAAGCAAAACTTCAAGATTGGTTCCAATTGGATAATTGTACCAAAAAAGAGTTGAATTCACCCATGGAATTTCAATACACTCACTACTCTTCAAACCTAATTCAGGTAAACTTTCATTCAACAAAGGCATTAGTTTATCAGTTAGTCCCAAAAACATGCCAATGAAAGTAACGTTCACACTCTTTTTACCCTTTTGAGTATCATTCACTACGTCATACATAGTTCTTAAGAAAAGATTTTCATCCAATTTTGAAGCAATTTTTTGCCATTTGTAAACAACACTGGTTGCATCTTTTTCAACACTTCTTTGCACTTTGAAAACAGTGACTTTTGGTGTCACAGAAACAAGTTTAATTTTCCATGAAAGAATAACACCAAAACTAGCTCCACCACCACCTCTTATAGCCCAAAACAAATCTTCTCCCATTGATTTTCTATCAAGGATATTACCATTAACATCAACAATTTTCGCATCGATAATATTATCAACAGAAAGACCAAATTTTCTCATTAAATTACCATATCCACCACCGGAGAAATGACCGCCGGTACCTACCGTAGGACACACCCCAGCTGGAAAAGCATGAACGTTACTCTTCTGTGCTATATGATAATAAACCTTACCAAGTGTTGCACCTGCTTCAACCCATGCCGTTTCAGTTTTAATGTCGATATTAACTGAATCATGATGAAACATGTCAAGTATAATGAAAGGAACGTCTGATACATATGAAAGGCCTTCGGTATCGTGGCCGCCGCTTCGGATTCTGATTTGAAGGCCGTGGTTTTTGGCACATATTATTGTTCCTTGAACATGCGACTCGTGGAGGGATGTTATGATTGCAAGAGGCTTTGGTGCTGTTGGTGAGGAAAATCTGTTGTTGTACGTGTGCATGTGTAAGATGGATAAGAATGAAGAGTTTTTTGGAGTGTAGATTGCGTGGGATGCAGGGTACGAAGGTGGAGAATAATGGTTTGAAAGACATTCGATAAAGTTTTCAAGGGCTAGTGATGATGATGATGAATATGAAGTTGTAACAAGAAGAGAAAGAACTAACGTTAGAGTTGAAAGAAAAAAGGAACAAGTTTTGATGGTAATATCCATCGTAGAGATGGTTGGTTGGTAATGAATTTTGATGTTAATGTTGTGTTAACATTCAAAATAATACCTGATGTATTTATAAAGGCTAAAACAAGGCATGTTAATTGGATTCTTATGTGAAAAACTTTGTAATTAACAAATAATCTTAGACTTTGTCATTTTTTGACTAGACTTATGAACTTAGACTAAATAGAATATAAATAATCTAATAGCAATGTCAAGAATATCATCCTCTCTAATTATCATAAAATTTTATTGAATAATATAAATCAATCGATAATTACTTTAAATGAATAATATTTTTTGGTTGATTTTCTATTCATATTGATTTATTAAAAAAATATATTAGATTATAAAAAATATACTATACTATATTAGAACTTAATTTATATACAGATTGAGTCTAAAGTTTTTTTACATAAAAGGCCAAAAGGGTCAATATCTATACTTCGTTTACAAAAGATATAGTATCTATAATTTTTTTTTCATTTAAATGTTAGAGTTTGTATTATGTTTTTTTAGAAAGCTTATATAGGTGTTAAGTTTTTTATATATATGTTAGGAATATGGAAAAATATTGTTAATTGAAAGACATGTCTAAATTGAATCATTTAAATGGTTAATAAACTGAAATATATATTATAAATAATTTAATTAAATAAATTTAAGTTAAAAAACAATTTAAATTGATTAACAAATGGTTTTAAATTATAATTACTTTATAAAAATATTTGTTCCTCAAATAAACAAAACTACAAAAAATTCCCAAAAATAGAAAAGCAATCCTAAAAAAATTATATTTTTTATAAAAAAAAACTTTTCTGAAAATAAGAAAAATTGTGAATTAAAAAAATTAGAAACTAAAAAAACAATTTTATGAAAAAAATGTTATTTAAATGTTATTGTAAAAATGAGTTTTAAAATATAAAAATGATTTATAAATACAAATCTATTACAAACTTGTTCTAGATTGTTTTTAAACTTAATTAAAATTACTTTAATAATTAAATGTTTTTTATTGTTGTAATTATTAAAAATTGAATTAATGTCATTATATAGTGCTCTTTGTAAATCACAAACAACCCTAATATATACAATCTCTCTTCGTATAAAGTCTCCCTCTTTCTGATTTCTAGAGTTCCCAATAAATGTCTTGTGAATTCTAAGAATTGAAAGAGGGAAATTTGAAAAATGTATAAGACAACTCATCAAAATATGTGATGATTGATTGTACATGCTAAGATGTTCTTTGTATAACCTTTGAAAATTATTTATTCTATAATAAAATAAAAATATTATTAAGTAAATATACTAAATAAGATTAGATTTTTCTTCCGTCTATAAAAAAAATTAAATTATACTTATTCTAGAATATTCTTTAAATTACTGTATTTATATAATATGTGAAAATTATCTAAAAATGTGAAAAAGATTTTATCTCGATTACAAGTGAAATAATTAAAGATGACATAAAAACTTTTCATCATATTCTTTGGTTTCAGAATAATTTAGGGGTTAGTTGAAATAGTCATTGTTTCAATCTCATCAACAACATTTTTTTAAAACTATATAGTGCATGTCACATACCTCTCGATTTTTGTTAATAACTAAAGAAAAAAAGACGGTATTTACTTCAATTTGATATAATAATCAAGGGGATAAATTTTTTTTTGATTATTTATTTTAAATCTCATTTGACTGTCATATATAATTTTTTACGTCAAAACTATAAATTTGCTGACAAAATAAGTTCATTTTATTTTATACATAACATAAATCCAGAATATCAAATTTACTTTGGTTACAAAAATCAAATATATACATATCCAAAATGGAACACATATACCAAATTTTATTTAAAAACTTGATTTTTTAAAATTTTATTTTGTTTCCAAAAATAAAAATAAAATTGTAAAAGTTAGTTTTAAAATACAAAACTAGTTTATAAATACAAAATGATTACAAATCAATTTTTTCAAACTTTTTCTAAATTGTTTTTAAACTGAATTAAAACTACTTTAACAATTATATTTTTTTCTATTGTAATTATTAAAAATTAAAGTAATGTGATTATTCAGTGCTCTTTGTAAATCACAAACACCCCCGATATATACAATCTCTCTTTGTATAAAGTCTTCCTCTTTCTAATTCTTAGAGTTCACAATACATGTCTTGTGAAAGAGGAAAATTTGGAAATTTTTATGACAACTCATCAAAATCTCTGATGATTGATTGTACATGTTAAGAGGTTTTTTTTAATAACCTTTGAAAAATATCTTTTAATAATAAAATAAAAATACTATTAAATAAAGGATTTAATTGATATAGTAATTAATCCCTTAAATAAATATACTAAATAAGATTAACTTTTTCTTCCGCCTATAAAAAATATTAAATTATACTTGTTTTGGGATATATTTTAAATTACTATATTTATATAATATGGAAATATATCACTATTACAAAAAATTATCTCAGATACGAATGAGATTTTATCTCGGTCACACAAACGAAGTAACTAAAGATAACATAGATTTTTTTCATAATTTTCATTGATTTCAGAATAACCTAGAGAATAATTGAAATAGTCATTGATTCGATCTCCTCTATAACATTTTTTTATTTTCAAAAATATACAGTGTGCAACACATATCTCTCGTTTTTTTGCTAATAATCGAAGGAAAAACGACTCTATTTACATTGGTTTGATATAATAATCAAGGGGAATAACCTTTTTTTTTTCTATTTATAATTTATTTTAAATTTAATTTTGAATGACCTATATAATTTTTGAATTTAATTGATATACACTGTCAGTGTAAATTTTTTACAGAGTTAGTAAATTATAACCGTTGGATATTGTGACAAGTTTGACTTTTATTTTTAAAATCTATAAAGTAATGCAAACGTGTGATGGTAATGAATAGATAGTGTAAAACTTTTTACACTGACCATGCATATTAATTAATCTCATAATTTTTTTACACCAAAACTATAAAATTTTTGATAGAATCATATCATTTTAGTTTATATATAACATAAACATAGAATATCAAATTTACTTTGTTTACAAAACTAAATATGCACGTATCTAATGTGTTGGAATAATATATATATTGATCCTATGTTCCTGATAACAAAAGAATAACAAGATCAATAAAACAATATGCGGAAATAGAATTAGAGGTTTTACCTCCAGCCATTGTTGCAGTGTTGTGAGTGCACTGCCTTTGATTCTTCCAAGCTCTTGCTCTCTCACTATAGATGGTGTATTTCTTTTGCGATGAGAGAAAGCTTTGGGGACCAAAGACTATTTATATGCTTGATTCTACTAGCAAGAATTTAAAGCCATTAAAACTCATTACCACCCAATTAAATGGTCATATCAATTTACATTAAAACCAAAATAAATCATACCCTTTTCAGAACCAAAATCCCAAAGCTATGGACCACATTAAAATTGGTTTCTTATTATTAATAATTATTATAATAAAAATAAGAAACCATTACATTCTCCCACTTGGTCCATAGAACTGATTATTGGCATAAATGAGTCATGGAAAATTTACTCAAGAAATAAACATGTGAATCATAGAGATAGTCCCTCTTAAAGTGAGTAGTCTCATCTATGTATTACAACATGTCTATTTTCAAGTATATATCTGTAATATGGTGTCGCTACGCGAAAAATACAGAGTCGCCATCGGTTTTTATTTATTCCAAAGGAAAGGGAAAATATCGAGAAAACCCCAAAGTATGGTCGTCGCAACCACGAACAGGTTTGGAAGTCGGTTATGCAAGGGGAAGGTATTAGCACCCCTCGCATCCATGGTACTCCGTGAGAACCATCTAGGATGTTTGCGCTTACGTGTGTATTGTTTATCGAATGCTTGCTTGCCAAAGGTTTGCGGAGTGGAGGTAGATTTTAAATTAGTGTGCTCGCCAAGGAATGGATCCTCGTGCCTACGTATGTCCACTTGTTGAAGTGAGAAATCAGAGCCTTCGTAGTTCGTGGGTTTAAATTGTTTGGTTTGTTTTGTTGATTTTATTACCTTGAAGAAGGATTTTCGATGGTGTCGCCCTAAGGCTCAAACAAAAGGTTTGAATGCGTTGAATTGTTTTTAGGTTTTGAAGAAAATATTATTGATTTCGGATTGCACTAAAGACTATGGATAAAGGTGAATACCTCAAACGGTCAAGCCACACGTCTTGTGTTCGAAGCATTCAGAATGAGTGTAGGAAAGCTCCAGTCACATACCTTCTTTATCGCTTAAGGCTCGTGACGTACGATCCTAATCGCCATTTATTGTGTTTTTGAGTTTGATTTGAGAAAGAGACCGCTTGACGTTAGATCAAGGGTTTGTTTATTGGTTTGATTTGAAAAAGAGACCGCTTGACGTTGGATCAAGGGTTTGATTATCGATTTTGAATGGGTGAACGTTCCTAATGCCTAAGGAGTAACTATAAAGCAATAAACGAAAGCAAATAAATGCGTACATCAAAAAGGGGAGGGAGTACATGTAAAGTACAAGGGAGTGCAGAAAATAAAAGGTCTCATTGTCAGGTAGGCCAAGAGAAAGTCATGTGTGTGCAATTGTATCCTAAATTAGAAAGCATGCAAAATTATCCTATTTCTAACACTAGGGGTACAATCGTCATTTCACCATTTATGGATTAATATTGAACTAAATTTCTATTTACGAAATTCTAATTAAAGTCATTTCTAAAATCTAAGTAATTCTAATTATTCTAAATCCTAAATTAATCTAAATTTAATACTCCTAATTAAACTCTAGAATTCTAACATTATTTTTTTAATCCTAATTCTAAATTAAAAAAATCTAATAATATTTCTAATATCTTCTAAACTTAATTCTAAAATTCTAAAATTATTACTAATGCTTTTAATTGAAAATCTAAGTTTAACTATCTAAAATTTCTAATAATCCTAATTACTTCTAATCCTAAAGTTATTGAATTCTAGTATTACAAAAATTTAATTAACATGTAATTAACACACAATTAACATGAAATGGGCCCTGGTGACTTGTTAGGGAAAAGCCCAACGGTGGGGGTGTATGTGGATTAGTGGAGGCTCCAAGAGAGAAATGAACGGGCCTAGAGGCCCACAGTCCACGCATGATACTCTAGAGAGGGGTACCGATACCAAGTATCCTCAGACACATAAGGTTCAGCACACCGACGACGGAATCGACGACGAGCGGCGGTGGAAACGGCAGAGCAAGGACGACACAGCGAATCCCAAACCTCAGTGCTGAAACAACGACGACATCTCCGTCTCTGGACGCGCAAAGCTTGACCTTCTCCAAATCGTGGCGCATCAAGCGAAGCAACACCAATTCGCAACTCAAAACCATCGTCGAACCTACCTTCTTGCTTCACCAATTTAAACAGTAAAATCTAAATGTGGAGGTTGAATCGGAAAACTCACAAAATAGGTATCGCATATTTCCGCTCTGATTTTCGCTCGATCCTTCTTCTTGAGCTCTTCTGAGAGGGCTTTGCGTCATTGTTGTTCGATGCGGAATGGAGAACGTGATTCGTTTCCGTACGGTGCAGGTGTCGAATCTTTCGTCGAATTTTCGATCGATTCTTCATCCTCTTC
Source organism: Lathyrus oleraceus (assembly GCF_024323335.1). Taxonomy (NCBI): domain Eukaryota; kingdom Viridiplantae; phylum Streptophyta; class Magnoliopsida; order Fabales; family Fabaceae; genus Lathyrus; species Lathyrus oleraceus. Next base: position 187,747,144 of record NC_066585.1, read on the forward strand.
TCCGCTTCTGCTATGAACTTCTTCTTTGTTGAACTCGTGCTTGCAGGTTATGGTTTGTTGAGGATGGCACCGGTGCTTTGCACTTCCGTTGAGGACAGATGATGAAGGGCGAACTGTTCTTCTGGAGAAGGATGCTAACCGGTGAGAACTCAGTTCCTGTTTTTGATTCTTCCTTTCTCAATCAGCTTCTTCTTCTCTCTCAGCTCTTTAACTTTCCATTTTTCTGTCACGAGCTTTATTATGAGTTCGTTAGATACTGTTGGAGCAGGGTGGTTATGGAGTTAAAAGGTGGATAGATGATTCGAATTAGGTTGAAGGTGAAGGGAGTGAAGGAGTCAGAAATGAGGTTGAAGGTGGAGGAAGGTTCGGTGAATGGAGATTACGGTTATGGATTCGCAGTGGTTGAAGGTTTGGCGACTAGAGATTACGGTTATGGAGGTTGTAAGAAGAAGAAGAATCTGGAAGGGGTCTTGAGAGAGGTGAAGATTTGTGAATTTTATAGAGTGATGAGAGTGAGATTAGAAGTTAGGAAGTTTGTTAGATTTGTCATTGGATTGTAAAATTATGCAGGTTGTTATTTATGCAGTGAATTTGTCATTGAAATGGATTACATCGCCGGCTTAATTGGCTTGTGTGTACTAATAATAGATAAGAATAAGTTGTTCCAATAATTAAGTGTAACCAACCATTCCTATTACTATGCATATGAGTTGGTATAGTTTGAATTATTCAGTGCTTAATACTAGGAATCAACAATAGGGTTCCCTTAAGATTAAGAATTAGTTATACACTCAAGTATCACTTATATCTATAAATACTCAGCATTTATGGCTGGAACAGAAGATAGAAGAATCATTCTCTTTATGGTATTCAGAGCGTAAAGCTTAAAAGCACTTTTTTTTTCCGATCCTTGTTATGGCTTCTGAACCGACGCCCACTATGTCAACACCAGCCGACAAACTGATTGTCTTGAATGCTGGTTCTCAACTCTCCATTAAACTTGATGGAGACAATTATCCTGCCTAGAGAATTCAATTCATGGCTCTTTTAACAGGCTATGATCTTCTAGGTTATATTGATGGAACTACACCTTGTCCATCAAAACAGCTCGAAAGCGATACCACCGTTGGCAATCTAGCCTTCACGAATTGGGTTCGACAAGATCAACTCATTCTACATGGTATTGTATCTTCAGTGGCTGCAACAGTGGTCACACACTTAGGAACTGTCAAAAGTTCCAAACAAGAATGGGAGATCCTTAAAACCATGTATGCGGGCCGCTCAAGAGTGCGGATTATTGCGCTCAAACAACAAATTTCCAATTTCAAAAAAGGAAATCAATCGATGGCTACATATCTACAAGGGATAAAGGCAATTTCAGATGAACTCTCAATCGTTGATCATCCCCTTGATGAAATTGATCTTGTTATTCACACTCTCAATGGTTTGAGTGCTGAGTATCGTGAAATTTCCGCTGCACTTAGAAGCAGAGAAAGTCCTGTTGCATTTGCTGAACTTCATGAAAAACTGATGGATTTTGAAACAATTCATCATCAAGCTGATCCACGTGCAGTTGACAATGTGATTGCCACTGCCAATGCAGCCACAAGAACAAAAAACTATCACCACAAAAACAACAACAACCGCAACCCTTCACCAACTTTGCGGAATGGCGAAAATAAGGTGGTATGTCAGTTTTGTGACAAGGCTGGTCACACTGCTAAGGTTTGCTACAGAATTAAGGGATTTCCTAAACGAAACGACCCTAAACCAACAGCGAACTTTGCTCAGAATCAGGCTGCAACACGACATGGTAACTGGGTCATGGATACAGGAGCATCTCATCGTATTGCTCAGGACCTACAACAGCTTACCTTTGAAGGTGAGAAAAACAAGAAAGGGGGGGTTTGAATTGTTTGGAAAAATAAGCGCTTTTTCAAAATGAAAATCACACAAGGATTTTATACTGGTTCGCTTATAACACAAAGCTACTCCAGTCCACCCGGCCGAGGTGATTTCGCCTTCAACAAGGACTTAATCCACTAATCTTGAAAGATTACAAACAACGTCTAAGAGAAAAATCTCTTAGTCCTCTCAAGTATACAGACTACACAGAGTCACTTGAGGAAATCAACAAACAATAGATGAAAGATTTATGTAATCTAGAGTGCTTCTAAGATAAGCTAATATTACAATAGTAAGAACAAAGTGATTCACGTTATAAGCAAAAGCTTCGTGAAGATTTAGAGAGCAAGAACGTTTTCTTGTGCGTTGATGTTTCAGTATATTTTTCCTTGTATGTATTGTATATTGAATGTTGATTTGCAGTCCTTTATATAGATGAGTGAGGTAGTGGTTGAAACTGATGAGTAATAAAATGAATTTACGCCATAACATAAATAGCTTCTGCAGGATAACTTTCTCTCCTTGAAATGACTACTTACCACATATAGTATCTTCTTTATTGAAATTGGAGATTAACGTCTCTTTCTGTATTAGGAAATCCATTTGCAATCCTTTACTTGACTTTAACGTTACTCTTTCATAATTAGTATTTCCATGATCAGAGTCTTCGTGTATCTGAGAATCTTGGAGTCTTGTTTCTGATGTTGATCTCTTTTGAGTTCTGATGGATTCTTCAGATAGCGCTGATAAGTTCTGGAGTTTAGAGATAGCGTTGATCAGAGTCAGAACTTCTAGAGCTTACTTCTTGTTCAGATGCTTCTGATACTTTGCTGTTTTGCTCAGAGTTGGACTTCCTTGAACGTGTTTCTACTTCAGATGCTTCTTATCTTCTGATAATTTGTATCTGATCTGGTTCTGTATCTGATGACATCATCAGATCTCTTCCTTCTTTCTTTAGAACCCTGCACACTTAGAAACTTTTCGTTAGGGTGCCATTTTTGGTTTCATCCTTTGTTATCATCAAAATCAAGGAATCTGTTGTAGAACAATTTTTGTTCTTACAATCTCCCCCTTTTTGATAATGACAAAACAAACTTAATTAGCAGATGAAACATGAATAATGTTAGATCAGATAGACAGAAGCTCCCCCTGAGATAGTGCTAGGGAGTTCAGAAGTTCTTACCAGAGCTTCTAAGTAAAGAGGTTTCTTGATACCTTCTGCAATTTCTTAAGTCCAGGTTAGATAAATTTATTTTTAAGAAAAATATGTTGCAGAATGCTTAAGGTATTTAGACAATATTTTCATCAGAGCTATTAATGACTTCTCCCCCTTTTTGTCAGAATCAAAAAGACATACCAAAAAATAAATAATTGAAGAGAAAAACATTGTATTCAGATAAAAGCACAAAGGCAACAAGAACAGGAAAACATCAGAATCAGAGAAAGCAAGTAAAACAATAGGCAAGCAAAAAAAATATCCTAAGTGCCTAGGGGTTCGGAGGCGGAGGCATTCTCTGAAGCAACATAGCCAGCATGTTCTGAATGTTGTCGTTGACAGTATCTTGCTTGTCCATTCTGGCACGGAGTTCATTTTGATCTTGCTTAAGTTCTTTCAGAGTCTGAAGAACCATAGGGATAACAGAAGAGGACTCCCCCAGAGTCAGAGCCTGCTGTGCTTCAGCAGCAGCCTGTGCTTCAGCTTCAGCAGCAGCTTGTGCTTCTGCATCCGCCAGAGCCTTAGCTTCAGCTTCCTTTAACCTTAGGATTTCAGCTTCCTTTGCTCTTTCTTCTTCCAGTCTTCTAGCCTCTTCTTCAACTTCTCTTGCTAACCTCTCTTCTTCCAGCCTTCTGGCTTCAGCTTCGCGTGCGAGTCTTTCCTGGAGTCTTGCCTCAGCATCTCTGATGTAGCCATTTCTGACTTGTTCAGAGATGTTCTTCAGTCTAAAAGCCTCAGAGGTCATCCAGCCAATGACTCTGTTCCAGTGTGTCCTTACAGAGTCAGGATCATCACTGATTTCAGAGTTAGTGGTCAGAGACTTGACCTTTTGTACTGAAGCCCCTGCGACCAGCATGATGGCTTCCTCAAGGGTAGGTATAGAAAGGTCAGGTTCAGAGGTATGAGGTGGAGATGTTGGAGGGCTGAGATTTAGAGTTAGAGGTTCTGGTTCAGTTTCTGATTCAGGTTGAGGTTCAGATCTTTGGGGTGAAGCGTAAAGAGGGTTTAAGTCTAATGGTTCAGATTCAGCGGAGATGTTTGAAGGTGGGATATCAGAGGTGTGGAGGTCAGAGGGTTGAGTTTCAGAGGGTTGGTCTTCAGAAGTAATGTTGGTTGTTTGTTCTGGTGGAGGGGAAGTTGCTTCAGATTGTGTTTGTTTTTGTTGTTGTGAAGCAAGGTTTTGAGCCTGAATTTGGGCTAAGGTTGGGGAGTCAGGGTCAGAGTATTCTTGGTCAGAGGAGATAGAAAGCTATGGTGGTGATTCTGGTTCTGAAGATGATGAAGAGGAAGTGCTTTGGTTCATTTGTTCAGGTTCAGAAGGAGGTATGAATGTACGGGCGATATTTAGAATTGGTGAAGGTTGTGAAGTTCTGGTGGTTGAAGGTGGGATTTCAGAGGTTGTATAAATGGGTGGTGTTGGGAGAGGATTAGAGGAAGGGGTAGAGGAAACCATTAGAGGTTCAGAGGAAAGAGGAGGAACAGACGTACCAGTAGAAATTTGCAGAGGAGCTGGAGATCTGCTTCCAGAAGATTCTCCAAGTCTGGCCTTCTTTGCCTGTGATGCTATCTTCTTCTCAGAGAGACCTCTCTTGTATCTGACGAAGTCTTCTTCTGAATCCAGACAATCGTCGAGGCTGAAGTCAGATATGTCAACACCTTCATCCAGCAGACGCTGAAGATAGATAGCAACAGCATCTCTGGGTTCATTCTTGAAGAACCTGGCAAGACCATGAGGCATCTTCCTCTGATCTTTCAAAGAATCCCAGGATGTGTCCAGAGTGGGTTTGACTTGAATCTTCTTGATTATTCCCATACTCTTGAGATTTCTGGCGTTCAGAGGCTTCCCAGTATCTATTGCCAGATCATCCATCAGTTTGGTCTTTTCCAGATGATCTACCAGTCCATTCTCGATGAAAACATCAGATAGCAATCTTCCCAGAGGGATGTAGGATCTGGGCTTCATGTTATTTCTGGTTTCCTTGACAGAATCTCTGAGGTATCTGAAGAGAAGTGCAGGAAGGCAGATCTTCACACCCTTTTGAATGCAATACAGAATACATTTCTGATCTGCATTGATGTAATAAGATGAGTTAGATGCTGGGCGGTGGTGAATAGTTCCCAGAATGATCTTCAGCCACACTCTGAGGTTTTGATGCAGCTCTTTGTTCTTTGAAGGATTTCCTTCAGTGTTGGGTTTGAAGATGGTTGGATTGATTACATCAGTAATGCGCTTTGACCTAGGAGGGATGTTGTAAATCCTTTTTCCTCCATCTCTCTCCATGTTCAGTAAAGAGGCAATTGACCCTTCAGTAATTACAATCTTTACCCCCAGAACATAGGAGACGATGAAATGGTCATCTGCATCTGCAAATCTCCAGAACTCCTTGATGAGAAGTGGGTAAACAGGACCATAAAGCCTTTGGAAGTAGTTTTCCCACCCTTGTTGACGAAGTTCTTGAGTAAGATCAACGCCATTTCTCCTCAGGTTGTCAAAATCTACTAGCGTTTCACACAACACTTCCAGTCCTTCAAAAGGGGTTGATAGGTTAATATGGCGTTCACGGTCAAGAACATGGGGTTCCTTGTAAACAGGGGTGATGGAGACGCCTGTAACCGTTGGAGTTGGAATGCTTGAAGTTTGAGCAGTTGAGCTTGATTCCATTTGTTGAGAAAAGTTAAACACTTCTTGTTGTTGAGCGTCCATGGTGAAGAAAAAGATGAAGATTGATGAAGATGAAGAGTTTGCAGAGAATGCTTCAGAGAGGTTTAGGGTTTTAGAGTGAGTGAGAGTGATAAGTGTGTGAAATGTGAGAAAAGTGTTTATATACTCTAAGTAAAACACATGCAAAACGACACATAATATTGTGTTAGCACAAGAAACAAGTTAGCACGCTTGGGGGAAAAATGATTACAGCTAATTAATGAATGTCTAATCCCAACAGTACGCACACTGCTCAAGGAGATTTCAAACGTCTGTCCTTTGAATTTCTTTTGACAGTTGTCTAGAAATTCTAGGGTTAGACGCTTAGTGCTCCACGTGTTGATGTATCTGATCTTCAGGAATACCAAAAGATTGGTTCATGGAGATTTCTAACTCAGATATCTTCTTAACTGGTAGAAGTATCAGAGTCAGAGGCAGAAGCACATTTGTTTATATCAGAGTCTCATTTTACATTTTCAGAGCCACACTTCATTCAGGGCAATTTTTAATGTTCAGATTTTCTAAGATGAAAAGAAATCTATCTTCAGCTAGAGGCTTAGTAAAAATATCTGCCCATTGATGTTCTGTATCAATGAACTTCAATGTTACTATCCCTTTCTGAACATAGTCTCTGATAAAATGATGTTTTATTTCAATGTGTTTGGCTCTGGAATGTAGAATGGGATTCTTACTTAAACAAATAGCAGCAGTATTATCACAAAAGATAGGAATGTTACTCTCAAAGATTTGCAGATCTTCTAACTGATGCTTCATCCCGAGCATCTGAGTTGTGCACAGTGATGCTGAGATGTATTCTGCTTCTGCAGTTGATAGAGCAATTGTTGATTGTCTTTTGCTAGCCCAGGATATCAGATTGTTTCCCAGAAGCTGGCAATTTCCAGAAGTGCTTTTTCGTTCTATTCTATCTCCTGCATAATCTGCATCACAGTAACCCGAGAGTCTATACTCTGATGTTTTCTCATACATCAGGCCCAGGTTAGGAGTTCCTTTCAGATACTTAAGAATTCTCTTAACTGCTGTTAAATGAGATTCTCTAGGATCTGATTGGAATCTGGCACAAGGACAGACACTAAAGAGAATATCAGGACGAGTAGCAGTCAGATAGAGAAGAAAGCCTATCATACCTCGATAGAGCTTCTGACAAACCTTGTTGCTTACCTCTTCCTTTTCAAGAATGCAAGTTGGGTGCATGGGAGTTTTTGCAGAGTTGCATTCAGTCATGTCAAACTTCTTCAGAACATCTTTAATATATTTACTTTGATGGACGTACGTGACTTCTGAAGTTTGATTAATTTGAATTCCCAGAAAGAACTTTAGTTCTTGCATTAAACTCATTTCAAATTCTGCCTGCATTAACTTAGAAAATTCTTGGCAAACAGAGATATTAGCAGAACCAAAAATAATATCATCAACGTAAATCTGGCATATCATGAGATCATTTTTAAGGTTCTTACAGAAGAGTGTGGAATCAACTTTCCCTCTGATAAAATTTTGTTCCAGAAGAAAATTGCTTAAACGTTCATACCAAGCTCTGGGAGCTTGTTTAAGTCCATATAAAGATTTTTTAAGTTTAAAAACATGTTCTGGAAAGTTTGAATTTTCAAAACCTGGAGGTTGATTGACATACACTTCTTCTGAAATATAACCATTAAGAAATGCACTCTTGACATCCATTTGATATAATTTAATAGAATGGTTAATGGCAAAAGATACAAGAAGACGAATAGATTCTAACCTTGCGACTGGAGCAAAAGTTTCATTATAATTAATACCTTCTTGTTGACTATAACCTTGAGCTACCAGTCGAGCTTTGTTTCTGACGACTTCTCCTTTCTCATTCAGCTTGTTTCTGAATACCCATCTGGTTCCAATAACGTGAGTGCCTCTGGGCTTTGGAACAAGATCCCAGACATCATTCTTTGTGAATTGATCTAATTCTTCTTGCATGGCTGAAACCCAGTCGTTATCTTGAAGTGCTCCATCACAGGACATAGGCTCAATCAGAGACACTAGTCCCAAAGGAGTATCTTCAGAGGTTCTGAAGGTAGATCTGGTTCTGACAGGTTCGTCCTTATTTCCCAGAATCAAATCTTCAGATACGTTGATACGACTTTTAACTTTCTTTGGGATTTCTGGGGTTTTAATTTCTTCAGAGTTCTGAGTGACAGTTGCTTCTGGAGCTTTATCAGAACCTGCAAGGGTGATTTCTAAATCTGCAAAATCTTCAACTAGCTTTGACTTTTCAGGGTCAAGCTTATCATCAAATCTGACATGAATTGATTCTTCCACAATTTTGGTTTCTGTGTTGTATACTCTGTAGCCTTTAGAGCGTTCTGAGTATCCTAACATAATACCTTTCTGTGCTTTGGAATCAAACTTGTTCAGATGTTCTTTAGTGTTTAAAATAAAGCAAGAACATCCAAAAGGATGAAAATATGAAATGTTTGGTTTTCTTCCTTTACACAGTTCATAGGGAGTCTTTTCCAGAATAGGTCTTATAGAGATTCTATTCTGAATGTAACATGCTGTATTTACAGCTTCTGCCCAAAAGTGCTTTGCTACATTAGTTTCATTGATCATGGTTCTGGCCATCTCTTGGAGTGTCTTATTCTTCCTCTCTACAACTCCATTTTGTTGTGGAGTTCTAGGGCAGGAGAAATCATGGGATATTCCATTTGAGTCAAATAATTCCTCAAAATCTTTGTTTTCAAATTCCCCACCATGATCACTTCTGACTCTAATAATTTTAGAGTCAAATTCTTTTTGCACTTTGGAACAGAAATTGGTGAATACAGAGTGAGACTCACTCTTGTGCTTTAGGAATTTCACCCATGTCCAGCGGCTGTAATCATCAACAATTACTAGTCCATACTTCTTTCCATTGACTGATGCTGTTTTCACAGGACCAAATAAGTCAATGTGGAGAAGTTCCAGAGGTTTAGAGGTAGAAACAACATTTTTCTTTTTAAAAGACGTTTTTGAAAATTTTCCTTTCTGACATGCTTCACACAAAGCATCTGAAGAAAACTTCAGTTTAGGTAGGCCTCTGACTAACTCGAGTTTATTTAGCTGAGAAAGTTTCCTCATGCTAATGTGGCCCAAGCGTCTATGCCATATCCATTTCTCTTTGTGAACAGACATCAGACATTTAACATTTTGTTCTTTTAAATCAGAAAGATTAATTTTATAAATGTTGTTTTTCCTCTTGCCTGTGAAAAGGACAGAGCCATTGTTCTGATTAATGGCTTTACATGTTTTTTGATTAAAGATTACATCATAACCGTTATCACTTAATTGACTTATGGATAACAAGTTATGCATTAATCCTTCTACATAAAGAACATCAGATATAGAGGGAAGAGTACCATTACCAATAGTTCCGGAGCCTCTGATCCTTCCTTTCTGATCTCCTCCGAAGCCTACAAATCCAGCGTCTTTAAGTTCCAGACTTTGGAACATAGACTTTCTTCCCGTCATGTGTCGCGAGCATCCAGAGTCCAGGTACCATGACTGGTGTCTGAACTTTGCTGCATAGGATATCTCTTCAGATTCTTCATCTGAGCTACTCCTGGATGTGGTAGCCATAAGTGCCACATTGGCCTGTTCATCAGAGTCAGATTCTGATGATCCAGATTCACTATCATCCCAGGTAGCCATTAGTCCTTTCTTTGTCCTGAAGGTATTTTTCTTGAAGCTTTCTTTTCTAGGGTTGTCTTTCTTTAGCTTGGGGCATTCATTCCTGTAATGACCTGTTTCTTTACATTCATAACAGGTAATATCTTTGTTAGATTTACCTTTTGAAGTTGATTCTGATCGATCCCCTCTGGGTCTTGATCTTCTGAAGTTGTTGTTCCTCTTTTTCCAGAGTTGCTTAACTCTTCTGGTTAGTAGGGACAATTCTTCTTCAACATCAGAGTCTTCTGGTTCAGAGTTGTCAGCATCTTCAGTTTCTGCCTAGAGAGCTTTGGTTCTGTCAAGTTTGCGTCTTTCAGGTCTGGACTTTAATGCTACAGACTTGTTCCTTTTCTGAGGCTCATCTTCCTCTAGTTCTATCTCATGGCTTCTGAGAGAACTGACAAGTTCTTCAAGGCTAATATTGTTCAGATCCTTTGACAGCTTCAGAGCAGTAACCATAGGTCTCCATTTCTTTGGCAGACTTCTGACTATCTTTTTGACATGGTCTGCAGTTGTGTATCCTTTGTCTAGAACTTTGAGACCTGCAATCAGAGTTTGGAATCTAGAGAACATTGCCTCTATGGCTTCATCATCCTCCATTTTGAAGGCTTCATATTTCTGGATAAGCGCCAGAGCCTTTGTCTCTTTGACTTGAGAGTTTCCTTCATGAGTCATCCTTAGAGAGTCAAGTATGTCTTTGGCTGTTTCTCTGTTGGTGATCTTTTCATACTCGTTGTAAGATATAACATTTAGGAGTATGGTTCTGGCCTTGTGATGATTCTTGAAAACTCGTTTCTGATCATCTGACATCTTACTTCTGGGAACTTCAGCTCCATCCTCTGTGACAGGAGGTTTGTATCCATCTGTGACAATGTCCCAGAGTTCAGCATCATAGCCTAGAAAGAAACTTTCAATTCTATCTTTCCAGTAATCAAATTTCTCTCCATCAAAGACAGGAGGCTTAGCATTGTAACTATCCTTTTCATTTGTGTGGGCCATAGTTTTTCTCTTTCTGGATCTCTCTACACTGTTAAGTGTTTGATTAGAAAATCAATAACAGAGCCGGAGCTCTGATACCAATTGAAGGTGAGAAAAACAAGAAAGGGGGGGTTTGAATTGTTTGGAAAAATAAGCGCTTTTTCAAAATGAAAATCACACAAGGATTTTATACTGGTTCGCTTATAACACAAAGCTACTCCAGTCCACCCGGCCGAGGTGATTTCGCCTTCAACAAGGACTTAATCCACTAATCTTGAAAGATTACAAACAACGTCTAAGAGAAAAATCTCTTAGTCCTCTCAAGTATACAGACTACACAGAGTCACTTGAGGAAATCAACAAACAATAGATGAAAGATTTATGTAATCTAGAGTGCTTCTAAGATAAGCTAATATTACAATAGTAAGAACAAAGTGATTCACATTATAAGCAAAAGCTTCGTGAAGATTTAGAGAGAAAGAACGTTTTCTTGTGCGTTGATGTTTCAGTATATTTTTCCTTGTATGTATTGTATATTGAATGTTGATTTGCAGTCCTTTATATAGATGAGTGAGGTAGTGGTTGAAACTGATGAGTAATAAAATGAATTTACGCCATAACATAAATAGCTTCTGCAGGATAACTTTATCTCCTTGAAATGACTACTTACCACATATAGTATCTTCTTTATTGAAATTGGAGATTAACGTCTCTTTCTGTATTAGGAAATCCATTTGCAATCCTTTACTTGACTTTAACGTTACTCTTTCATAATTAGTATTTCCATGATCAGAGTCTTCGTGTATCTGAGAATCTTGGAGTCTTGTTTCTGATGTTGATCTCTTTTGAGTTCTGATGGATTCTTCAGATAGCGCTGATAAGTTCTGGAGTTTAGAGATAGCGTTGATCAGAGTCAGAACTTCTAGAGCTTACTTCTTGTTCAGATGCTTCTGATACTTTGCTGTTTTGCTCAGAGTTGGACTTCCTTGAACGTGTTTCTACTTCAGATGCTTCTTATCTTCTGATAATTTGTATCTGATCTGGTTCTGTATCTGATGACATCATCAGATCTCTTCCTTCTTTCTTTAGAACCCTGCACACTTAGAAACTTTTCGTTAGGGTGCCATTTTTGGTTTCATCCTTTGTTATCATCAAAATCAAGGAATCTGTTGTAGAACAATTTTTGTTCTTACAACCTTAACAAATTCCTATCCTGGAGCAGATCGGGTGATTGTTGGTGATGGAACAGGTTTGGAAATTACTCACACTGGTAACTCTGTTATTAATACTTCTGTCAAACCTCTTCATCTTAAACAAGTCTTATGTGTTCCTAAAATTCAATCTAACCTTTTGTCTGTCTCCAAGTTATGTCAATCTAATAGTTGTTATGTTGAATTTTTTGCAAACCATTTTGTTGTCAAGGACTTGACCTCGGGTCAACCACTGCTTCCAGGACCACTTAAACAAGATCTTTATCATCTATCCAATTCATTTAGTTCATCCAGTCCACCGCAAGCATTGCATACAAGCATTCATTCTACATCTACATGGCATCATAAATTAGGACATCCTTCTTTCAAAATAATAAAGCATCTGACTGACAATCATCATCTACCAATAAAGCTTCCGGCCTCACATGAGTGTACTTCCTGTCACTGTGCAAAAAGCCACAAGCTTCCTTTTTCAAATCATCATCTCACAAGCAACAAACCTTTGGAACTTTTGTACTCTGATGTTTGGGGCCCAACTCCTGTTACATAAGTAGATGGTTTTTTATATTATTTAATCATTGTTGATCATTTTTCCAAATATGTCTGGTTGTACCCAATGAAACATAAGTCAGATGTCTTCTCCATTTTTGTTCAATTCAAGTCCATTGTTGAAAAATCCTTTAATTTTCCGATTGTTTCCCTGTTCACTGATAACGGTGGAGAATTTATCAAATTAAAATCTTTTCTTGCCAATAATGGCATTTCCCATTTAACTTCACCACCCCACACACCTGAGGTAAATGGCACAGCAGAGAGGAGACACAGACATGTTGTTGAAACGGGTCGTGCTCTTTTGCATCATGCTAATTTACCTTTCCAACTATGGTCATTTGCTTTCACCACTGCTGTGTATCTCATTAACAGGATGCCTAAACCAATCATTAATATGATCTCTCCCTTTGAAATATTATTTAAAAGCAAACCAGCTTATCATACACTTCATTCATTTGGCTGTTTGTGCTTTCCTTGGCTAAAACCATATATGCAAAATAAGCTCCAACCCAGGTCTAAACCTTGCATCTTCCTAGCTTATGATGGGAGCAACAACTTGTGTTTGAAGCTGTTAGTTTGTGCAGGCTTTGGTAGCGGCTTTGAGTTGTTGTTGTGGATTGATGGTGTTAGAAGTATGGTTCTGCAGGTGTATAGCAGCTGGGAGTACTTTTGCATTGGCTTGCGTTTGGATTCGGTGTGTAGCTGCTGGCTCAGCGTGCATTTCAAGTGCTTGTTGTTGTAGCTTTAGCAACTTTTGGATTGTTGAGTCATGGCTTCGCTTATGACCTGCTCACTTTGGCCGTGTTTTGCAGCTTGTAGTACTTGGCTGCACTGTCTGTTGATGGCTTTGTACTTTTGGATGCAACTCAAGTTGGCTTGTTGCTTTGTTTGCATTGAAACTTTGGATTGTTTTCACATGTACTTTCCTGCTGCAATTATTTCATTTTTTCTTATTGTAAATTAACATTGGATTTGGACAAATGGTTTTCTTGTGAATTTTGGATGAACAACATTGGAAGTGGATATGGATGTATGTAATATGTAGTTAAAATGGATAATGAATGGATAAAAACAAGAGTGGGTTTAAATGGTTTGCTAAAAGGAATTTGGATATTGGATATGTAAAAAATGGGTTCGAATGGAGAATTGGATTTTTGGATTTGGAATTATGAATTAAAATGGATAATGGGAAATATTGAAAAATGATTTTGGGTAATTGGATCTGAAAATCGGTTAATTGGATTAACAAATGTTTATTGGAAAATGATTTAAAATGAATGGATTTGCAATTGGGCTAATGGATATGGGCTTCCCACGTTAAAATAAAAAATTGATTATTAAAGAAAAATGGTTAATGGGCCAATGTTCTAATCTGAATTTTTGTGAACAAAAAGGATGAATGGGCCCAAACTTCCTTATGGCCCGTTAGTAAGGAATGGTTCAAATTCGATCGAAATTTCTAAAATAAAAGATGAAATAACTTTCAAAATTAATCTAAATCTCAAAATCAAATTGAATATCCAAAATCGATTAGCATCAATTTGAATTTCAAAAATAAACTTGAAACTAAGATCAATCGGGAAAGAGACTATGATGCAATTATGAGAATATGAGTTGGATAACGACATGCAGTGAACCAATGAACCCAAACGATCACAAGGCTTGTAACTCGTATTAAATCATGGTTGAATGAAATGACTGACCAAATGCATCAGTGCACCAATAAACACATGAATTCAAGTCACGTGTCGCCTCTTGTTGAACCATGCTTATTCAAATGAAATGTATGGATGAAAATGATATGCAAATGTTTAAGGTTAGTGATCTATAAGATCAATATGAAGGGTGAGGCGAATTTCAGGGTATGACATGTGGTAACTAACTTGATGAATAAACCAATGTTTACTCTTGGTCCATATGTAACATATTTTCTCAAACTGATGTGCGCATGAAAATGAAAAAACATCACAATATAAGAGTTTTATTAATAAACTGTATGTATACAATCATAAGGAGGACCCAAGTCCCATGTTCTCTACATGATCCTTAAATTTTATTGGTGGCATGCCCTTAGTCAAAAGATCAGCGATCATTAAATCAGTACTAATGTGATTAATAACTACTATTTTGTCTTTAACTCTTTCTCTAATGGCTAAATACTTTATGTCGATGTGCTTGCTTCGACTTCCACTTTTATTGTTCTTAGCCATAAAGACAACTGTTGAATTGTCGCAAAAAATCTTCAAAGGTTTAGAAATAGAATCCATGATTCTAAGCCCAGAAATAAAACTGTTAAGCCATACACCATGAGAAGTAGCCTCAAAACAGGAGACAAAATCGGCTTCCATAGTAGAAGTAGCAACCAAGGTTTGCTTAGTACTTCTCCATGAAATAGCTCCATCAGCCATCAAAAAATATATCCTGATGTTGATTTGCGAGAATCAACACAACCAGCAAAGTCGGAGTCTGAATAGCCGATCACATCAAGATTGTCCGTCTGCCTATACATTAACATGTAATCTTTTGTTCCTTTAAGATATCTCAACACCTTCTTTGCAGCTTTCCAGTGATCCATACCTGGATTACTCTGATATTTTCCTAAGGTTCCAACAGCAAATGCAATGTCGGGCCTTGTGCATACTTGAGCATACATAAGACTTCCAACAACAGAAGCATATGGAATGTTCTTCATTTGTTCCCACTCAAAATCATTCTTAGGGCATTGATTCAAATTAAATCTATCGCCCTTGACAATGGGTGCAACACTTGGTGAATAATCTTTCATTCTAAATCTCTCTAAAACTTTATTGATGTATGTTTCTTGTGATAAACCCAAAATTCCTCGAAGTGTATCTCTGTGGATCTTAATGCCAATGACATAAGATGCCTCACCCATATCCTTCATATCAAAGTTTTTAGAGAGGAATTGTTTCACCTTATGTAGAAAACCTTTATCATTGGTTGCAAGTAGTATGTCATCCACATACAAAATGAGAAAACAAATTTTACTCTCACTGACCTTCTGGTATATACATTGATCCATGGGGTTTTCAATAAACCCAAATGAAGATATCGTTTCATGTAATTTAAGATACCATTGACGAGAGGCTTGTTTTAAACCATATATGGATCTCTTAAGCTTGCAAACCAAATGCTCACCACTATTAGAAGAGAAATCTTCAGGTTGTTTCATAGAAACCTCCTCCTCTAAATCACCATTAAGAAAGGCTATTTTCACATCCATTTGATGCAACTCAAGGTCAAAATGTGCAACTAATGCCAATATGACATGAAGAGAATCTTTCTTAGATACATGAGAAAAAGTATCAGTGTAATCGATTCCCTCCTTTTGAGTAAATCCCTTAGCAACGAGTCTGGCCTTGTATCTCTCAATGTTGCCTAATGAATCTTTCTTGGTTTTAAAGACCCATTTACAACCAATGGCCTTTTCCCCATTAGGTAACTCTACAAGATCCCATACGTCGTTGTTTTTCATGGAATTCATTTCATCATTCATGGCATCATACCACAAATTTGACTCTTTGCAACTCATGGCTTGTCTAAAGCTCTCAGGATCATTCTCAGCTCCAACATTATAGTCAGATTCTTGTAGATACACAATATAATCATTAGGAATAGCTGATTTTCTTGTCCTAGTAGATCTTCTTAATGTTTGATCAACATTTTCTTGTGGATCTTGTTGTTCAACTAATTGTTCATCATCTTGATGACCAACTTGATTTACTGGATCATTGGTAGCTTGTGGAGTCTCGATGATTGGTTGATCAACATCCATTTGAACTTGAAGGATGTTGTAAATAGTAACCAATCTATTACTAGAAGTGGAAGGTTCATACTCTATATGATCATGCACGGAAATTGAATTTTTGATTTGATCGCTCCCACTAGTCAAATGATTTTCAAGAAACTTTGCATTTCTTGACTCCATAATCCTAGTTGTATGAGATGGACAATAAAATCTATAACCTTTAGACCTTTCGGCATATCCAATGAAATACCCACTAATGGTCCTCGGATCTAGTTTCTTTTCTTGTGGGTTATAAACCTCACCCCAGACAGACATCCTCAAACGTGCATATGTCGTAAAATCGGCTTCCATCCTTTAAATAACTCAAATGGTGTCTTTGGGACAGCCTTGGATGGAACCCAGTTTAGAATATACACAACTGTCTTTAGTGCTTCATTCCACAATGATTTAGGAAGATTAGAGTTGCTAAGCATACTCCACACCATGTTCAATAATGTTCGGTTTCTTCTTTCTGCAACACCATTTTGGTTCGGAGAACCGGGCATGGTGTATTGGGCAACAATCCCATGTTCTTGAAGAAACTTAGCAAATGGACCAGGTGCTTGTCCACTCTCAGTGTATCTACCATAGTATTCACCACCCCGATCTGATCTCAATATCTTTATTTGTTTTCCACACTAGTTCTCAACTTCAACCTTAAAGACTTTGAAGGCATCCAATGCTTCATATTTATTGTTAAACAAATAAATATTCATATATCGTGAGTAATCATCTATGAAAGTGATGAAATATTTCTGACCATGTGCATCCCTATTCAGACAACATATGTCTGTATGAATTATTTCTAATATACTTGAACTTCTATTGGCACCTTTCTTAGACATGTTGGTCTGCTTTCCCTTAATGCAGTCAACACAAGTTTCAAAGTCAGCAAAATCTAGAGTATTAAGTACCCCATCTTTTACTAACCTTTTAATTCTCTCTATGGAGATATGTCCTAATCTCCGATGCCATAACATAGAATAATTCTCATTAATATTACACCGCTTAGTGCCAGTTTGAACATGCATTGAACTATAAATGAATTTGATTTGTAAATTAATACGATAAAGACCATTAGAAAATATACCATTCCCGACACATTCCGAATTATAAAATAATTCAAACAAGGTGTCTTTAAAATTAAAGGAATATCCAAAAGGTACAAGTCTAGAAACTGAAATCAAGTTTCGTGAGAAACTTGGTACATAAAAGGTCCTTTATAATTTCAAAACAAAACCATTATTCAAAATTAAATTGCAAGTTCCAATAGTTTACACATGTGAGCCCATCCTGCTTCCTGATAGGACAGTCCGCTCACTTCCCACTGGCTTCCTTAGGTTTTGCATACCCTGTAAGGAATTTATTATATGGATTGTTGATCCAGAATCAATCCACCAGGTGTTAATATTAACATCGGTCATATTAGATTCATAATAACCAAATGAGAATAAATTACCTTCCTTCTCAAGCCATTCTTTGAATCCAGGGCATTCCTTCTTCATGTGTCCTCCCTTTATACAGAAGTAACACTTTGCTTCTTTCTTGATATCACCTTGCGGTGGTATTTTGAATTTCCTTTTCTAATTGGCTTGTGACTTGTTAGTTTTGAAAGCTTTGTTCTTCCCGCGAGTGCTTGTCAGCAATGCACTATCACTCTGTTCCATTACAAGCCTTTCTTCTTCCTGAACACACATGGTCATTAATTCATTGAGTGACCATTTGTATTTATGTGTATTGTAGGAGATCTTGAAAGGCCCATACTCAGACGAAAGAGAGTTCAAAATATAGTGCACCAGGAAGGAGTCAGACATATCAACCTCAAGTTTCTTAAGTTGAGCTGAAATGTCACGCATTTTCATTATGTGCTCACGCACACCTTTCACACTGGTGAGTCGGTAGGAGGAAAATTTCATAATTAATGTGCTTGCCAAATCCTTTTCAGAAGTGACGAACTGATCGTCAATGGCTTTCAGCAAATCACAGACATTCTCATGCTAATCGACAGGACCACGTATTCCACCTGTGACCTTAGTCTTAATGAACATCACACTGAGCTGGTTGGATCTCTCCCACCGCTCATATAATGCGATTAAAGCTGGACTACTTTCATCTGTAATTGCAGGTGGTTCGTCTTTCCTAATAGCATAATCTATGTCCACCTATCCTAGATGGAGGAGAATTCTTTCCTTCCACACCTTATAGCTATCTCCTCTAAGCTCGGAAATATCACATCGGATATCAGAAAAATTAGCAAGTTGAGAAGCTAAAAAGATAAACAAAATTGATGTCAAAATTTGAGGCATAAATATTATCCAAATTGTATGTATTATCAATATAAACATACCATAAAATAAATCTTGCAACATAAAAATTACCTGTGGACTAAATTTTAATGTAATAAGATTAAAAAAAATTGAGATAGATTTTTCAAACCTAACACTTTACGTGCATGATATGATTTTATTTTTCTATCCAAAATTAATACTTTATGATAAAACTATCAAATTATGTACCAATTCATAATTCCTGTGGGCAAGTTATGAAAATATTTTGACATTTTATCCTAATTAATCATACAAATATAATAAAAATTCGTGTAGGATAAAATCATTATACCACGTATAATTAATTACAATTTTATCTAATAATTTATGTGATCTTAAAACTTTTAAAAAATAATCTCAATTAATTTAAGGATGTTGTGGCTAATCCAAATTAATCAAAATTATAACGATCACTAGACATAGTAACTCAATTATATGAGAGAACAAAAATAAATAAATAAGATCTCTTATACAATTGCTTAACAAAATAATAACATTATAAATCAATTTTAATTTATGCACAAATTTAATTCAAAGATTAAATAATAAGGCATAATAATCAATAAATATGAAATCATATATATATGAACAGAATCAAAATACATGTTTAACAAAGTAGCATAGCGGTAATATTCATGAATGCCATGGATCAGGACTTGGGTTCAGTATTTAGCCATGGCAAAAACAGAAAAATATTTTTAAATCTAATTTTGACTGACTTGTATAATTTTTTTACACGAAACTACAAGTTTTGTGACAGAATCAGATCATTTTATTTTATACATAACATAAACACATAATACTAAATGTCGTTTGTTTACAAAACCAAATGCACACATATCCAAAATGGTACACCAAGAGAATCTATACATATTTGAAAACAGAATTATATAATTCTTTATAATGAAATTTGGAATACATAAAACCTATACAAAGATAACCTATAGATTTGAACATATACATATTTGCATCTATAATGATAAAACTTCTATATAATGCTTACAACAACCAAGAAAAACTAGTGTTGTTGAGATTCATAATAAGATATGAAGGCACCAGGCCAATGTGATCGAATGTCATCTATATCCTCTTATAGGAAAGGTGCTTCATTGATAAACGGCTATAATTTGAGCAAAATTAAAATTATGATAAGCTAATGACAAAATTAACTTAACAAATATAAATAAATTGCATGCATATGGATAAAGATAATACCTTAAGCCATGAACCGACAATGACTCCGGAGATAATATTTAACATATGTCTTATAACTTAGTATCCACAAAAAAAGTTGTCAGGCTGCTCTCGTGAATACAAATAATTTTCATAAAGTTACTAATTAATATACATATATTGGAAATAACCCAAGTCCTACACCGATTAGAGATATAACCCACAAAGGGTTTATATAGAGTGACGCCTCTCACCTTACAAGTCGGTTTTATAGGAATGAGTTAGGTCAAACTCTAATTCTATCATGGTATCACGAGCCTATCGATTCAGACCATCCACCATTTATACATGTGCGTCAAGCCCAAAAAAGTGTTAGGCACAAGGGGGTGTATTGGAAAAACCAAGTCTCATATGTCAATTATTCGGGCCACCCATCGTTTATATTCACGCACCAAACTCAATAGTGTTGGGCGTGAGGGGGTGTATTGGGAAAAATCCAAGTCCCACATTTGTTAAAAGTAGAACCCAAAAAGAGTTTATATAGAGTGACACTGCTCATCTTACAAGTCGGTTTTGTAGGGATGTGTTAGGTCAAACTCTAATTTCTATCAACACACAAAGCACAAGTAAT
Source organism: Lathyrus oleraceus (assembly GCF_024323335.1). Classification (NCBI taxonomy): domain Eukaryota; kingdom Viridiplantae; phylum Streptophyta; class Magnoliopsida; order Fabales; family Fabaceae; genus Lathyrus; species Lathyrus oleraceus. The sequence continues at coordinate 187,767,342 of NC_066585.1, forward strand.
ACATTAGCGAATATAAAAGAATGTCAAAAAATACAAGTAATACTTACTCTTGAAAAAATGAACATTGACTTTCTACCTTGTATATTATGTTTCAGAAAATTGTATCCCTCCATAGCTCTAGATATCGGTAAAAATTAAACATGAATAAAAACTATTCAAACCTAAAGGTAAATTTGAGTATTACAAATAATACAATTTACCCCTTCAAAACGTTATGCATATTTGCGTTAAGTTTATAGTGTAATGAGCATAACATAACTAAAATATTTTACTTCAGACATATAATAACTAGTTGCCAATGCGAACTGCATAAACATTAAGAATACTTTATAATGTGTATAGAATTGATATATATATATATATATATATATATATATATATATATATATGTATATATATATATATATATATATATATATATATATATATATATATATATATATATATATATATATATATATATATATATATATATATATATATATATATATATATATATATATATATATATATATATATATATATATATATATATATATATAATAACTTGTTTTGTGTGTATGTCTTGATATTGTTTGCTTTCGTATCGTAAAAGTTAATGTTCAATGGATCTAAGAAATAATACTTTCTTAATTTCCTTTCAACACACATATGTAAGACCCAAATTTTGACCCTAAGATCCCTCATCATATCTCATCATTTGCTTTACCTTTGAGATCACACCTTGGTATCCTCCTTACCCCTCATTCATTGGGTTTACATTGGGAGAGATCACCAAATACTTTTGATTGTATCATACTTTATTTTCTTTTGTTTACTAACAGAAATACCAAAAACATGTCTATGTCTGGCTCTGCTTCTTTTGTAGGTGTGTGTGTCTATCTGTGACCCCACCAAGTTCATATTTGAGACCCTCAATGCAAGACATCAATCAAGAAAAGGTTCAAAAGTGTTCTAAGTATCATATATGGATCCCCATTGATCGGTCACCATTTTCACTATATTTTCGTTGCTTATCCGACAAGAAACCAAGGATTTTGAGACACTGTGTACGCATTATGGTACCTTTATAGTTAATTTTTTCATTCCCGTAAGTTATTTAAGCAATTTTATTAATTATCAATGTTATTTTGTGTTTTCGTGATTTTACGCTTCGATTGTCGTGTTTATGCCCTCCAGGTCCACAGATAAGATCCAATGGACTCAATGCAAGAAAGTGGAAAATTTTGGTGTTCGAAAAAAGAAGATTTCCCAGTTCAGGAAGCCTGACACGGCCACCCGTGTCACCTGACACGGCCACCCGTGTCACCTGACACGGGCCGTGTCAGGAGGAAGGTCAAGAAAGTACAAGAAATGCCCAAAATAGTGGCTTGACACGGCCACCCGTGTCATGTCACCTGGGGCGTGTCATCAAGGAAAAAACAAGAAAGAGAGCTGACACGTCTGCCCGTGTCAGTCTGACACGGCCGTGTCAGCCCAAAACGTTGATTTTCCAGTTTTCGGGCTTTTTCATCCGGGCTTGAGCTACATGGACGTTTTGGAGATTTCCACCTTTTGCCAAGGGATTTTCACTATATAAGGAGAGTTTCTACAAGAGAAAAGATCATCTTGGAATAAGGCAAAACACAGTATTGTGAAGCAATCAAGTATTACAGAGATCAAGGAATTCGGAGAGCTGAGGATATTCATGAGCGGGAGGGATTGAAGATCAGTCATCCAATTACTTGTAATGTGTAATTTTTATCTTGAATTTGTTTTAAACAATATGAGTAGCTAAACCCCCCAATGCTAGAGGGGGTGTACCTGATTTAGAATTGTAATGAATTTGAGTTTACATTTGCATTTATAATATTGTTTTTACGGTAACCTTTTGATGTGTTTATTGCTTTCTCTTTCGGACCAATTAAGATTGATTTGTGGTTATCAATTAGGTTGGACCGCTATTGATAAGGTTTTCATAAGGTTACTCTACAGTAGATATCACCTAGGACTATGGGTACCCTATATGAACCAGAGTATTCTTGATATTATACAGCTTAACTTCACCCTAATTGGCTATGGACATAGAAATTAGGGTAGAATAATAAAGGTTTTCTCACCAAGTACTTGGGAGAAAATACCCTTGAGAACTGGTAGTAATTGATATTTGTTGATGCAATAGTGACTCAGAGTTGTTACAGGGATAAATCATACACCTTCCCTGACATTGTTCCTTTTTCTCTATAAACCCTTATTTTCATATTTCTTTACCTTTACTTTTATTATTATATTTTTACACTCAAAATCCAAATTAATACTTTTTGTTTAATTGAATGATAATTTAACTCAATATTACCGTGCAGTCCTTGAGATCGACATTCAGGGAATTTCCTCATTATTACTATAAAAGGCAAAATAGTACACTTGCTATTTTCCCGATCAAGTTTTTGGTGCCGTTGTCGGGGACTGCCAAAATATAGAGTTTAATTTTAAGTTCAATTAAAATTTTGTTGCTCTGCAATAGAATTATTTTTCTGTCATGTATATATTTTTACTCACTAATCTGTGTATGCGAGGAGTGCCCTCAACAAAATTTCTTTTTGACGCAGAAATTGAGAGAACCCTTCATCGGAGACGTAGAAACGCTAGATTGGATTCCAAAGAAGAAGTTCCCTTAGATCACTCAGAGCCAGAAAAAGAAACTATGGCTGAAATTCCTCCAGTTCCACCGCCTCCACCTCAGGAAAGACTCCTAGGTGACTATGGAGGGGAAAATGCACCAGGTGGTAGATTGATCATTGTCAACCAACCGGTGAATGTGACGAACTTTCAACTACATCCTAGCACAATCAATCAACTTGAGAGAAAATCTTTCACCGGAAAGGTTAATGAAGATGCCAACAAGCACCTGCAGAGATTCCTGACCATGAGTACTACTTTGAAAATTGATGTTCATACTGATGAAGCAAAAAAATTAAGAATGTTCCCGTTCACTTTAGCTGAAGATGCGGAAGAATGGTTCTACTCTCTTCTAGCCGGCAGCATCACATCATGGGAAGAGATGAAAACTGCATTCTTAAATGAATACTTTCCAGCATCAGTATTCTTGAGGAAAAGGTATGAAATCCTTAATTTTAAATAGAAGGATGGTGAATCATTGGGAGACGCCTACAAAAGATTCAAAATGGTCTTAGTAGCGTGTCCAACTCATAATATGGATCAGACTGAACAAATGCAGATGTTTGTTAACGGGCTAAAAATAAAAACAAAACAGTTGATCGATACAGCAGCTGGTGGCTCAACAAATTTCTCAACAACCACTGGTACTAAAAGGATCATTGAAGCAATAGCCGAAAATGAGCATCTGGAATTATATGATAGGTGTACAAGCAAACCTGAAGGAGTCATTGACCTGAAAATACAAGCAAATAAAATCCGTTTGGAAGATACAATCGCTGCTGAAGTGGAAAAGAAATTGAAAGCGATGAATATAGGTACTAAACAGATAGCTCAAGTCCAACCAGCTCAGACCAGCACTTGTGAAATCTGTAATGGATCTCATCACACGGTCTATTGCTTTGCTACTCCCCAATAAATTGAAGAGATCAAATTCTTAAAGCAGAATAATCCATACTCTAACACTTACAATCCAGGTTGGAAGAATCATCCAAACTTCTCTTGGAAAGATCAAAAAGGGAATGTTCCACAACAGGGTCAAGGTCAATATCAGACTCAATACCAACAACAGTGTAGCGGGGTATTCGTTACCATTAGAGATATTGACTAAATCCAAGGTAAGCCATACAAGTCGAGTCGCCACCGCACTTCTATTTATCCAAAGGAATGGTTAGAAAGCGAACAAAAACCTAAAAGTTTTATCGAATAAAAAACTAGTAAAAATGTCAGAGATCGGGGTAAGGGGGTTGGTTATGCAATGGGAAGGTTTTAAGCACCCAAAACATCCTAGGTACTCCTAGGGAGCCCTTTTCATACTTGTTGTAAGGTTGGTATTTTGTGAAAATTTGTTTGTGCAAACATGATTGAAGAGATGAGAAGAGAATATACACGTTATTTACAATTTGTGTTTGGATGGATAAACCTATTGCCTACATACCATCTTAAAAAAGATTAGGATCAAAACCTCGTAGTTCGGGGTAAAAATCTCAAAATGAGTTGGTGAATTGATTGGTCCAAAAGCCTTAAGGTCTTTTGTTATCCAAGGGAGAAAACTCAACCTAAAACCACAAATCCACCATGTGAGGATAACTTCAACATGCTAGTGAGGGGTTAACCCTATAATAAGCATGGAAGACTCATTGTCCATCACTAAGGATATAGATGAGTATTACATCTACCTCAAGGATAACTCAAACCTAATTGCTAAAGGTTATGAAAAGTTTTGATTAAGAAAGTGGCCATTGAAACCACAAAAGTATTTGAATGAGTTATATTTACCAATGAAAAGTATTTACAAAATATGGTCAAAGTTGACTTAAAGATTCAATTCAAAATAAGTGTTATGAAAATAAAGTTTGAAAAAGCATAAGGCTTAGGTTTCTAATGTTTGAAAACAAGTGTTAAATGTTTGCACTAAAAGTTTTGGCTTGGGTTAGAGTGGAGGGAAGAAGAAGAATGGCTAAGGTCCTAATCATAAAAGAGATGAAGGATAAGAATCAAAACCACAAATGGAGTTCCTCTCTTGAGATCATATTGATGATCCAAGTAGCTCCCATCCTTTGGAATATGCAAGCAAAATAAGTGTAAGCTCAAGCAATCAACATAATCAAACAAGCTCTTAGAAGATCCCCAAAAGTCTCTTGTATCTTTCACTTTGGATGAACATGGCAATGGTTCTTCAATTTGGCTCAAATAGGATTCCCTAGCACAAAAGCACACACATCAAGGAGTTCTATGAAGTAAATCAAGAATGGACAAGAGTGAGTTTAGAGACTTGGTCCTTCTAATCCATCTTCAACTTTAGGCATTTTACTCCAATTTTGCATAAGGAATGTCCTAGAAACTAAGTCCATTTTGTCCACTTTTTGCATTTGGTCCACAACAATCAAAACAAAACACAAGCACGATAATATATACACAATTATGTGCTCAAGTGAGCAAAAGGCAAATTGCATTAACATAAACATGTGCTCAAATGAGCAAAAGAAAAAGCAAATGAATAATATGTACAAGAATTGTAAATTGCATAAATGTAAAGAGCAAGAAGTAAATGTTAATGGTTAATGGTTAGTGTTAGAGTTAGTGTGCCATAAAGCAAATTTAGCACTATGTTAAGCAATCGTAATTGGAGTTATGTAGAAGTCACAACTATCTGAGGCCGGTCAATAATAATGTAGGCAACAACACAAGTTAGAGGTCTTGATTAGTGAATCAAACTCCAACAACTTGCCATGCCAAAAAGAAAATGAGAAATGATCTTGTATTGATTTAGGTTCTTTGCATGATTTAGGAAGCAACCTATCCTTAATGCAAAGCCATTCACTTGATCCATGATCAAGATGAATTAGATTTGAATCAAGCAAGATTAAACCTCCATGTATCAATGCTAACCACCAATCCTTAACTCATTGATAAAAAAAGAAAAGAAAAAGAGAGAAGAAGAAAAAAGAAGATGAAGAATTAAAGTGCATTAATAGAAATGAAATGAGATAATCAACAAGTATTGACCAAAGATAGAGAAGATCAAGGTCAAACAATAGAAAACAGAAGCAAAATGAAGATTAGAAGTCAAGAAACAAATAAAATATTTTTGGCATTTTTACTATTAAAATAAAACTTGAATTAAAATAATAAAGAAAGGTCAAAGTTCAAACTTACTTCAAATCAACTTTAAAAAGTCCAAGTGAATTATCACAAGTTCAACAAGGTCAAACAAAGTTTGACAAAAAATTTCAGCATTTTTAAAAGTCAGAAACTATTTTAAATCAATTAAAAATGCATAAAAATAACCTAATTGAACTAAAATCTCAAATAAATCTCAAATAAATTAATAAATTGATGAGAATATTTTTCATAGATCTATCATCATTCAAAGAGGTTGGAAAAATATTTTTGTATTTTTTGGATATCAAAAACTATTTTAAATGAATTAAAAATAACCAGAAAAGATAAAATTACTAAAAAAATATCAAATGATAAAATAAAAAATATTAAAAATCATTTTTAGAAAGTAGAAATTAAAAGAAGAAGAATGAAATTGGTCCCATAATTTTTGGACCAATAATGAGAGAGATATGCATTTTTTAAATAAATGGAATTAAAATAATAAAATGAAAATAAAAATCAGAAAATAGAAATTGGAAAAAGCGTGAGCCGTCTGATGATGATTCATTAATTGACGTGGATCATCACACGGCTAAGAAGCGTGTGTTCACCATACACGATAGTCAAACGCAACACACCAAGCCATTAAATAAGTCATAAGGTTGGACGCGTGAGATTGAATCTGGAAACATGAATGGACGGTTCTGATGAAATCTGGAGTCCAGACGGTGGCCAGCGCCACCGTCTTCTCCGGCCAAACTCTGGCCAAGTCAAAAATTGCAGAAATTAAAATGGTAACCAAAAGGCACGATCCATGCATCAATCGAGAGCTAGGGTGATGTACATCACCCCTGTACCACCCAAATCCATTCTAGATCTCTATATTGAGAGAAATCAGAAGTGGAAGATCTGTGGTGTTCATATAAACTTCATGATTTTCAAAAATTAAAAGCATAGCAATGTTGCCTCTATGCAGAGGACTTCAGATCACACAACAACAATGAGAATTGAGCACTATACAAGTAGATTCGAAGAAAATAACAGTTGGTATGAACCTTTGATTTACAAGGCTTTGAGTCACAATCCTTGGATGCTATTGCTCACAGTTGACACTATAGATCAAGGAGAAAAGGTTTAGGAACTTTGAGATCTGAAAATTGATCAATGAAATCAAAGTTCAGATCTGAAAAATTTGAAGAAAAGAGAGTTAGTTCCTTTAGTGAGGGCTGAGTTTTCAGTTTAGCAGCAATTGGGGCGCCTTAAGGTTGAAGAAATGAAGAGCATTGGCCTTGTATTTATAGGAGAAGCAAGCTGAAATGCATGATCAAAATGCTTGCATGAATGGAAAGGGCCTCCATGCATGGGCCTGTACAGGCACATGGAGGGCCCAATTCCAACTGGAATTGAAAGCTGATGCATGATGGAAGCAAAATGGATGTGCAGATTTAGTAGTAGCAGCTCATGCAAGGCAATTTAAATGATTTTCATAAAATGCACTATTAGGTTCAAGCCTTCGAAAATGCTATGCAAAAAATGGAAACACCACCTTATGAGTAATGGTTGGAAAGCTTACTACATAAGGATCATTTGTCATGTTGATCAAAACTCCATTTGGGCCTTGGAAATTGGTGAAAATTGGACATGAAGTGTAGGGTGCAAAACATGCATATGTGAGATTTTCAAAATTGGCCAAAGTTCAAGCCCTTCTGTCTTAATGATGCAAGCTCCAAATGACAAAATCTTCAACAACAAAGTTGGGGATCGTTTAAAGGCAAGAAATTTGGACTTATATTTTTCATCATTTGGATTTTTGAAGAAGAAGTTATGGGCACTTGAGGTTGGAGTTTTTCACATTTCAATGCATTTGGTCCAAAGTGACCTATAATGTTTTGCATTATCACATGTATTTATTTTGAGATTTTGAGATTTTGCTCAACATAACATTTTAAGTATACATCTTAAGCTTTCCAATTCATTTGATCTCACCTCAAAATCAGGAAAAATGGAGGAGTTATGTCCTTGGGAAGTTGACATAAAATTAGGGTTTCAGTCAAAATAACCTATAATGTTTTGGAATGGATGATGATCTTCCAAGATTCAAATCAATTTTTGATGAACATGAAAGTTGTTAATATAGTCCTTAAGAACAGTTTTACTCTTGGGGTCATCTCCATTTGACAAACACATAAAAAGTTAGGTCTCAGTGTATTTCAATAATCAGATGAATTGACTGATCAACTTCTCAAGTCCACACCTCATATCTTGATGAATTGATGATTGAGGACACTCAAATAAGTTCAAATATGCATGAAATGATGAATTAAGGAACTTCCCTTGATTTTATTTGACCATGGATTGAGGTTGCTTCATGAGCAAGGCACAGTTGATGAACAAATGAATTAGGTTTTTCCTTGGGAAACAAGCCTCAAACCCTTTGATTTGCTTTGATCAAAATGATGAATTGGGACACTTGGGAGGAATATTTGATGGATGAGAGCTCTGGGGACCATTGCCATGCTTTCTTTCATCTTCTCTAGGCCATATCAATGCACATAGGATCTCCTAGAAGCTTTAGACCTTGTGACTGCTCAAGCTGCAAACAAGAGATGTTAGTGACATATTTTTGTGCTTTTGGTTAGTGAATAAAATGAGAGAAGCAATAATATACAATTCAAGTATGCTTGGTGATCTCAAACCAAATCTCAAGGGATCCCATCCAAAGGTAAAAGAGCCAAGATGCTTATGATCCTTGAGGCAATGTAAATGCAATGTTATGATGCCATGAGGGATCTTAGGGTCAAAATTAGGGTCTTACAGATGCCCCTATTTAAGGTCATTCTAGCCGGAGATATGAAGGTAACAATCTTCGTCTCGACGAGGTAGAATGGGCTTAAATAATAACAAAGATACGAATTTTGGTCCCTAAGAGACCTCATGATGCAAATGTATGTATGCTAAAGGTAATACTCTTTGGAGATATGTGGCCACAAAGAGAAAAGAAATCAGGAGAAACTGATCATTCATATGAGTAATACCCTCAAAAATGGGACAGAGACTCTGGGGATTTTTATGGGGATAAGAAGAGGGGAATAAAATGCGTGAGCAGGTCACGACTTAAGACTTGCTGAGACACGAGAGGAATTCCATGAAAATAAATCAATGGAAGGACTCGAGCTGACTCAAAGGTGCATGTATCGGGGAATATGCCAATACAGCAAAACTATCCAAGAAGGATACTTCGGATGAAAATCCGGACTCAGATGGGGGATATCCACTAAGGGACTCACTGGGGAATATCCAACCAGGACTTATCTGAGGAAACAACAGGATGAGGTATTACCAATTACTGGGTAATAAGCTCAAGGGGACATGTGATCGAAACACCGGTATAAGGGTGAAAGAGCAACACGCTCCGGGAGAATGAATATCTAAGACCAATATGAGGGTGAGAGATATCAAACATCCAAAACATTTGAGGAAGACTTGAAAAGGTGTATATCCCACCTCAGGAAATCTGACTCCACAGGGGACAAAAAAGTCATAATAGGGAGCATAAAGGAAGGAACACCAGGGATACAGGTTGCTAGGCATATAATAGGTGACCAACCAGGCGTGAATTGGGGAATATTTCCAAGACACTCATCATCCGCAAGGAGGGCTGAAAAAGCAAACTCAAATTACAGGATGGGCATTCGATTCCACAAAGGGGATACGAATCTTACTCGACTGGGGAAGACAAAAAGACTTCGACCAAAGAGCGCATGAGATACATTATCTATTACCGTCAGAACATAGATAATACACTCGCATGGAAGAATATCCACAACCGGTTACTGGGTTAATAAAGGATAAATCGACCGAAGGGAAAGGACATCGGGATACCGAATACTAGGCATAAAATGATGACCGATCAAAGGGATAAATAAACATTACCAGCCAAGGGTAGATGAAAGATAACTCGTTGGGGATACATTGACAAAGGCAATGATCTGGAAGATATATCACCGGTTATTGGGAGATATACTCAAAAGGTGAAGGAATATCAATACCGAATATTGGATAAAGATAATCGTCAAAGAGAGGATTACATCTATCAATACTGGGTAGAAAACCACGGAAGAGTAACCGTCATCGGTTAGGATGAACAAAATAAGGTTAACTCTTTCAAGGGGATAAAATAGGGTTTACAACTACCGATATGAGGGTAGAAAATCACAGACTCCGCCGGGGAAAAGATGGACAATTGCTGATTACTGAGCAATCATTCATCTAAACTATGGGGAAATGCGGGGAAAATCACAAGAAGCCAATCTAGGAACAAACTAGAGAGACCCGATGAAACAAGACTCATTCCTATGAGGATATAACTCAAGGGGAACTCCATCCCAATATATGTGTTGGGAGGAAACAGAAACAACAATCGTCCACGAGGACATAACTCAGTGGGGAATATGGAGAAAAGGATAAACACTTTCTGCTTATAGGGCTGACTTTACATTTGGGGAGATGAGACACCAACATCTACTTGGTGAAATATGTATCACCGAATAGCAGGAGACAACAAGCAAAGGTATTTATGGCAAATAGTGCGACATGAATATTTGAATGTTAAAAAGTATGCATATATGCGTGGTTTATGTATGATGAATGCTGACAAAACAGACATATCCAACACAAACAGGTCCAAAAATCAATGGACAAACATCCGGTACTACATCTCGAGAGGGAAAGCCAATCTGATGGGGCAAGAGATACCAGGAAACAAAGATCTCTGTATGTAAGGAGAATCAGTCACTCCACCTGGGGACATGATCAACACACAGATAAAATCCGTCGTAGAATCAACTCTACTGGGGAAATTATCGAAGGGAAAGATGGAACCCTGTGGGAAACAACCACCAATCTGAAGGTTCCAATATCACCATATATATTGCATTACTGAAGAAATCACATCTGCCGAGGAGGAAGGGACACTACTCCGCGGGGAACGGAAGGATAAACATCTTCATCAATCACTCGGCTCAGGAGGAAACCACAAATGGGTTCTGGTCAGACAATCCCACTAGGGAAACACTGTTGATGACTGAATCAAGGATTACCCGTAAGCAACTGCCGGAGATACCCTGATGGTGAACATACTGGTGAGTAAGAATGGGATTAACCCTGTCAAGGATGGTCAAGGAGCAAAATTGCTGGAGATCAAAAGTAGACAGGTCCACAGAGGAGAAGCTACAAACCAAATTTGATGATTACTCCACCTGCGTCAGGGATTTCCTGCTCACCCTGAGGGGAATTTCTCACTTGAAGTGAGGGGAAACTGGCTCCTTCAGAAAGATTAGCATGTTCAATTTATCAATCTATAAGGGATTTTAGGTCAATCCACATAAGGGATGACAACCATATAATTGATAACACAAATGCTAAATCCAGACTCAGTGGGGATCTAGAAGTTTAAGATCACACCCAGAATCCCCAAACCTCCTGGGATTTGGGTGGGGGGTACAACTTTCTTCTGTGCCAACTGAGGAAACAACCTGAAAGATAATGAAGAGGATACAAGCATGTTGGGAATATGAACAAATGTCTTACCCTGTTGGGAATCATACCATCTTTGGGAGAGCACCAAAGATGTCCCAAGTATCCTTTCGTCATTGTGAATGTTCACTTTGTTTAAAAACAATTTATGAAAATTTTATTTAAAACAATTATATTTTTCAATTAAAACATGCAAAACATTTGTTGAATAGAAACAAATAAGAGTGCAAAGATTTGGATAAATGCTCAAATTTATTTGATGGAATGGTAGTCCGCAAATGGCAAGACTCCATGGATCTTTACAAAATTTGAAATTGGTGATATATATTGGAAAAGGGCTAAATTGAACATAATGACCATTTCTCCACCAACTCTGAATCCGATGTACTTGAAGCTTCAGTTGACGATGACTGAGCGAGAATCTTTGACAGATGACAGCTTGTAGAACAAAGTCTTGCCAGGACGCAGTTACTTGCCAAATCCCTAATTTTTGCCTAGATTTCCCCAGGGTGAGGTACTCAATCTAGCGGGATACATATTATTTTTTTTTTCATGTCTCTAACTTTTGCCTGGATCGCCCTTTCAGGTTTTCAATCCACCGAGATGTTAATTTTTGCCTAAGCCGCCCTTTCGGGTTTTCAACTTAGCGAGCTATTCTGTTTTTATTTTCAGGCGAAGTATTTCTTGACTGCATCTGAATTCACAGGACGAGTGAAATCCTCTCCATCCATAGTTGTAAGTATCAAAGCACCGCCTGAAAAGGCTCTCTTAACAACATATGGACCTTCATAGTTTGGAGTCCACTTGCCCCTGGAATCGGGCGCGAAAGACAAAACTTTCTTGAGCACGAGGTCACCTTCTCGGAACACACGAGGCTTGACCTTCTTATCAAAGGCTTTCTTCATCCTTTACTGATATAACTGACCATGGCACATGGCAGTCAATCTCTTCTCTTCTATCAAATTCAGTTGATCATAACGACTCTGAACCCATTCAACATCAGTCAACTTGGCTTCCATCAAGACTCTCATTGATGGGATCTCCACCTCTACTGGGAGCACAACCTCCATGCCGTAAACAAGAGAGAAAGGGGTTGCCCCTGTTGAAGTGCGAACAGATGTACGATATCCATGTAAAGCAAAGGGCATCATCTCATGCCAATCTTTGTACGTAACAACCATCTTCTGGACAATCTTCTTGATATTCTTATTAGCAGCTTCAACAACCCCATTCATCTTGGGTCTATAAGGAGAAGAATTATGATGTGCAATCTTGAACTCGCTACACAGCTCTTTCATCATCTTGTTGTTCAAGTTAGATCCAATATCAGTAATGATCTTATCTGGCACACCATAACGGCATATGCGTTGATTCTTGATAAACTTCACAACCACCTGCCTGGTCACATTGGCATATGACGCCGCTTCGACCCACTTGGTGAAGTAATCAATTGCTACGAGAATAAATCTGTGACCGTTGGATGCTTTCGGCTCTATCATGCCAATCATGTCAATTCCCCACATGGAGAAAGGCCATGGTGATGAAATCACATTCAGAAGTGTCAGGAGAATATGAATTTTATCCGCATAAATCTGACACTTATGGCATTTCTTCACATATTTGCAGCAGTCAGACTCCATTGTCAGCCAATAGTAGCCTGCTCTCAACATCTTTCTAGCCATGGCATGTCCATTGGAATGAGTACCAAATGAACCCTCATGGACCTCAGTCATCAACAGGTCTGCTTCGTGTCTATCCACGCATCTGAGCAGAACCATGTCAAAATTCCTCTTGTAAAGCACATCTCCATTGAGGTAGAAACTGCCCGATAATCTTCTCAAAGTCTTTCTATCTTTCACAGATGCCCCAGGCAGGTAAATCTGGCTCTGAAGAAAGCACTTGATATCATAATACCATGGCTTGTCATCTTACACTTCCTCTACTGCAAATACATGAGCTGGTCTGTCCAAGCGCATCACAGTGATATTGGGAGCTTCATTCTAGAGTCTAACCATAATCATAGAAGCAAGTGTAGCAAGTGCATCTGCCATCTGATTCTCATCTCGAGGAATATGATGGAAGTCAACTTCAGTAAAGAACATTGAAATCCTCCTCGCATAATCTCTATATGGGATGAGGCCAGGCTGATTCATCTCCCATTCACCCTTAATCTGATTAACAACAAGGGCCGAATCACCATAAACATCAAGATGTTTGATCCTAAGATCAATACACTCTTCCAATCCCATGATGCAGGCCTCATACTCAGCCATATTATTCGTGCATTTGAAAGTTAGCCTTGCTGTAAAAGGAAAATGTGTGCCCTGAGGAGTAATAATCACTGCCCCAATACCATTTCTGTACTGATTTACAGCGCCATCAAACACCATGCTCCATCGGGAACCAGACTCTGGCCCTTCATCGAGCGTAGGCTCATCGCAATCTTTCATTTTCAAATACAGAATCTCCTCATCCGGGAAGTCATACTGAACTGACTGGTAATCCTCAATTGGTTGAATTGCCAGGTGGTCAGCCAAGATACTACCTTTAATAGCTTTCTGAGCTCGATACTCAATATCATACTCAGATAACAACATCTGCCAACGGGAAATCCTCCCAGTTAAAGTAGGTTTCTCAAAGATATACTTGATTGGATCCATTTTGGATATCAACCAAGTTGTATGATTCAACATATATTGGCGTAAGCGCTTAGCAGCCCAAGCCAAAGCACAACATGTTTTCTCAAGCATTGAGTATTGAGACTCACAATCAGTGAACTTCTTACTTAGGTAGTAGATAGCATATTCTTTCTTCCCTATTTTGTCTTGCTGATCGAGGACACAACCCATCGAGTCTTCAAGAACTGTCAGATACATAATCAATGGTCTCCCTTCCACAGGCAGAGACAGAATCAGAGGCTCGGACAGATACTCTTTGATACTGTCAAAGGCCTTTTGGCATCCTTGGTCCAATCATGAGACTGATCTTTCTGGAGGAGCTTGAATATCGGCGCACATGTGGCAGTCATGTGGGATATAAATCTGGTAATATAATTCAAGCGGCCAAGAAAACCTTGGACTTGCTTCTCAGTTTTGGGCGCCGGTATCTCTTGTATTGCTTTGACCTTGGCAGTATCAACCTCAATACCTCTCTCGCTGACAATAAAGCCCAATAACTTGCCAGAACGGACTCCAAATGTACACAAGTTAGGATTCAGACAAAGCTTATACTTCCTCAAATGCTGAAAAAGCTTCAACAAGTGCTCTACATGTTCAACTTCCGTTCCTGACTTTGCAATCATATCATCAACATATACCTCGATCTCTTTGTGCATCATATCATGAAACAAGGTAGTCATAGCTCGTTAATACGTGGCTCCGGCGTTCTTCAAACCGAAAGGCATCACTCGATAATAGAATGTTCCCCAAGGTGTGATGAATGTTGTCTTCTCCATATCCTCGGGTGCCATTTTAATCTGATTATATCCGGAAAATCCATCCAGAAACGAGAAGACATTGAATTTAGCTGTATTATCTACCAACATATTAATATGTGGTAGAGGGAAATCATCTTTCGGACTAGCTTTATTCAAGTCTCTATAATCCACACACATTCGGACTTTTCCATCTTTCTTAGGCACGAGCACAATATTGGCCACCCATTGAGGATATGTAGAAGTCACCAGAAACCCCGCATCAATTTGCTTCTGAACTTCCTCTTTGATCTTCACTGCCATATCAGGATGAGTTCTTCTGAGCTTCTGATTCACAGGCGCACACTCAGGCTTCAAAGGCAAGAAGTGTTGTACAATATCAGTATCCAGACCAGGCATGTCTTTATATGACCAGGCAAAGACGTCGACATATTCTCGCAGCAATTCTATTAACCCCTTCTTAACAGATTCTTCCAGGAGTGCCTCAATCTTCACTTCTCGCACACAATCTTCAGACCCCAAGTTGACTGTTTCCAGATTCTCGAGATGCGGCTGAATGATCTTCTCTTCATGCTCAAGTAGACGGGTAATCTTGTCAGGAATCTCTTCAACATCATCTTCTTCTGCCTCAAATACAGGGAACTCAAAGTTGGGAGATGGTGTTGGATCATTATGTTCAATGGGTTTGATCAACCTGCATAATGATTTTGGATATAAAGAGATTTTAGAACTCAAACAAGGCAAATCATTATGCAAATGAAAAGATTGATTTTATTATATTTTTAGGGTTTTATGTGATCACCAATTTCATGCAAAAAAGCGAAAAATGAAAATAATTGGAAGAACAAACATTTAACACGAGTTTATTGAATGAAAATATCATTGTATTTATGAGCCAACAATGTCATCACTCCTCCTTTTGGCATGGGAGGAGGGTTTTTAAACACAATGAACATTACTTTGACTTATGGATAACTGTTGGAACATCAACAGCGACCCAATTATTGCAGACCCCTCCAGGGATGACAAAGTTGCCAGAATCTTCCTCTGCATCCTCTTCTACGATGGCAGTAGCTTCCTCGTTTTGAACAGTGTGGGTGAATCCACCACTCTTGAACAACCCTTGCTTATTGAAAATTCCAGAAGAAAACCCTATGCTAGCCTGGGATTTGTTGTCTTCCAGCTTGATCATTTTCCCCAATCCAGTAGTTGTACCATGCTCAATGGCCAACCTAGCATCTTTATAGGACGCAAATGAAGAAGTTCCTTTCTTAGTAGGCTCAGCAATAGATAAAGCTTGGAACGGAGTTCCAACTTCGTCCTCAGCATCTATGTAAGAAAAGGAATACAAATGACTAACCAGGAGAGCCTTTTCTCCCCCTACCACCACCAGCTTCTTGTTTTTGAAAAACTTTAATTTCTGGTGTAGGGTGGATGTCACGGCGCCTGCCTCGTGAATCCATAGTCTGCCCAACAGACAGCTATACGATGGGTAAATATCCATGACCTGGAAGGTGATCTGGAAATCACTTGGTCCGATCTTGACTGGGAGTTCAACCTCTCCAATCACAGTTTTACGAGACCCATCGAAAGCTTTAACCACTACTCCACTCTGCCTTATGGGAGGCCCCTGATATGACAACTTAGCAAGAGTGGACTTTGGCAACATATTCAACGATGATCCAGTCTCCACCAGCACGTTGGACATGGCATCATCCTTACAGCTCATGGAGATGTGTAGTGCCAAATTGTGCTCTTTTCCCTCCTCAGGGAGATCACCATCACAAAAACTCAAGTTGTTACAAGCGGTGATGTTTGCAACAATACTGTCAAATTGTTCTATTGTGACGTCATGATCCATATACGCCACATTCAACACCTTCTGCAGAGCTTCACGGTGTGGTTCTGAATTCATAAGCAATGATAACACAGAGATCTTCGATGGAGTCTGTAGAAGCTGATCTACAACTTTGTACTCACTCCTTTTGATGAGCCTCAGCATCTCATCACAGTCTTCCTTCGCATTGCCATTCTGGCCAACAGAGACATGAGTTTTTACAACAGAGGCAGGTTGTCGCATCCGCGAAAAACAACCGGCGGGCTGAAACAAAACAACACAGAGCCGCCACCGTGCGTTATTTATCCCAAAAGAGGGAAAGGAAACGCTCGAAGTAAACCTGGGAAAAGCATGGTCTCGCGACCAAAGAGAATGGGATCGGGAGTCGGTTATGCAAGGGGAAGGTATTAGCACCCCTCACGTCCGTCGTACTCGACGGGATCCACGCTCAAACGAAAGAAAAGGTTGCTAAAACAAACATCACACACACAAGAAACACAGGTGAGAGAAGAGGGGAAGAGGGCTCGCTAGGATATCGCATCCTATGCCTACGTATCTCGTCTGGAACGAGAATCAGAGCTGTCGTAGTTCGGCCCACGCACGCCAAACAGGACACACACAAACACAGGCAAACTTGGAACCCGAACGCCAATCGCTGGACTTACATCGGCTTCCGAACCAAACAAACACAATCAGGATACGGACAGCCAATCGCTGGTCTTACATCCATATCCCGACACACAAGAAGAAACAAACAACAACAAGTCACTAAGGAGTCAGGCACTCGAGCCTAGCAACTATCAAGCAAACACACACAAAAAGAAGAAAAAAAGTGCCCGGAGAGACCTCGCACGGTCTCCTGCCTACGTACCTCATCTGGTATGAGGATCAGGGCGACGTAGTTCCCCTGAACGGGAAAGAAATTCTAACCAGATACAAAGGGAGACACACTACTAGGGAGCTGGACTCGAGCCTAGGTGTTATCATGCATCATTGCCCTATGTTATGGTTTCTATCTACTTGCACAACAGTAAGCTAATCCTAACCAGGAAAAAGCAAAGCATGCAAGCATAAACAAAACAAAGCAAACATTCATAGTTAGCACACACTATATACAGACAGATGTGGCTCAATCAAGGGTTAAGTTGCAAAAGCAACACAACTGTGTCAGGGTGGTGTTAGCTCTTAACCCTGACATTGAGAGTCAGGGTGAAGCCAGATGAAAGGTGAGTGAAGATTAGACTTCACAGCTCTTATCCCTGGCCAGAGAGAGCTTCAGACAAAGGAGTGTGAGCAGAGGGACGACTCAACAGAATAGCGGGAGATAGATTGCGTATCTCTTTTGTCCGCCAATTGCCTTAATCAAGGTCTTTACCTGCTTGGGGACAAAGTTAAACAAGCACAAACATCGCCTCTTAAGGAGGACTTCAGACAGTTGCCTGGCCAAGTAACAGGCCAGGTCTTCCAGACTACATGGAGACAAGAGAGTCTACCTCAATTGGTTTATACAACCAAGCAGCAGCACAAGCAAATTCTCAAAGAACTATTAGCAACTAATGTACCTGAAATCAATCAAATACAGTCAGTATACCAATCACAAAGTCAAAACAAACAGCATAAGAGCCAACAGTCAATGTTCAATCAAACAATGCAATGTGCAATGCACAATCAACTCAAGTGAGCCAAGCATCCTACAAAATAAAACAAGTTAGTTCACAACAATTAACCAAATCAAACTCAATTAACTTGAAGCAATCTCCTTAAGGCATTCGCATCTCAACCTGAAAAGCCAAACTCAAATATGAGAAACAAGACCACTAGGACAAGCCTAGGGTCAAAAGGAGATGAAAAATCCAAAACAGCAAGTGAAAATTATCCAAAACCACAATCAAACAATTTAGAAACAAATCCAATTGGTCCCATGCTCATATCATTCATTATCATCATTTCATAAAAGAAAAGGCACAAAACATGCAATTTGCAACCTCAAAGGACCAAACAGAATGATCTCAATCAAATCAACATCAAAACATTTCAATAAATTCCACAAAAATTCAAGTCTAAACATAACACATATCATGTCAAGCATACCAAATTTCAGCTCATTTGGATCAAAAGAAATAGGTCAATGAAAATCAGAAAGTCAACACAAATTCAAACAAGCCAACACAAGGCATCAAAACAAGCATCAACTTCCATCAATCATAAAATAGTGACAAAACATGATAAATGAATGGGATCAAAACCACAATGACCTATAATGTGTCTAGAAGTCACATGTCAAATTTCACATCCATCCAATTAATGACCAGAATTTCACAAACCAAATACAAACATGTGTCACAAAAAATCAACAAATGACCAAACAGGGGAGAAAATTCCAATCAAATAGGAAATGTCATCAATAAATCCTGAAAAATTCACATGTAATCTCAACATCCATATGTTCAATCATGCAAAAATTCAACTCAATCCAATGTCCCTAAGCACATCAAATAAAATCATGAAATTGCACTAAGCACGGTGTGACACAAATTGTCACACCTCTAATCAAAAAATCATATCTCATCAACCAGGGATCCAAAAATTGCAAACCACATATCAAAATCACCAGCAAAGAGTCTAGAACATGCACAAACAATTTCAAGCATTTCTATGGAAGCATCAAGATTTCACAAGCAAAATGGCATGGTATACACAAATTGGACACATTCAATCAAACCCTAGGCAATTTTATTTTTCCATACGTGCACAAAAATATTAAAAATCATCATAAAAAACTACACACCACAAGGAGAATGGTGCAAAAAACCTCATCAAATTTGGACAAGAAATGAATGATTTATGGATTTTTGAAGTTGCATGATCAAAATGAAATGAAAAATGAAAAAGAAAATGAAATAATACAAATTAATATGTCACAATGGCAATTTTGTAATATGAGCAACGAAGTCCAAAACGCAGCCGTTTTCATTAATGCAGTGTCGCTACGCTATTGGTTACTGGTGGCGGTAAACACATTTTCAAAACAAAGCCAAGGCAACGAAGATCAAACAGCTTCTGGATCGTGTTCTTCATCAAGAACAACAACAAATTTCCAGAAAATTGTCAAGAACATATTTCAACCAAAATAATCATGCCATACATCAATGTGTTCGTCTTTCAACCTAGATCATGGATATGGCGAGCATTTGACCTAACTCTAAACATATCAACCGGATCGAGCAAAAGAACAATTGAGCATCAAACTTAAATTCAAGATTTCTTCCTTAATACTCAACCAAATTCAACGATTCAAAGTTCATGCTACTCTACGTTGAAAGATCTATCAAAGCCATGTCATGATTTGAGCAATTAAGGAATTCGAAAATTTACCTTGTGATGATGGCAGTGATGAATTTGTAAGCTTCAAGGTCCAAAATACCAAAACAGAAGCAGCTTAATGATATGGAAGTTGAATGGAATGGATGCCTTAGCTCAACTATGCTCCAGTTTGAAGAATCACCAAAACGCCATGGATGAGCTTGCTTTCAACAGTCCAAATTCCTCAATGTTTTTGCCTTGATTTTGTGAAACAGTCGTGCACAAGCCTTGGTAGGTGATGGATCCAACAAGAATGAGCAAAATTGATGAAGAATTCGATGAGAAATGATGAAAAATGTGAAAAAAGTTTTGAGAGAATTGAGAGGTTTTTGGAGGGAAAGTTTGTTAGATCTGAAAATGTGAAGTGTGATTATGCATTTCTGTTACAATTATCATTTTATACCATGCCCTAATCCATTTGTTAATCACAATTAGCAAAATGGAAATGATTAGTGAAATGTAGTTTTCATGTGAAATGACCAATATGTCCTTTTGCAAAAATCAGCCAATGCAACAGTAAAAACCAGTTCAAACAAGTCACATTGATCATTTGAAATGCATTGAAATTGGTTTGGTATGCAAAATCCATGTATTTCACAAAATCACCTTTTTTCCCACCAATTTTCAAATAGTTCACTTGAAAAATGACATTTTGCCATGATGATTTTTGATGAAATATGATGATGCATCATGAAAGTACATGTAAAATGTGGTTTGCTCAAAGAAAGATCACCCAATTTGGCCATTCCATGTGAAAGTTATGCCACTTTGAAAATCAACATTTTCTGAAAATGATCAATCCATAACTTACCAACCACACATGAGAAATTCATGTTCTTGGACTTTTTGGAAAGGTGAGAGCAATATCTACAACTTTCATGTTGGACAAAATTTCATTTGAAACATTTTTGGACACGTAATTTTGAGGTGAAAAACTTTCCATTTTTGGCAGTTTCCAATTACAGGTCACCTGCTATTTTTGGAAACTTTCCATCTGACTTTATTTTCTTCATTCTTGATATTTGAAATGTCAAATGAAACTTGTTCACACATGAAAGAAGTGTCTCTAACTCTCTTCCACCTCCAAATCCACCATTTAGGCACAGTTGACCACAATTGACTTTTCTGATTGATAGATGAATTTGGCTATGCACTGATCAAGTTGAGCCTCAAACTCCTGATGAAATGGCTCAATGATGAAACCCTAGCTTCCATAAGCTCAATATAATCACATGATGATCCCCATATCCATTATAGACCCCATCTCCTTGCCAAGCCCTGATTGGCCCAAAACAACTGATTCAACTAATTAGGGTTGACCAGTGGTCAAAACCCTAATCCCAGGGTATCTGATCAATCTCTTGGATGATATCAAGACCATGACGATGATGATGTACCATTTCACCCAAGATCAAGCTCAATCTCCTTGAGAAATCAAAAACCCTAATTTGAATCACACATCCTCAGATGGTTAATGATCAATCCAATGGAACCCTAGGCTTGCAACTTAACCTCTTCATCCTCTGACCAAGACTTAGGAGGATGACTTGCTCAATGCAGCCACATGATATGCAATTATGCAATGCCTAATGACCTAAGAAATGCAATGCAATATGTTAAGCTAGTCCCAAGAGAGGAGGGCAAATTTTGAGGTGTTACAGCTGCCCCTATTCAATCCACTGTGAACCTGTCGATATGAATAGCCTCGGCTTTCAGATGACCAGGATGAAGAGTGATTGAATACCAAGAACAGATGAACAATTTGCACTCTAATGGGAAATAATTAACAATGCCTGTCAGAATCGGCAAAGAACACAATCTCTGAAGAAAAATCCGTCTGGTACAGAGAAAGTCGGCCTGATCACCGAAATAGAAACGTCGACCTGGATACCAAAATAAATGGTAACGCATGGATAACCATGGCCTGAACACCACACATCCACTGGGGATTATTATTACTTCTCTTTTTTCTTTTACTTTTCTTGAACCCCGAAATTTTCTCTTTTTTCGTTTTCATCTTTTTTATTTTCTTGAACCCCGAAATTTTGTTTGCCAAAATAATGAACCCCATTCTCCATTTGAACCCCAGTCGCCTGACGATAACTTGTGATCGCCATTGTGAACCCCGTTCTCCAGAAAACACCTCGTGTCTCCTTTTCTCCATTTGAACCCCGCTCTCCAGAAAATGCCTCAACATTTCCCTTTCTCCATTTGAACCCCGTTCTCCGCTTTCTTGTGATAATTCCGCTGGCAACGTCGGAAATAACACCAAACACCACTCTGAGGGCGACATATCAGAGGGTACACCTTCACAAAAGGAAGGTAACATGTGCATCTCTTCCTCAGAAGACACCCATAACGACTTCCATTGGCCTCAGCCAAAGTCTAAGGTGACACATGAACAGAAGATAATCCTGAGGACCTCATCCCGGATATAATCTTCAACTCCAATCTCCATTCGAACCCCAGAAAATGCCTCAACATTCCCTTTTCTCCGATTGAACCCCGATAGTCGCGCTGATCGCGTAACGTCCTTTGATTTTATTTCCATCTCCGCCCGACGGAAAAGATTTCCTCCAGTATCGCACTACTGGAGAACATTGCTGATCTGACGTCATTATGCTAAACTCCTCAGAGTAACACCTTCAACCAGACACTGACTAATGACTGGGAAGAATCTCGACGTTTACTGGACATCGAACAATGATGTTTACTTGACACCAAAGAAAACTTGACCAGACACTTACTGATGACTGGGAGGAAACTCGACGTTTACTGGACATCGAACAATGATGTTTACTTGACACCAAAGAAAACTCGACCAGACACTTACTGATGACTAGGAGGAAACTCGACGTTTACTGGACATCGAACAATGATGTTTACTTGACACCAAAGAATGATGTTTACCTGACATCGAACAATGATGTTTACAGGACATCGAACAATGATGTTTACTGGACATCGAACAATGATGTTTACTGGACATCGAACAATGATGTTTACTGGACATCGAACAATGATGTTTACTGGACACCAAACAATGATGTTTACTGGACATCGAACAATGATGTTTACAGGACATCGAACAATGATGTTTACTTGACATCGAACAATGATGTTTACTGGACATCAAACAATGATGTTTACTGGACACCAAACAATGATGTTTACTGGACATCGAACAATGATGTTTACAGGACATCGAACAATGATGTTTACTGGACATCGAACAATGATGTTTACTGGACATCGAAGAAAGCTCGACCAGACATTAACTGATGACTGCAAGGATGACGTCCACATGTCAAAACCAGGCAGACGCTTGCCGGGGAATAACTGGGAAATACTGTTGCCCCAAAATCACGATGCTGAACTCCTCAGAGTAACACATTCCAACTTCCGACAAAACCAACTCTCAAGCGGTAACCACGGCTCGAGTAGCGCTGATCGCGATCTTCATTTCCATCTCTGTTCGACGGAAAAGTTTCCTCCAGTATCGCACTACTGGGGAACACTGCTGACCTGACGTCATGATGCTAAACTCCTCAGAGTAACATCTTCACCATCTGGCAAAACCCATTCTTGGATGGTAACCACGGCTTGAGTAGCACCTTCACCCACTGGCGAAACCAAATCTCAAACGGTAACCTCGGCTTGAGACTAGCTGATGCTTGCAATGCATGATGATTTTTAGCACAATGCTCCATAATTATGGAAATGCTACGCAGTTTATTATGCAATATGCTATGATCTCCTAAATGATGCATGCCTAAAAAAGCATCCCCCTCAAGGGACTCTTCTGGGGAGCTCGAGGCACTCTGCTGAGGAACTTGTCAACACTCCGATTTCCACCCTGTTGGGGAACAGCACTGCCGCTGGGAAAAGGCAACCCTTACTGGGGATAATATCTCCTTTGCACCCGATCCGCTTGGGGGA
Source organism: Lathyrus oleraceus (assembly GCF_024323335.1). Classification (NCBI taxonomy): domain Eukaryota; kingdom Viridiplantae; phylum Streptophyta; class Magnoliopsida; order Fabales; family Fabaceae; genus Lathyrus; species Lathyrus oleraceus. The sequence continues at coordinate 187,791,209 of NC_066585.1, forward strand.
CTGCTGGGGATAAGAAATCACCAACGCTCTGTGGGGAAACAACAGTCTTTGACTTGCTGGGGATGCAACACTCCTGACTCTGCTTGGAGAGACACCACCCACAGATACCTCCGCTGGGAAACAACAACCTTCAGGCCTAGCTGCTGGGGAAGCATCGATCTGGAACCTGCTGGGGATAACCATCCTAACCCTGCTAGGGAATCTACAGACCTTGAATCTGCTGGGGAATTAGTCCTCATGACTCTGCTTGGGGAGGAGGACGGTCTGGTACTGAACACCCGACGACTCACCGAACCATGGTATTCATATCCAACTCCCATGTCAGCTTTCCAATTTTGAGAACTCCCAGACTCGTCTGGACTTTTCTGCTCCATCATCTTGTATTCCCGACCGCTCCATACTCGACGGAGAGCAAACTCCTGGGATTTATACAAACTTTTCAATCTTCCGACTTGGAAGAGTCTTCTTGATTAATCTCAAGGATCGTCGTACGTCTTTTGCCGTCATTTCACCGTTCTTCCATTCATCCATCCCTGATTGGACTCCATGGGGATTTGTTTTGTCAAAAGCTTCCACATCACAACCTGCAAGTGAGCGAAAATACCTAACAGTACCTGCAAAACAGATCGTTAGATAAAACCGTGCCCCAGGCGTGTCAAGATTTCAACACTTGGGTCACTCAACCTTCCGAATAAGATTTCAAGTTTCAATCTTATAAACATGCATTGGAAGGGACCTGTATGTCTTAAAATGCCAGATTCTTTATCATAATAATTGGATGTTTTTGCAATCAAAAACGGTAATGAAAAACAAAAACAAAAATTATTTGACTGAATATGCATTTTATTGATTTGAACAAGTGCGGCTCAAATGAGCAATACAAAGGAAGCAATTCCTGAAAAGAGGTAATTGCGCACAAAAGGAAAAATCTATCCTAATGGCAATGTGAAACCCGTGATCTCATCGAGTTCCAACTCGGTTACACCCCATATGTCCTCAGACTCTCCGTGCTTTCTGCCTTCTGAACAAGACGATTCTGATTGATCCCCACCGGGGACTATCCATGATGCTTTAACCAAAGCGCAAACGATCATGCTAGACGCAGTTGTTCGTTTCAATCCCTCTTTTGCCTGGACCGCCCTTTCGGGTTTTCAGTCCACCGGGATACCCTTTTTTGCCCAAGTCGCCCTTTTCAGGTTTTCGACTTGCCGGGTGTACATTTTTCTTTCTTATCCCTAATTTTTGCCCGAACCTTTTCTTTCTGTTTTTGGTTCGCCGGGATGCCCATTTTTGCCTGGACTCTTTTATTCTTTCCGTCCAGCGGGTCTCTTCATACGAAGTATTTTTTAACTGCGTCTGCATTCACAAGGGATGGAAAATCTTCGCCATCCATGGTCGTTAACAACAAGGCTCCGCCAGAGAAGACCTTCTTGACCATGAATGGACCTTCATAATTGGGTGTCCATTTGCCCCTTCGATCGTTTTGAGGAGGAAGGATCCTTTTCAGCACCATATCACCTACATGATATACCCGAGGTCGTACCTTTCAGTCAAAAGCACGTTTCATCCGCTGCTGGTACAACTGCCCATGACAGATGGCTGCCAACCTCTTCTCTTCAATCAGGCTCAACTCTTCGTACCGGGTTTTTACCCATTCCGCCTCTTGCAATTGCACGTCCATCAGGACTCTCAAAGAGGGAATCTGCACCTCAACCGGTAGCACCGCTTCCATTCCAGACACAAGTGAAAAGCGTTGCCCCAGTGGATGTATGCACCAAAGTTCGATCCCCAGGATACCAGCTTCGTACTCAGCCACCCTTGCTGGTGCATTCAAATGCTACCCTGGAAACGAAGGGAACATGGGATCCCTTTGGCGTAACCAAAGCAGCGCTAACTCCTTCACATTAACCCCGTCAGACATCAGAATCCGTTCGGATTTGGGGTCAGGCCCCTCCTCCGGGATCGGTTACTCTCAATCTTTCGATTAGAGTACCTCGAGATGTCCTCATCAGGGAACTCAAACTTCACCGGTTGATAATCCTCTACGGGCTGTGGGGCGATGTAATCAGACAATACACCCCTTGATTGCTTTCTGGGAATATCCCAAATTAGTCAACCTTCTCTTGCACTCTCACAACCCGTCCAGCCAATGCTGGCTTCTTCAAAAATCTACCTGATCAGATCCATCTCGAAATCCACAAAGTGGTATGAACCAGCATATACTGTCTCGGTCGGCGAGCAGCCTATGCCAAAGTACATCAAGTTTTCTCGGATAGTGAATGTATTGTTTCACAGTCGGTAAACTTTTTGCTAAGGTAAATTGCATGCTCTTTTCGACCAGACTCGTCATGCTGATCCAATACACCTCATAGACCCCTCGAGGACCGTCAAGTACAGACTAACAGTCTCTTTCCATAGGGAGGCAACAGAATCGGAGGTTCCTGCTACTCATTCTTTTTATTTTTTCAATGCCCCTTGGCAATCATTATTTCACCTGACCGTTTGATTTTTTTTCAATGGCTTGAATATAGGTTCGCACGTGGCTGTTAGGTGAGACATAAACCAAGACATGTAGTTCAATCTACCTAAGAAACCACGAACCTCTTTATCCATTCTCGGTTCAGGCATTTTTTTTATTTTTTTTTATATTATATTTTTTTTATTATTTTTTTTAACAGGACCAACCTCGATTCCTCTCTTCCAATGAACCCCAACATCTTACCGGACCGCACTCTGATAGTGCACTTGTTCGGATTCAACCTCAATTTGAATCGTCTTAACTGGTCCACTCAGCTTGGCCAGATCTACCAGATGCCCCTCTTCTGTTTGGGGACTTTGCTATCATGTCATCAACATAACATTCGATTTCATGATGAATCATATCATGAAACAAAGTCACCATAGCTCTCTGATAAGTAGCACCGGCGTTCTGCTTCTCTAGAGGACAATCTTCTTTCCATGGTAGCTTGTGCACAACGGCATCGCTATCCGCTCCTGGCATATCCTGACATGACCAGGTGAAGGTATCCACAGGCTCTTTCAACAGGGCTACCATTCTGCTTTTGACTTGCCTCTGAAACGGCCCCAATTTTCCTTTCCTTTCTGACCTCGACGGTACTTGGAGTAACAATCTTGAATCGCTTCTCGTGCAGCCGAATCACCTCCTCCTCTTATTTCAACAACCTGGCTAATTCCAGCAGATCACAATCTTCTTCGCCTTCTTCTTCGGCATGGTAGATCGGATTGTCGAAGTCATATGAGGTGTAACCAAATCGTTATCAACGAGATCCGGAGGAATATTGTTTCGAAGTCGGAACGAGACAAAACACAAGGAAAAATGAAAACAAACATTGCCCTTTTTATTTGTTTTTAAACTGCAAAAATAAATGAAAAACAGGGAACACCGCTTTTAACTGATAAACATCCTTTTATTAATGATGCAAATTTGCAAATTTAAACATGAGGTGACCCTTACAATGAACCATTACGTGTCGGGCAACACGCAAGGCTTTCATGCAGATAAAATCAAAAACAGAAAAATTACTCTTCCAGTAGAATGACAGTGATGATCTTTTTTAGGCCTTCCAGTTCTGGACTTCCATCCCTGGTATGCACGGCTTTATCCAACCCTCAAATTCGCAGTCACTGTCAGTCTTTTCACCTACTGCGACGGCGTGATCCGAATCTTCAGCAATTGCACTCACCATCGCCTGACCATGCGCCGGCATGGGATTGGCATTAACATTCGGAGATGGTGCAAAATTGATGGCCTTGGAGTCTACCAAATCCTGGACAACATGCTTAAATGCCCTACAGCCCTCAATGTTATGACCTGGTGTACCAGAATGGAATTCACACTGGGCGTTCTCATCATAGTTAGGAGGCCTCTGATCTGATCTTAACGGAACCATCGTCCTTGGCTGAACCAACCCAAGATCCATCAACTTTTTGAACAGCACAGCATATGTCACGGGCGGCTTGTCGAACTGACGATCAATCCCTTTTCCCCTCACTTGGTACCCGGCTCTCTGTTGAGGTGGCTGACGCTGCTGTCGTACTGACTGATTACCAGCAGGGGTGGTTACCGCAGCAGTGTGCTGGTAGTAACGATCCCTACCGTATCCCCTTTGGGCATACACAACACTCGATTCACTCTCATTTTTCTTTTGGCCATTTCCGAAGGGCTTCTTCGATCCTGATGACGAAGCATTACCACCCTGGATCTTCCCCATTCTCAGCCAACTTTCAATTCTCTCCCCAGCCACCACAATGTCAGCAAAGTTGGTGACGGGACAGCCCACCATTCTTTCAGCAAAAACCCCCTGCAGGGTACCCATGAAGAGATTAGACATCTCTCTGTCCACCAGTGGAGGTTGCACTCTGGCAGCCAACTCCCTCCACCTCTGAGCATATTCTTTAAACCCCTCGTTATTCTTCTGAGACATACCCTGCAGCTGGGTACGACTCGGAGCCATATCAGCGTTGAACTGATACTATTTAAAGAACGCATCACCAAGATCCTGCCAGCTTTTAATATCAGACGACTTAAGCTTGGTGTACCACTCCAAGGAGCCTCCGGACAGACTGTCCTGGAAGAAGTACATCCACAGCTTTTGGTCCATGGTGTAAGATGAGATTTTACGGATGAAAGCCTGAAGATGAGTTTCTGGGCAGGAACTTCCATTATATTTGTCAAATGAGGGCGCTTTAAACTTCTGTGGGATCACAACCCCCTCGACTAGCCCCATATTTGACATGTTGACAACCCCAGGAGTGGCATAGCTTTCAAGAGCTCTGATCTTTTCTGCCAGCAGTTGGATCTCCTTGTTCTGTGGTTGGGCACCATGTTGACCGAATGGTTCGTTGTGCATGGAGAACTGATCAGCCTCTCTGTCTTCCTCTCTGTCATCGTCAACCCCAAAGAATGGAGGAAACAGGCTATCCTTCAGATTAGGACCCATCGGACCAGGTTGACCCCCTGTAGCAGTGCCAAAACCGGCAGCATTATTATTCACTGTACCCACTGTTGTTCTTTTACCACCGTCTCGAGAACCACCCAGCCCCTGGTTGGAGACACCATCCAGGTTGACACCGCTATTAGCAGCAGAAGCCTGCTCGAGCTTCTCTACTTTATCAGCTAGAGCTTTCTGACCAACTGCAAAACCTTGCATGATGTTGATCAGCTCGTTCATCTTGTCTTTCAACTCGAGGATATCAGTGTTCGGAAGATCCATCAGTCTGGGAGTATTGCGTCGCGTGAAGTATCTGTGAGGACGGGTTGAGTGCAAAGGTACAACTCTGCGAGCGCGAGCAATGATTCCTGAAACAATCAAGCACGTCAGAACCCGACACCTACAAAACAGCAAACAGGTTAATATGCATGAATGCAACGTCTATCCATACGAGGAAGCTTCCGTCTTTTGATCCTGGTTTCATCGAGACAGATAATATTTCGATAATAACACTCTGACATCAGGATGTCTCTCAACCATATTCTCAATCAATGATACTCCCCATATGGCTAGACGTAGTTTAGGTGCAGATGAATGCAAAACGGGAATGATGCAGATGTATGAATGCAATGCATTGCCATCCTCCAAGTCATCTGATCATCTGTTGCTCTGAAGCCTGATCTCTGAACCAATCACAACCATCTGAGGGAATATATAATCACAAATCCGACTCAAGGGTTCCGAAATAAACGGAACTGAAAGATACACCAGCATCATCACCAGACAATCTCTGAGCAGATACCCATAACCATCTCTGAATCGGCCCGGGGAATCCTGAAATAAACGGATCCCCACTGATAAATAACGTGGACAGCACTCCGGCATCTCAGAAATAAATGGCCATAAATCTGACTTATAAATATGACTCTGATCAATGGAACCAATAGTCACCATCTGAGTCACCATCTGAACATGCATCTGAAAGAATCACCCTCCCCTCACAGGTAAATTCTAATCAGGTTATCCTAAGGCGGACAATAGTCTCGACAATCGGGCAGAGATACTCAATGGGTTTGCCCTTTCGGGTGTGCCATTGTAGCTCTCTTAAGATCGTCTAAACCAAAGATCCGGGAAATGATCGGTCACCGAAGTCAATAGCTTAAAAGAAGTAACCCAACCAAAGTGGAAAACCCCACTGAGGAAGAGCACTCTCAGATGAACCTCGTCCGGCTTGTGGTATGTCACGTCGCAACAGCATGCCCAACCGGCATGTGAGGAACGTGAGACCACACTAATCCTAGGTGTATACTCGGGCCTGGGTTTTAGCCCCACTCAGAACACCCACCCCCAAAACAGAGGAACCACCTGCACAGAGGACGGCAACATGATAGTATGATGCATGCAAATATTTATGCAAATATATACATAGTCAGAATAATAAATGCAATAAATAAAGCGGCACAAGCAACCTAAACTATCCTAGAACGCTAGGAGAGACTCGCTTAGGGAAGATGGACCAGCACAGGTCAACATCTTATAGTCCCCAGCAGAGTCGCCAGCTGTCGCATTACGCGAAAAACCGGCGGGAAACAAGAACAACAGAGCCGCCACCGTGCGTTATTTATCCCAAAAGAGGGAAAGGAAACGCTCAGAGTGAACCTGGAAAAAGCATGGTCTCGCGACCAAAGAGAATGGGATCGGGAGTCGGTTATGCGAAGGGAAGGTATTAGCACCCCTACGCATCCGTCGTACTCGACGGGATCCATGCACAAAAGGAAGGAAAATGGTTGCTAAAACACTGCTCATAAACAAACAAACACTGGCTGAAAGAGACACAAGAAAACAAACAAGACTGACTCGGCAGGATATCGCATCCTGGGCCTACTTAGTCTATCAAGCATAGACATCAGAGTCTAAGTAGTTCGGACTGGGGAAACAACACATGCTCGCTAGGATATCGCATCCTATGCATACGTATCTTCTCGGACGAAGAAGAATCAGAGCATTCGTAGCTCGGCTCACGCACACAAACAAAACAGACACAGGCAAACGTGGAATCCGAATGCCAATCGCTGGGCTTACATCAGATTCCGAACCAAAACGCACCCACACTGGAAACCAGATGCCACTTGATGGACTTATACCGGACTCCAAGGACACAACAAGACAAAACAAAAACGGGCGCCCGGAGAGTGTCGCATCCGCGAAAAACAACCGACGGGCTGAAACAAAACAACACAGAGCCGCCACCGTGCGTTATTTATCCCAAAAGAGGGAAAGGAAACGCTCGAAGTAAACCTGGGAAAAGCATGGTCTCGCGACCAAAGAGAATGGGATCGGGAGTCGGTTACGCATAGGGAAGGTATTAGCACCCCTCACGTCCGTCGTACTCGACGGGATCCACGCTCAAACGAAAGAAAAGGTTGCTAAAACAAACATCACACACACAAGAAACACAGGTGAGAGAAGAGGGGAAGAGGGCTCGCTAGGATATCGCATCCTATGCCTACGTATCTCGTCTGGAACGAGAATCAGAGCTGCCGTAGTTCGGCCCACGCACGCCAAACAGGACACACACAAACACAAGCAAACTTGGAACCCGAACGCCAATCGCTGGACTTACATCGGCTTCCGAACCAAACAAACACAATCAGGATACGGACAGCCAATCGCTGGTCTTACATCCATATCCCGACACACAAGAAGAAACAAACAACAACAAGTCACTAAGGAGTCAGGCACTCGAGCCTAGCAACTGTCAAGCAAACACACACAAAAAGAAGAAAAAAAGTGCCCGGAGAGACCTCGCACGGTCTCCTGCCTACGTACCTCATCTGGTATGAGGATCAGGGCGACGTAGTTCCCCTGAACGGGAAAGAAATTCTAACCAGATACAAAGGGAGACACACTACTAGGGAGCTGGACTCGAGCCTAGGTGTTATCATGCATCATTGCCCTATGTTATGGTTTCTATCTACTTGCACAACAGCAAGCTAATCCTAACCAGGAAAAAGCAAAGCATGCAAGCATAAACAAAACAAAGCAAACATTCACAGTTAGCACACACTATATACAGACAGATGACTCTCAATGTCAGGGTTAAGAGCTAACACCACCCTGACACAGTTGTGTTGCTTTTGCAACTTAACCCTTGATTGAGCCACATCTGTCTGTATATAGTGTGTGCTAACTATGAATGTTTGCTTTGTTTTGTTTATGCTTGCATGCTTTGCTTTTTCCTGGTTAGGATTAGCTTACTGTCGTGCAAGTAGATAGAAACCATAACATAGGGCAATGATGCATGATAACACCTAGGCTCGAGTCCAGCTCCCTAGTAGTGTGTCTCCCTTTGTACCTGGTTAGAATTTCTTTCCCGTTCAGGGGAACTACGTCGCCCTGATCCTCATACCAGATGAGGTACGTAGGCAGGAGACCGTGCGAGGTCTCTCCGGGCACTTTTTTTCTTCTTTTTGTGTGTGTTTGCTTGACAGTTGCTAGGCTCGAGTGCCTGACTCCTTAGTGACTTGTTGTTGTTTGTTTCTTCTTGTGTGTCGGGATATGGATGTAAGACCAGCGATTGGCTGTCCGTATCCTGATTGTGTTTGTTTGGTTCGGAAGCCGATGTAAGTCCAGCGATTGGCGTTCGGGTTCCAAGTTTGCCTGTGTTTGTGTGTGTCCTGTTTGGCGTGCGTGGGCCGAACTACGGCAGCTCTGATTCTCGTTCCAGACGAGATACGTAGGCATAGGATGCGATATCCTAGCGAGCCCTCTTCCCCTCTTCTCTCACCTGTGTTTCTTGTGTGTGTGATGTTTGTTTTAGCAACCTTTTCTTTCGTTTGAGCGTGGATCCCGTCGAGTACGACGGACGTGAGGGGTGCTAATACCTTCCCCTTGCGTAACCGGCTCCCGATCCCATTCTCTTTGGTCGCGAGACCATGCTTTTCCCAGGTTTACTTAGAGCGTTTCCTTTCCCTCTTTTGGGATAAATAACGCACGGTGGCGGCTCTGTGTTGTTTTGTTTCAGCCCGTCGGTTGTTTTTCGCGGATGTGACACTCTCCGGGCGCCCGTTTTTGTTTTGTCTTGTTGTGTCCTTGGAGTCCGGTATAAGTCCATCAAGTGGCATCTGGTTTCCAGTGTGGGTGCGTTTTGGTTCGGAATCCGATGTAAGCCCAGCGATTGGCATTCGGATTCCACGTTTGCCTGTGTCTGTTTTGTTTGTGTGCGTGAGCCGAGCTACGAATGCTCTGATTCTTCTTCGTCCGAGAAGATACGTATGCATAGGATGCGATATCCTAGCGAGCATGTGTTGTTTCCCCAGTCCGAACTACTTAGACTCTGATGTCTATGCTTGATAGACTAAGTAGGCCCAGGATGCGATATCCTGCCGAGTCAGTCTTGTTTGTTTTCTTGTGTCTCTTTCAGCCAGTGTTTGTTTGTTTATGAGAAGTGTTTTAGCAACCATTTTCCTTCCTTTTGTGCGTGGATCCCGTCGAGTACGACGGATGCGTAGGGGTGCTAATACCTTCCCTTCGCATAACCGACTCCCGATCCCATTCTCTTTGGTCGCGAGACCATGCTTTTTCCAGGTTCACTCTGAGCGTTTCCTTTCCCTCTTTTGGGATAAATAACGCACGGTGGCGGCTCTGTTGTTCTTGTTTCCCGCCGGTTTTTCGCGTAATGCGACACAGGTTTATTGGCAACAAGTGTCGGATTCGGAGCATTCACAGTAGTCCCAATCGGGCGTTCAGCATAATCAGTAATATCGGCCCTTTGAACATCAGCTTGGGGTTTCGGCGGAGCCGAGAAAACACGAGCGCTACGGGTCAGGCCGCTTACGTCAGCAATATTGACAACAAAAGTAGAGGGTAGGGGCACCTTCTTCCCATACTCCAATGCCACAGCATTGTAGCGATAGGGAACCGCCTTATCGGAAGAGTATGGCACATGGCCAGCTGGTTTAATAATCAAAGAGGGAGAAGCCTTCTGCTTGCTACCATCATACCGAATGACAACAGGTTCAGGGATCCGAAATACCGGAGATATTACATTGACTTCATCATCATCCTCATCAACATTTCGATTCTGAAGTATCTCAATGACTCCTTCATCCAGCATTTCTTGAATGTCTTTGCGGACTTGGCAACATCCTCTCTGATTGACAGTGAAAACCCGACATCTGTCGTGGTCATGCTCGTAATGACTGTACTCACACAACAGTCTGTGCATCTCGATCAGAGATTGTCGAATATGGCTGACATATTTGACTTTGTATTTACCAGGGCAGCCCTGGACCATGTTGACAGAGGATTTCCCATGCTCGGGCAAAGGGTTCTTCTTCACATTAGGACCTACGTCCTCGAAACACAGAATACCACATCTCACAAGGTCTTGGACCTTGGTCTTTAGTGGGTAGCAGTTTTCCACGTCATGTCCGGGAGCACCAGAATGATAAACACAGTGTAACTCGGGCTTATACCACCACTGAGGGTTGGTAGGTATAGCCGGTGGGTCTCGTGGAGTAATCAATTTCCTCTCTATCAAAGAGGGATACAATTCAACATAGGTCATGGGAATAGGATCGAAGGTGACCCTCTTCCTCTCATAGCTTGTACTGGCTTGATTATTGTTTTGAGGCTGGTAGGCCTGCCGTTGAGGACGGTGCTGTTATTGTTGATATTGCGGATGTTGCTGTTGCTGATTATTGTTGTGATGCTGATATTGCTGATTATCTCTGAAAACAGGTGCTATGTGAGCCACCTGATGTTGGTTACCAGTAGGACGCACGGTCTTCCTCCTCACTGAGGGTCTTCTAGGTTTAGCATGGGAGGTCACAACATATGCCTCGCCATCTTTCTTCTTTCCAAACATCCCATACCGTTTGGCAGAAGAGCCTTCTTCTCTGGTCAGGCGCCCTTCCCTGACTCCTTCTTCCAGACGCATCCCCATGTTCACCATCTCGGTGAAGTCAGAAGGAGCGCTGGCAATCATCCGCTCGTAATAAAAAGAACTCAAGGTCTTCAGAAAGATCTTGGTCATTTCTTTCTCCTCCAGCGGGGGCACAATTTGTGCTACTAACTCTCGCCACCTCTGGGCGTATTCTTTAAAAGTTTCCTTGTCCTTCTGGGACATGGCTCTCAATTGATCCCTATCGGGAGCCATATCCACGTTATACTTGTATTGCTTGACGAAGGCCTTGCCAAGGTCATTGAAGGATCGGATGTTCGCGCTGTCCAAGCCCATATACCATCTTAGGGCAGCACCGGATAAACTATCTTGGAAGTAGTGAATGAGAAGTTGATCGTTGTCGGTCTGAATCGACATCTTCCTGGCATACATAACCAGGTGGCTGAGAGGGCAAGTATTTCCCTTGTACTTTTCAAAGTCAGGTACCTTGAACTTTACAGGGATTTTAACATTTGGGACCAAGCAGAGTTCAGCAGCAGACTTTCCAAAAAGATCCTTTCCTCGGAGAGTTTTCAATTCCTTGCGGAGCTTAAGAAACTGATCATTCATGGCGTCCATCTTTTCATAGACATTTGGGTCCTCAGATGGCTCAGAATGATAGATGGTGTCGTCTACTCTAGGCATAGTATGCACGACAGGAGGAGGGACAGCTAGGATCGGGCTAGATGCCGGCAGAGAAGCAAAAGTGGGTGTGGGACCCTCAGGCATGAAGTTGGGAGGCATCCCCCAAGGAAACCCGACTGGCATAGCTGTTGGTGCGAAGTGAGCGCTGGCCGTAGGCACGATTGAAGAGGCAATCTCAGAGATGACTGTCCTCTAGGGAGGAGTTAAAGGTGTCGGAGACGACTGGCTCTAGGCAGCCATGAATGACTCCACCAGGGCAGTCAATCTGGCTACTTCCTCCTTGAGTTCACAGTTCTCTTGCTCCAAATGATCCATTAGTCTTGATGCGTTGGCTCGGGTGTAGTACTGGTGAGTCAGCTTGTCTTCAAAATAAATGAAGAACACAGAGTTAGACCATAGAACAAGAAGCCTGAAGCAAAACCTACTTATGCACATGATGCATGCAATGCTTGTGCATATGATTTATATTTTTATATCAGAGGAACTTTAGAGTCCTATTTGCAAATTTTGAACATATTTATCACATATGGAAATATTACATCAATAATATCTGGAAAATATTTTTACACCAAAGGAGTACAGTTTTGGTAACCAAATACAAGAGAGAAGGAAAATGAACATCCTATGGAACCCTAGAAACAATCATCTAAAGTTCTGGATACTGGAAGATAAGCTGCACAAAGCCTCTTCACCTCCCTCTCATAGGCCGCCTCCATATCTGCCTTCTCCTTGGCGAGTCGATCGTACTTCCTCTTCCAAAACTTGGAAGACTGAGGAAGCAGAGAAGTCCATGCATCATCAGGATCATTATTAACTTGGTGCTCAAGGAACTCTATCAAAGCATCCTTCTCTCTGATCTGCTGAAGCAACTCCTCTCGTTCACGGATCCAGGCACGTGAACGGTCTTCATCTCTCAACTCCTCTACTCCTTGGTCAGGGAGGGTTGAAGGCCCAACCACAACCAAAAGTGTAGGTCTTGGATACTCATAAGGCATGAGGTACTCGGAAGCTCTCCTCCTAACCCAAGAGGTATAGGGTTCCAAAGCGATACAGTTCTTCGGACCCAACTCCTTCCTTCCCTTCCTATGGATCTTGCGCCAAGCGCAGACCATCCTGCCCTTCAAGCCTTGGGGGTCTTTATCCTCCTGAAAGAACATACCCTCTAACAGAATGTTATTAGGTTTATCCTTTAAGGGGAACCCAAGCTGACGACGTGCCAAAATAGGGTTGTAGTTAATCCCACCACATGTACCAAGAAGAGGCACATTGGAGAATTCACCACAAGAGTCGATGATCTGCACACCATCATATACACGGTTATACCAAAAGATATCATCATTAGTGAGAGACATAAGTCTCGTGGACCACCGTAGACATCCTTTGTTCTCCATGAAGGCGACCGTCTGTGGCAAGTGCGAAATAAACCACTTGTACAACAGAGGCAAACAACACACAATGGTACCACCACCCTTTGCATTCCTCATATGCAAAGAAAAGTAAGTGTCACCCAACAGAGTCGGAACGGGATTAAGAGTAGAGAAAATCCTAATAGCGTTCACATCCACAAAACTTGTCGATGTTGGGGAATAACACTAGCCCATAGATAAGAAGTACAAATATGGCCTCAAAGGCGTCCTCACTCATGGCCTTTCCATACATAGCAGCTTGAGCAATGAGGAACTCAGAAGGGAGACCTTGAATTCCACCTTTGGTAGTCATATGAGCACCAACCAGAGATTCATCTATATGCAACATATCAGCTATCTCTTGAGAAGTAGGAACACTCTCTAAGCCACTGAATGACAACTAGTCTAGAATAGGTATACCCACAAGGTAGGCATACTCCTCAAGCGTGGGCAAAAGCTGAAAATCCGGAAATGTGAAGCAACGGTACAAGGGATCATAAAACTGCACCAATACACTCATCAATCCTTTGTCTACTTAAGTAGTCAGAATAGATAGAAGCTTCCCATAACGAGCCTTGAAACCCAAGGGATCTAAAACATAGGATGTCAAATTCCTTAGCTCTTTCAAGTCGGGTTCTCTGAAACTGTACTTCTTCGTATTCCTTCTTTGTCTTTCCATGTCTGAAAATTTGCAAATAGACCTCTTAAGTTCCTTGAAAGTTTTCTCATTGTTGATGATATGGATGCAAATGGGTGCATTAATGCATGGATGCAACAATCACACTCAAGGATCAAGCAAAGCACACCAAACAAAGGTCATGGGATGGATCATGTCATCCTTAATATCAATCATCCATTTTGGTGGATTATGGTTTACACCTTATCAACACCCAAGGTCCATTGATATTAAGGACACAAGAACGGATCAACCATGAATCAAGGGTTTGTCGCAAGTCACGAGCATGGAGTCTCGGTTAAGAACCACCCAAAGGGAATGTACTAGGGTTTAAACTTTCCAAACATGTTCTACAAGAGGTTCCCATAGTCATCATCCCATCTTTCGGATATTATCGGATAAACGACTACTCGTATTCCAAAAATATTCTCAAGAGAGACTCTTATGAGTGTAGTATCGCGTAACAATCGTATCAAATCTTACACTTGAACGACTTTCGCACTACATCCTAAGAATATGCCAAGATGGGCTTGGTAAACTAAGGTCCTTGGCTTCTAAGGTCTATATTGGAAAGAGTAATGTCTAACCACAACTACTTGTGTGACATTATTGATCCCAACATGACCTCCACCAAGTGAATGGGCTTGCATGTCAACTTGCTAAGGAATAACTCCACATAAGTCAACAAGACTATTCCATTCTCCTATCCTAAATGCACTCGAGTTCGGGTATAAAACTCATCTCACAAAGATCACCAAGCATACAAGGAATTAATATTCAAGTAATTCAATCATTACATACAATACAAGAATCCCAAATTGCACAAAAATATGTCACAAAAATAATATACAATACAATACAACAAATATGAAAAGTAGGCAAAACCCACTAGGCAAACCTTTCCCCAGCGGAGTCGCCACTTTTCTGTAGCGGGGTATTCGTTACCATTAGAGATATTGACTAAATCCAAGGTAATCCATACAAGTCGAGTCGCCACCGCACTTCTATTTATCCAAAGGAATGGTTAGAAAGCGAACAAAAACCTAAAAGTTTTATCGAATCAAAAACTAGTAAAAATGTCAGAGATCGGGGTAAGGGGGTTGGTTATGCAATGGGAAGGTTTTAAGCACCCAAAACATCCTAGGTACTCCTAGGGAGCCCTTTTCATACTTGTTATAAGGTTGGTATTTTGTGAAAATTTATTTGTGCAAACATGATTGAAGAGATGAGAAGAGAATATACAAGTTATTTACAATTTGTGTTTGGATGGATAAACCCATTGCCTACATACCATCTTAAAAAAGATTAGGATCAAAACTTCGTAGTTCGGGGTAAAAATCTCAAAATGAGTTGGTGAATTTATTGGTCCAAAAGCCTTAAGGTATTTTGTTATCCAAGGGAGAAAACTCAACCTAAAACCACAAATCCACCATGTGAGGATAGCTTCAACATGCTAGTGAGGGGTTAACCCTATAATAAGCATGGAAGACTCATTGTCCATCACTAAAGATATAGGTGAGTATTACATCTACCTCAAGGATAACTCAAACCTAATAGCTAAAGGTTATGAAAAGTTTGATTAAGAAAGTAGCCATTGGAACCACAGAAAAAAGAAATTTGAATGGGTTATATTTACCAATTGGAAGTATATACGAAAGTGGTCAAAGTTGACTTAAAGATTCAATTCAAAATAAGTGTTATGAAAAGAAAGTTTGAAAATCAAAAGCATAAGGCTTAGGTTTCTAATGTTTGAAAACAAGTGTTAAATGTTTGCACAAAAAGTTTTGGCTTGGGTTAGAGTGGAGGGAAGAAGTAGAATAGCTAAGGTCCTAATCATACAAGAGATGAAGGATAAGAATCAAAACCACAAATGGAGTTCCTCTCTTGAGATCATATTAATGATCCAAGTAGCTCCCATCCTTTGGAATATGCAAGCAAAATAAGTGTAAGCTCAAGCAATCAACATAATCAAACAAGCTCTTAGAAGATCCCCAAATGTCTCTTGTATCTTTCACTTTGGATGAACATGGCAATGGTTCTTCAATTTGGCTCAAATAGGATTCCCTAGCACAAAAGCACACACATCAAAGAGTTCTATGAAGTAAATCCAGAATGGACAAGAGTGAGTTTAGATATTTGGTCCTTCTAATCCATCTTCAACATTAGGCATTTTACTCCAATCTTGCATAAGGAATGTCCTAGAAACTAAGTCCATTTTGTCTACTTTTTGCATTTGGTCCACAACAATCAAAACAAAACACAAGCACAATAATATATACACAATTATGTGCTCAAGTGAGCAAAAGGCAAATTGCATTAACATAAACATGTGCTCAAATGAGAAAAGGAAAAAGCAAATGAATAATATGTACACGAATTATAAATTGCATAAATGTAAAGAGCAAGAAGTAAATGTTAATGGTTAATGGTTAGTGTTAGAGTTAGTGTGCCATAAGGCAAATTTAGCGCTATGTTAAGCAATCGTAATTGGACTTATGTAGAAGTCACAACTATCTGAGGCCGGTCAATAATAATGTAGGCAACAACACAAGTTAGAGGTCTTGATTAGTGAATCGAACTCCAACAACTTGCCATGCCAAAAAGTAAATGAGAAATGATCTTGTATTGATTTAGGTTCTTTGCATGATTTAGGAAGCAACCTATCCTTAATGCAAAGCCATTCACTTGATCCATGATCAAGATGAATTAGATTTGAATCAAGGAAGATTAAACCTCCATGTATCAATGCTAACCACCAATCCTTAACTTATTGATAAAAAAAAAAGAAAAAGAGAGAAGAAGAAAAAGAAGATGAAGAATTAAAGTGCATTAATGGAAATGAAATGAGATAATCAACAAGTATTGACCAAAGATAGAGAAGATCAAGGTCAAACAATAGAAAACAGAAGCAAAATGAAGATTAGAAGTCAAGAAACAAATAAAATATTTTTGGCATTTTTAATATTAAAATAAAACTTGAAATAAAATAATAAAGAAAGGTCAAACTTCTAACTCACTTCAAATCAACTTTTAAAAGTCCAAGTGAATTATCACAAGTTTAACAAGATCAAACAAAGTTTGACAAAAAATTTCAGCATTTTTAAAAGTCAGAAACTATTTTAAATCAATTAAAAATGCATAAAAATAACCTAATTGAACTAAAATCTCAAATAAATCTCAAATCAATTAATAAATTGATGAGAATATTTTTCATAGATCTATCATCATTCAAAGAGGTTGGAAAAATATTTTTTTATTTTTTGAATATCAAAAACTATTTTAAATGAATTAAAAATAACCAGAAAAGAGAAAATTACTAAAAAAATATCAAATGACAAAATAAAAAATATTAAAAACCATTTTTAGAAAGTAGAAATTAAAAGAAGAAGAATGAAATTGGTCCCATAATTTTTGGACCAATAATGAGAGAGATATGAATTTTTAAAATGAAATGGAATTAAAATAATAAAATGAAAATAAAAATAAGAAAATAGAAATTGGAAAAAGCGTGAGCCGTCTGATGATGATTCATTAATTGACGTGGATTATCACACGGCTAAGAAGCGCGTGTTCACCATACACGCTAGTCAAACGCAACACACCAAGCCATTAAATAAGTCATAAGGTTGGACGCGTGAGATTGAATCTGGAAACATGAATGGACGGTTCTGATGAAATCTGGAGTCCAGGCGGTGGCCAACGCCACCGTCTTCTCCGGCCAAACTCTGGCCAAGTCAAAAATTGCAGAAATTAAAATGGTAACCAAAATGCACGATCCAGGCATCAATCGAGAGCTGGGGTGATGTACATCACCCATGTACCACCCAAATCCATTCTAGATCTCTATATTGAGAGAAATCAGAAGTGGAAGATCTGTGGTGTTCATATGAACTTCATGATTTTCAAAAATTAAAAGCACAACAATGTTGCCTCTATGCAGAGGACTTCAGATCACACAACAACAATGAGAATTGAGCACTATACAAGTAGATTCGAAGAAAATAATAGTTGGTATGAACCTTTGATTTGCAAGGCTTTGATTCACAATCCTTGGATGCTATTGCTTACAGTTGACACTATAGATCAAGGAGAAAAGGTTTAGGAACTTTGAGATCTGAAAATTGATCAATGAAATCAAAGTTCAGATCTGAAAAATTTGAAGAAAAGAGAGTTAGTTCCTTTAGTGAGGTATGAGTTTTCAGTTTAGCAGCAATTGGGGCGCCTTAAGGTTGAAGAAATGAAGAGCATTGGCCTTGTATTTATAGGAGAAACAAGCTGAAATGCATGATCAAAATGCTTGCATGAATGGAAAGGGCCTCCATGCATGGGCCTGTACAGGTGCATGGGAGGCCCAATTCCAACTGGAATTGAAAGCTGATGCATGATGGAAGAAAAATGGACGTGCAGATTTAGTAGTAGCAGCTCATGCAAGGCAATTTAAATGATTTTCAAAAAATGCACTATTAGGTTCAAGCCTTCGAAAATGCTATGCAAAAAATGGAAACACCACCTTATGAGTAATGGTTGGAAAGCTTATCGCATAAGGATCATTTTTTATGTTGATCAAAACTCCATTTGGGCCTTGGAAATTGGTGAAAATTGGACATGAAGTGTAGGGTGCAAAACATGCATATGTGAGATTTTCAAAATTGGCCAAAGTTCAAGCCCTTCTGTCTTAATGATGCAAGCTCCAAATGACAAAATCCTCAACAACAAAGTTGTGGATAGTTTAAAGGCAAGCAATTTGGACTTAAATTTTGTATCATTTGGGTTTTTGATGAAGAAGTTATAGGCACTTGAAGTTGGACTTTTTCACATTTCAATGCATTTGGTCCAAAGTGACCTATAATGTTTTGCATTATCACATGTATTTATTTTGAGATTTTGAAATTTTTCTCAACATAACATTTTAATTATACATCTTAAGCTTTCCAATGCATTTGATCTCACCTTAAAATCATGAAAAATGGAGGAGTTATGTCCTTGGGAAGTTGACCTAAAATTAGGGTTTCAGTCAAAATGACCTATAATGTTTTGGAATGGATGATGACCTTCCAAGCTTCAAATTAATTTTTTATGAACATGAAAGTTGTTCATATAGTCCTTAAGAACATTTTTCTCTTGGAGTCATCTCCATTTGACAAACACATAAAATGTTAGGTCTCAGTGTATTTCAAAATAATCAGATGAATTGACTGATCAACTTCTCAAGTCCACTCCTCATATCTTGATGAATTGATGATTGAGGACACTCAAATAAGTTCAAATATGCATGAAATGATGAATTAAGGAACTTCCCTTGATTGTATTTGATCATGGATTGAGGTTGCTTCATGAGCAAGGCATAGTTGATGAACAAATGAATTAGGTTTTTCCTTGGGAAACAAGCCTCAAACCCTTTGATTTGCTTTGATCAAAATGATGAATTGGGACACTTGGGAGGCATATTTGATGGATGAGAGCTTTGGGAACCATTTCCATGCTTGCTTTCATCTTCTCTAGGCCATATCAATGCACATAGGATCTCCTAGAAGCTTTAGACCTTGTGACTGCTCAAGCTGCAAACAAGAGATGTTAGTGACATATTTTTGTGCTTTTGGTTAGTGAATAAAATGAGAGAAGCAATAATATACAATTCAAGTATACTTGGTGATCTCAAACCAAATCTCAAGGGATCCCATCCAAAGGTAAAGGAGCCAAGATGCTTATGATCCTTGAGGCAATGTAAATGCAATGTTATGATGCCATGAGGGATCTTAGGGTCAAAATTAGGGTCTTACAAACAGCAAGCTCCAAGGAAAGCAGACTGGGAAATTGCCATTGAAAACATGGCAACTCAAAATAGGTAATTTGAAGAAGAGACTAGAAACAATCAGAAAAACACCATCGCCTCCCTAAAGAATCTTGAAGTTCAGCTGGGGCAGATAACACAACAACTAGCAAGTTCTTGAACACCAGGTTCCTTACCAAGTGAAACAGTTCAAAATCCGAGAGGTCAGGAGAATATTAATACTATCACGACTAAAGAGAAAAGGCTGCTAAAAAGAAAAAATTATATCACCGAGCGAGCCGACTAAAGATGAAATTACAAAAGAAACTAAACCAATGATTAAGTTGCCCTACCCTCAGAGAGTGACAAAGAAGGAACCTAGCGAGTCAGACTTGGAGAAATTCATGACAATGTTTAAAAGGGTTGAGGGTCGTATGTCTTTGTTCGAAGCACTCGAAAGAATGCCCATGTACAAGAAATTCATGGAAGAGGTACTGGCCAAAAAGAAACCAACCACCGAAGAACAGGTATCCTGGAAGGAACAGTATAGTGCAAACTCACTGGGGCAGAAAATTCCTAACAAACAAAAGGATCCGGGAAAAGTAATAGTACCATGCACAATTAAAGAAAGAACCTTCAGAAAGGTACTAATAGATTCTGGAGCTAGTGTGAATCTGATGCCATTATCGATCTATCACAGATTGGGTATTAAAAATATCAGCGATATAAAGACCAATCTGAAGTTTGCGGATCACTCAAGAAAAGATGCATATGGTATAGCTGAAGACGTGCTGGTAACAATAGAGGACTTGATTTTTCTAGTTGATTTTGTAATCCTAGACATACCTGAAGATGATGAGGCACCCATCATTTTGGGTCGACCTTTCATGCAGACAAGTCGATGCAATCTCGACATGGATCAGTGCACGTTAACCTTGAAAGTTCTCGACAAGGAAATAACATTGAATGCTATTGAAGACCAGGAGCTAGAAGAAGATACAAAATCTCACAATCAAGTAGGCTTAATCAGGACATTGAATGCTATTAGAATCTCACCACTTCCATTAGCCACCCTGACTGGAAAGACTCCCATCTCCATTCTGTAAGACCCCAATTTTGGGCCCTAAGATCCCTCATGGCCCATATCATTCATATCATAACCTCAAGGATCATTGCATGCCTTTGTCCCCTCCTAGTGGGTAGATTGCCTTGTAGGTTTGTTTCTTGATCACCAAGCATACTTTGCATTTGTATATCTTTGCTTTCATATGTTTATTATCCAAAAAGTACAAAAATATTGTCAGTCTAACCTTGTTGCTTGCAGTTGAAGTAATCATCAGCAATTAGGTCAAAGATGGTCAACAGTCAGTCAAAGCAATGGATGATGGCCATTCTTGCAGAATTTGGGCATCATGATTATTAATCAAAGGTTCATATGACTTGTGATATCATTTGAAGTCAAGTTCTCAAGGATTCAGGGTTTGGAATTCATCAGAAGTGGTTCAGTCACTCAAAACCCTAGAAAAGTCAAACTTGGTCAACAGTTGATTTAATCAGTGATTTGATGGATAGAATTGATTTGAAGGAGTTCATTCATGCTTGTATAAGCCTCATATATCATGTTCAACCTCATCATGGAAGAAAATCAAGTCAAATCAGAAAATTTTCCAGAAATAGCAAGTGGACCTGTAATTTCAACTGCCAAAAATGGAAACTTCTTGATCTTAAACTTACATCATGATACAAGCTCCAAATGAATTTTTGCCCAACATGAAAGTTGAAGATCTTGTCTTCCCATTTTCAAAAAGTCCAAGAACACCCAAATCCCATGTGTGGTTGTCAAGATATGATCAAATCATTTTCACCAATTTTTGAACTTCAACAAGCCATATCTCTCAAACCATAAGGCCAAATTTGGTGGGGTTTTTTCCTACAAACCACATTTTTCATCCTCTTTCCAAAAATATAAATTTCATGACCTAAAACCTTACCAATCAAAATGGCATTTTTGGACCTTTTGCATTTAAATTCAAAGTTTGACCAAACTTTGACTTTTTGAGTTTTTGATTTTTTCTTGATTTGGTCAATTGGGAAATGTTCCATGTCATATTTGTGAAGTATTCCAATTCCAAAACCATGTCCATACCATCATTCCATCATCATTTTGAATCAAAATGCACATTTGGCAATATTGCAAATAGAGGTACAAAAAGAGTAAAACCAGTACAGCATGCTGCAGCAAATCCCAAACAGCAAACATACAGTCTGTCTGCAGCCTGTAGCAGGCCCAAATTTGTGCCAATTCACACCTCCACTCCATTTGTACAGGTTTGGCCAAATATGCAAATGGTTTTCATAAGTGAGAGACAAGTTAGCAATCCATGAACAAGTAAAAGGCAGCAGAGTATTTGGTCTTTAGCAGCCTGTCAAAGCCCAAATCATGGCAGACTTGCACCCTCCATTTCACTTTGGTACAAATTAGCAAAGTTGCAAATCATGTGATAAAACAAAAACCAGCTTAACACATCATTAGTAGACCTTAAACAGCTGATATTTAAGCCTTCATTTTCTGATTCACAACCCTAGTGTTCACAGCCTCCACAGACCAAAAACCCTCATTCTCTCTTCTTGCATTTTTGGCAATTGGCTTTTTTCTGCATAAACCATCAACAAACCTCAAATACCCTTGATTCCTCCACGACATAACCATCATTTAGAACCTTTTGCAAGCATGATTCACCACCTGTTTTGCAGCTCGAATTCTGTTTTCTCTAAGAGCACTCCAATGACAGATTGAGATTTGGACCTAATCAAGCTTTGTTGAGCTAAGAGGCTTCAAGCAGCATCATCATAAACGTGGACCTGCACCTGTTTGCACTCAAATCAACCAAAACAGCACTGCCTCTGCTTCTGCTCTTCACATTGGTAAACTTTCGAATCCTTCATTTTCTAAATCCACGCTATGCCTTGTATTGTTCATGATGTGCTGAGCCCATTGCAATTTGTGGCGTGTAAAATAGTAGAGTTATACATGAAAAATCTGATTTCAAAGTAATATGTCCAAAGTTGCCTTGGTATGTTTTTGTTGTTTTAGCTCGATTTAGTGATGATAGCTGCTAGAATATGCATGAATGATGTTTGTTTGACATGTTGGTGGGTATAGTTTCATTCTTTGGGCCTGTTTGGTTCTTGATGATTTTACATGATGATGTTGCTTACTGCTGTTCAAAACCCTAAACCCTGCCAAGAAATCCTCATGAAATGTGTTCTGAGTGCTGGTGTTGTGATGCTACATAAGTACTGATGCTATATCATTGTGTGTATTTTTGCTCAAATTTTGTTTAAAAATGACCACATAATGCTGCTGCTCAAACTTATCAGATGCCCAAAATTTCCCATGATTTTGATGCTGTTTGTTGATTGTTGTTCATGAACATGAGCTTGAAGTTGCCAAGCCATGCTGTTGTTTGTTTTTGTTTGTTTCGATGATGATGAAGTTGAACATGTGTGCGGCTGTTGTTGAAACCTTGTTTTTTTCCAAAAATCGTGTTTTATGAAGATTGTCTATTGTTGTTGCTCATGCTGCTTGAAATATTTCAATACCTTGCTGCAGTGTAGAACATTATGAGCATGCTTAGAAAATTTACATGATCCATGACGAATGCTGCTGTTTGTGAGTTCTTGTTGGGTTTCAGTTTGAATTGATTGCATGAAGTCACATGATACCATGCTAATAAAACCCTGCTGCTATTTTGCTATCTTAATATGCCTAGGTTTTCATGCTTATGTTGTGTGTTTTGGTTGAATCATTTTTGTTTGATGTGGCTGAATATGATGAGTGCTGCTGAACCAATTACTTTGTCAAGAAAATCTCATGAAGTATGCTTATGCTGTGTTGGTTGGTAATGCAATGCTGTTGTATGCTGGTCGAGTTCTGTGTAGATGTTTGAATGAAAATGCCTTTGCCATGATAAAACCTTGCTGCAGTTTTGAGCCTTATGAACATTGCCCTAAGAATCCATTTGATTGTGCTGTATGCTGTTGATTGCCTGCTGCTACACATTGCCAAATGCTTGCTGCTATGTGCTGTTGTTTCTAAAACCATAAACCCCTGCTGTTCATGAGCTTCACCTGTTTTAATTTCCAGAAATTTGAACGTTGTGTTTTGGTTAGTATTGATTGATGCTCCTGTACCAATGTCCTGCTAAATGATATGCTGTTGGGTGATGGTCGATTTTTTTGTTTTGATGTTGATGAACCATAAACATGAAATTGATGCTGCTATTGCTGTTTTGAACTTGGCCCAGAAATCCATGCTGTTTATATACTGTCATGTGCTGTTGTTTTGTTTATGAACATGCTGCCATGCTAAAACCATGCTGCAATTTTGAAACATGTTGTTGCTTTTGTTTGTTCTATTTAATATGATGATCGATGAACATGATGCTATGCCTTGCTGTTGTGATAAGGAGGATGACTATCCTGCTGTGTATGTTGGTCGAAGTTTTGTTTGGATGTTTGAAAATACCATGAGCCATGCTACATAAACCCTAGGGGTTTTGACCTTGAAACACAATTGGTTGTTTTGATGGATTTTCCTGCGTGTGTACTGTTTTATTGCCAGCCAACCAATCACAACATTTTATTCTGTTTGCCAAAACGCTGCAGTTTAGTTAAATGAGCCCAGGAATTACACAATTGCCATTGGTTGACTTTGCTTTGACCACTTTGCCATGCCATTTTGTTCATCTTGCTTCATTATTTCACTCAACTTAAGCAATTCATTTTTAATTCAAATTTCATCCAAAAATCCTGAAATTTTTTCCACATGTTCACAAGAATGTCCTTTATTTTATGGTGAATTTTAATTAATTTTCCATGTTCTGGATTTTAAATGATAAATATTTTCTTGACATGTATGCCACAAATGATACATTGTGCCAAATCTTTTGTGAAATTGTCATGTTACATCCAGTGAGCTTGAAATTTTTTGTGGTAAAAATAGACACTTGGACCTTTGTTTCCATATAGACTTTGTGCATTTATCATTTGTGGATTGGGAGTTATGATTTTTTGAAGTCATGTGTTGCATTTGGTGCTATACCATGATCATGTATTTTCCCAATTTTTGTTCACATGCTTCCTCTTATCCAAATCACTTGAAATTTTGCATGAATGATCCCTTGTATGTCTAATTGATGTATGAATTTTCTTGGATTTAATCTTGCTGTTTTCCATTTGATTGAGAATTTTCTTCCATATGTGGTCATTTGTTGACTTTTTGTGCTATGCCTTGCCAAATCTTTTGTGAAATTCTCAAATCTTATTGTATGATCATGAAATTCCATATGTGATAACTAGACTCCTTGAGCTTTGCATTGGTGTTAATCTCATTCATTTCTCTTCTGTTTTCAAATTGATATGATTTTTTGAAGTTGACCCATGATTGTTGACTTTCACCATGCTTACTTGAATTTGGTTTGACTTCATGATTTTACTTGACTGCCTTCCTCTCATCCAAATGCCATGAAATTTTACATGTATACCATGTTAGATGTTAGGATTGAGTGTGATTTATTTCATAATTTTTGAAAATGTTTGAGTTGACTTTTGAATGAAGTCTTTGCTGTTGACTTTTGTACGCTTCTCTTGCCATGCTTTGCATCCTTTTGCATATGAAATGACCATGATGCATGATATAATTATGAATCCAATTGAGAATGCTTCTTGAATGTTTAAACTTGGTTTGGGTTGACTTTTCCTTGCTGCCTTGACTTTTTCTTTCATCTTTGACCCTAGGCTAGCCCTAGTGGTCTTCTAAGCTTATGTTGAGTTCATCTGTTTCAGGTTAAGCACCAATGCCTTGAGGATCATTCTAATGTGCTTGAGTTTGATTGTTTAATGTGCTAACCTTTGTTTTGTAGGTGACTCATATGCTTGAGTCTTTGTGCCTTGCACAATTGGTCCCACTGTGTGACTATTGGTTCATTTCCTTTTGGTTTTGACTATTGACTTGTTTGCTAATGAGTTTGACTTTTGCAGGTACTTTAGTTGCCTAAGTTCATTGAACTTGCTTGCTTTGCTTTTTAGCATTTGCTTTGAGGTATAATTACTTCTTCTTCATGTAGTCTGGAGACCCGGTCTGTTATTTGACCGGGCAAACTGTCTGAAGTCCTCCTTAAGAGGCAATGCCTGTGTTTGTTTATATTTGTCCTAAGCAGGAAAAGTCCTTCAAGTAAGGCAATTGGTGGAAGGTAGGGATAAGCAATCTATCCCCCACTATTCAGTGTGTCCTCTCTTGCTCCCATTACATGGTTGAAGCAATGAGATAAATACCCAAGATCTAATCGAGTCAATAATGTGGAGAGAGTTCCTACTTTCTGAACTCCCACACTTTCTTTGATGCTCTCTCTGATATGAGATAGAAGCAATGAGGCACACCCCTCATCTCCTTTTCATCTGCTTCACCTGAGCCCCTCAATGGCCAGGTTAAGAGCGACCCTTACCCATTACAGTGGACTTTTAAAGTCAAACCCTCTTGTGTGAGCCCCCATTGTTTGGCTATAGAGTGTGCTGTTTGATATTCATTGCTTGATTGATTGTTTCATGTGCACTTGCTTGCCTGTATGCTATGCATTCATCATCATCATCAATCGCCATTAATGCATGATCATCTCATTTGCTTCTTGTGATGCTATCATTGTTGTTTGTCCATTGAGGACAATTGTAAGTCCATTGCTTTGGCATTTGCTCCTATGATGTGGAAGTGAGTTGTAAGACCATCATCTTGGCCACTCATCTTATCTTCTGTTTATCTGTGTGTATGTGAGGATACAGTTATAAGCCCCTGTAAGTTGGCATCTGTTATCCTGTGATCATAATGTGATCTGTTTGATTTGTATGTGAGGTTGCAGTTATAAGTCCCTGTAAGTTGGCATCTGCTTTCCTGTGATCATAGCTTGTTCATCTGTTTGTGTGAGAGGTTGCAATTATAAGTCCCTGTAAGTTGGCATTTGCATTCCTGTGATCCTGTTGATGCTTTTGTTCTTGTATGTGAGGATCCATTGTAAGTCCCTGTGATGTGGCATTGGATTTCCTAGGACCATACTGTGGAGTTAACCTAAGTCCAGATAGATTGGCAGTTGACTTCCATGTTTCATTCTTGTTTTCTTCTGTGGAGATTAGTGTAAGTCCATTGAGTGGCTTCTGATATCCTGTTCTGTTTTAGGAGACTGGTGTAAATCCATCTATTGGTATCCGGTATCCGCTTTTCTATTTCTTTGCCTGTGGAGATTAGTGTAAGACCATTGAGTGGCCTCTGATATCCCATTTTGTTTTAGGAGATTGGTATAAGACCAGTGATTGGCATCCGATATCCGCTTTCCGCTTTGCTTGTTTGTTATTATTAATTGCATTCCAAAGGACACACTTGAATCATCTGCTATATGATTTCAAGAAGTGAACCTTCTAAGAAGTTTTACTATCCATCTTCATCCACTCATCATTCATTATGTCCTAAGACTTTTTCACACTTTATCTTTCAAACTTGACATAAGTGTTGTGCAAACATCTTCATGTTTTCTAACTAAAAACCTGGACTCAAGTCCTGGACCTTTTTCTTCAAAACTCCATTTCATAATACTTATTTGAATTGATCTTAATCATACTTTGACTCCATTTTCATAATCATAATCAATAACTCCACTCATTCACTTGTTTTGGCTTTGTCCATTAATGTTTTCATACATGAGCTATAGGTTTGATTTATCTTAGTGGTTGATGTTAATCTCACCTTCTGTCTTTAGTGATTGAATTGTAAGTCTTCCTTGCCTATTATAGGGTTAACCCCTCTCTGGCAAGTTGAAGCTGTTCTCACATGGTGGACGTTGTTGTTTGTATAAGGTTGAGTTTTCTCCCGTGGATAACGTAAGACCTAGGGTTTGTGTTTAAAATTGAACCTAACCCACTTTTGGAAATCTTTTAGCCGAACTACGGCGTTCTGATCCTTACCTTTGATGGAAGGTACGTAGGCAACGGGTTCATCCGTTCGAACCCAATAACCCAATAATAATAAAAATTGTATATTCTTTTCTCATCATCCCAATCATGTTTGCACAATCTTTATGTCATAACAAATAATAATCTTTTACAACAAGTGTGAAAAGGGCTCCCTAGGAGTACCTAGGACGTAGTGGGTTCCTAACACCTTCCCATTGCGTAATTTACCCCTTACCCAGAATCTCTGATCTTTTTATTAGTTTTCTACGTGTAAAACTTCTTAGGCTTTTGTTCGCTTTTTAGCCAATCCTTTGGATAAATAAAAGTGCGGTGGCGACTCGAAATTTCATTGTATCTCTTAGCATATGATTTAACCAATAGATCATATAGCGACGAATACACCGTCACACATTCCAAAAACCAAGAGAAAGAAAAGAAAACAAAAACAAGGTAAGGATACGAAAGTTAAAAAGGACTTGTGGCACAAAGGAATCCATACTGATGAAAGATATAGCTTCCTAGTTTTGGACAAGATGGACAACAAGGTTTGGAGGCTAAAGTACCACCTATAACAAGGGGAATGAACCATCAAGCTATGCGACGTTAAACGGAGCGCTTTGTGGGAGGCAACCCACATGTTACTAGTTCTAATTATTGTTTGTGTGTTATTTTAGGTTTGCACAGTGCCTTGCATAAAAGGGCGAAGGTACTCACATGGAAAAGTTAAAAAATGAGCATAACAGCAGCCTGACACGGCCGCCCGTGTTAGCTGACACGACTCGTGTCAGGCCTGCAGATTTGAGATTTGTTTGAAAAATTTGAATTTTGTGTGGGCATGTCGCACTTCCCGATCCAGCCCCCTCAGTAAGGCATTGTGAGTCACCCTCCTTCTATCTTGTTCAAAAACATTGAGGTCAATGTTTAGTTCAAGTGGGGGGAGGTTTTACTATGCTTTTTGCTTTTATTTTTGTTGATTATTTCCTAATTTTTAATTTTTACCATTTCACATTTGGTTTATTTTTACTATCAGGTATCATGTGCTGCATGTATTTCAGGTTCTGGGTATTATAGTTGGATGAGGTAACGATCAATAGCGGTAGTGGATGAAATGATCACTCCACTTACTATTGCTTGTTGTGAAGGATCTTCCCACAAAGTCGATACTGCTGAAGAAAAGATCAGACGCAATTTCTAAAGCTCAACTAACGTAGGGTCCCTGTGCATTCCGAGTAGAGTAAGAAGTCGCACCATACTCGAAGTACTGTGGATGCTGTCAAGCTTTACCTAACATGGTGAGTGCACAAAAAGCCAAACACATTTGTCATCATGAGTGATATTCAGGTATGTCTTTATCACTCTGACTTTGCGTAGGTTCTCTGGGAGTTTCACTTCATGTATACACACACCGATGCATGTTGTTTGATTATACCCCTGAGCCTCTCTAGCCATCCCGTTAATGTTATCCTTTGTTAACCCAATTTGAGCCTGTATCCATTGTTTGTTTAACCCCGTAAATGTACCCCACAGCCAAAACACTTACTTACCCTGTTCGGAGTCAAGTTGATATTATTAAGCTGTGTTGAAATTCTAAGTTTGGGGTAAAACCCCATAAGTTTCAAAAGCCAAGGTGAGTGCGAAAAAAAAAAGAATCATTGAGAAAAAAAAAGAGAAAAGAAAATAAACTCGAGGGTTCAAAAGAAGCACTGGCCAAAGAAAGGCACTCGGTTGAAAAACAAGAATAACAAAGAAAAACCCGAGCTGTAAAATAAATAAATAATAATAGAGCCAAAGAAATAAAATGAACAAACACAGTGAAAATAATAGTAACATTGACTCTGAACCAAAAACCATTTGTTTCCCGTTTTGTTTGGATTATCCACACCATAATCCAGGCCCCATTACAACCCGAAAGACCTCAAAAAGTGTGTGTTATGTGTAGTTGATATGAAAGGAGAAACTATTCAAACTTATGAGTTGATATTGCATATTCTGAATTGGGAGTGAAAACACTTTAACCCCGAGAGACTTGGTAAGAGTGTGATGTAAGCTGACAGGTGAAGCGGTACCTTGATGAGGAAGTGCGGCTGAAAACTCATTAGGAAAAGCAGGAACTTTAAAAGGGGGAGTGAAGGCTTTGGCGAAAGATCTCAGCAGTATCATGGTAAGAATACAAATTTTGGAAGTGACACTTTGTCGTATAGGACATTACTTGAGGACAAGCAATGAGCTAAGTCTGGGGTTGTGATCGGTCACCATTTTCACTATATTTTCGTTGCTTATCCGATAAGAAACCAAGGATTTTGAGACACTGTGTACGCATTATGGTACCTTTATAGTTAATTTTCATTCCCGTAAGTTATTTAAGCAATTTTATTAATTATCAGTGTTATTTTGTGTTTTTCGTGATTTTACGCTTCGGTTGTCGTGTTTATGCCCTCCAGGTCCACAGAGAAGATCCAATAGACTCAATGCAAGAAAGTGGAAAGTTTTGGCGTTCGAAAAAAGAAGATTTCCCAATTCAGGAAGCCTGACATGGCCACCCGTGTCACCTGACACGGGCCGTGTCAGGAGGAAGGTCAAGAAAGTATAAGAAATGCCCAAAACAGTGGCCTGACACGGCCACCCGTGTCAGCCTGAAACGGCCGTGTCAGGTCACCTGGGGCGTGTCATCAAGGAAAAACAAGAGAGCTGACACGTCCGCCCGTGTCAGCCTGACACAGTCGTGTCAGCCCAAAACGTTGATTTTCCAGTTTTCGGGCTTTTTCACCGGGCTTGAGCTACATGGACGTTTTGGAGATTTCCACCTTTTGCAAAGGGATTTTCACTATATAAGGAGAGTTTCTACAAGAGAAAAGATCATCTTGGAATAAGGCAAAATACAATATTGTGAAGCAATCAAGTATTACAGAGATCAAGGAATTCGGAGAGCTGAGGATATTCATGAGCGGGAGCGATTGAAGATCAAAGTCATCCAATTACTTGTAATGTGTAATTTTTATCTTGAATTTGTTTTAAACAATATGAGTAGTTAAACCCCCCAATGCTACGGGGGTGTCCCTGATTTAGAATTGTAATGAATTTGAGTTTACATTTGCTTTTATAATATTGTTTTTACGTTAACCTTTTGATGTGTTTATTGCTTTCTCTTTCGGACCAATTAAGATTGATTTGTGGTTATCAATTAGGCTAGACCGCCATTGATAAGGTTTTCATAAGGTTACTCTACAGTAGATATCACATAGGACTAGGGGTACCCTGTATGAACCAGAGTATTCTTGATATTATACAGCTTAACTTCACCCTAATTGGCTATGGACATAGGAATTAGGGTAGATTGATTAAAGGTTTTCTCACCAAGGATTTGGGCGAAAATACCCTTGAGAACTGGTAGTAATTGATATTTGTTGATGCAATAGTGACTCAGAGTATTTACAGGGATAGATCATACACCTTCCCTGACATTGTTCCTTTTTCTCTATAAACCCTTATTTTCATATTTCTTTACCTTTACTTTTATTATTATATTTTTACACTCAAAAACCAAATTAATACTTTTTGTTTAATTGAATGATAATTTAACTCAATATTACCGTGCAGTCCTTGAGATCGACATTCGAGGAATTTCCCCATTATTACTATAAAAGGCAAAATAGTACACTTGCTATTTTCCCAATTACCCATGTTCTTTAATTGTCATTTTGATCAAGAATTCATCAAGAGTTTGAAGCTTATTTGCCTTGGAAGCCCTAATTCATCTGGGTATCTTGTGTGACTTCCTCAGTAAGTTTCTTCATCAATTGGTAAAATATATCAATGGATACTTCATTATATATCATCTCAATCATATATTATTCTCCATGAGCCCCAAAGGTCAAAATAACTTCAAGTTTGCAAGTTGGTTCAAGGAGTTTGACCAGAAAAGTCAACTGGTCAAATCTAGGGTTCCCTAGACCCTATCTCCTACAATTTTTGTCATGTTGTAGCGGGGTATTCGTTACCATTAGAGATATTGACTAACTCCAAGGTAAATCATACAAGTCGAGTCGCCACCGCACTTCTATTTATCCAAATGAATGGTTAGAAAGCGAACAAAAACCTAATAGTTTTAACAAAAACTAGTAAAAGAAACAGAGATCTGGATAAGGGGGTTGGTTATGCAATGGGAAGGTGTTAGGCACCCAAAACATCCTAGGTACTCCTAGGGAGCCCTTTTCACACTTGTGAAGGTTGTTGTCTTGTGAAAATTTTGTTTGTGCAAACATGATTGAAGAGATGAGAGGAGAATATAAAAGTTTATTTACATTTTGTGTTTGGATGGATAAACCCATTGCCTACGTACCATCTTATAAAAAGATTAGGATCAAAACCTCGTAGTTCGGGGTAAAAATCTCAAGAGAGTTGGTGAATTGATTGGTCCAAAAGCCTTAAGGTCTTTTGTTATCAAAGGGAGAAAACTCAACCAAACCACAAATCCACCATGTGAGGATAGCTTCAACATGCTAGTGAGGGGTTAACCCTATAATAAGCATGGAAGACTCATTGTCCATCACTAAGGATATAGGTGAGTATTACATCTACCTCAAGGATAACTCAAACCTAATAGCTAAAGGTTATGAAAAGTTTGATTAAGAAAGTGGCCATTGGAACCACAGAAAAAAGAAATTTGAATGGGTTATATTTACCAATTGGAAGTATATACGAAAGTGGTCAAAGTTGACTTAAAGATTCAATTCAAAATAAGTGTTATGAAAAGAAAGTTTGAAAATCAAAAGCATAAGGCTTAGGTTTCTAATGTTTGAAAACAATAGTTAAATGTTTGCACAAAAAGGTTTTGGCTTGGGTTAGAGTGGAGAGAAAAAGAAGAAGGGCTAAGTCCTAAGGAAAATAAAAAGGTGAGGGATAAGAAATGAAACTACACTAGGAGTTCCTCTCTTGAGATCATATAGATGATCCAAGTAGCTCCCATCCTTTGGAATAAGCAACCACAAAGTATAAGCAATCAATCAAGTCTCACAAGAGATCCTCAATGTATCTTGTTTCTTCCACTTAGATGAACATGGTAATGATCCTCCAATCAAGCTCAAATGGGAACTCCTAGCACAAAAGAACACACATCAAAAGTTCCATGAAGTAAAACAAGAATGGACAAGAGTGAGTTTAGAGATTTGGTGCTTCTAATCCATCTTCACCATTAAGGTCCATTTACTCCAATTTTGCATAAGGAAAGGTCCTAAGATCTAAGTCCAATTCTCCATTTCTTTGCATAGGGAAAATCCTAGAAACTAGGTCCATTTCTTTGCATAGGGAAAGTCCTAGAAACTAGGTCCATTTCTTTGCATAGGGTCCACAATAAACAAAAACAAAACACAAGCACAATAATATATACACAATTATGTGCTCAAGTGAGCAAAAGGCAAATGGCATTAACATAAACATGTGCTCAAGTGAGCAAAGAGAAAAGCAAATGAATAATATGTGCAAGAATAGTAAATTGCATTAAAGTAAATTGCATAAAGTAAATGTTAATTGTCAATAGTTAGTGTTAGTAGTTAGTGTGCCATAAGGCAAATTTAGCGCTATGTTAAGCAATCGTAATTGGACTTATGTAGAAGTCACAACTATCTGAGGCCGGTCAATAATAATGTAGGCAACAAACACAAGTTAGGAGTCTTGATTAGTGAACCAAGTCCCAACAACTTGCCATGCCAAAAAGGAGAAGAGAATTGATCTTGTATTGGTTTAAGCCTTATGCATGATTTAAAAGACAACCTATCCTTAATGCAAAGCCATCCACTTGATCAATTGATCAAGATGAATTAGATTTGAATCAAGGAAGGTTAAATCCCTCTAATCAATGCTAACTTATCAACCTTCAACTCATTGATCAAAAAGAAAAAAAAAGAAGAAGAAGGAGATGAATAAGAGAATGGAAATAGCAAAATTAAAGTGCATTAAATGAAACCTCATGTACCAATCCTCATATGTTGACCAATAACATTGAAAGTCAAGGTCAAACTATCAAAAACAGAAGTGAGATGAAGATTGGAGGTCAAGAAATGAATAAACTATTTTTGGCATTTTTTAATATTTAAAAATAAACTTGAATTAAAATAAATGGAAAGGTCAAACTTCAAAATCACTTCAAATCAACCTTGAAAGGTCCAAGTGATTTATCCTAAGTTCAACAAGGTCAAACAAGGTTTGACAAAAAATTTCAGCATTTTTAAAAGTCAGAAACTAATTTTAATCAATTAAAAATGAATAAAAACAACCTAATTGAACTAAAATCTCAAATAAATCTCAAATCAATTCAAAAATTGATGAGAATATTTTTCATAGATCCATCATCATTCAAATAGGTTAGGAAAATATTTTTGTATTTTTTGAATAGTCTTGTTGACTGGATAGGAGAATGGCATAGTCTTGTTGACTGGTGTGGAGTAGTCCTTAGCCAGTTGACTTGCGAGACCATTCACTTGGTGGAGGTCATGTTGAACTAATAATGTCACACAAGTTATTTGTGGTTAGGCATTATTCTTTCAATCATGTGCCGTAGAAGCCAAGGACCTTAGTTTACCAAACCCATCTTGGCCTATTTTTAGGACCGTAGTGCGGAGGTCGTTCAGATGTCAGTTCTGATACGATTGTTACGCGATACTACACTCATAAGAATTTCTCTTGAGAATATTCTTGGAATACGAGTATTCGTTCCTCCGAAAATATTCGAAAGATGGAACGATGATTATGGGAACCTCTGATAGAACATGTCTGGCAGGTTTAAACCCTAGTACACTCCCTTTGGGTGGTTCTTAACCGAGACTCCATGCTCGTGACTCTCAACAAACCCGTGATTCGTGGTTGAGTCGTTCAAACATTGTTAATATCAATGGATCCCGGATCAGGTGTAAAACCTAAATCCACCAAAGCGGCTGGTTGATATTAGGAATGTTTGAACCGGTTCACGTACCGTTAATATCAATGGAACTTGGGTGTCGATAAGGTGAAAACCTAAATCCACCAAAATGGATGATTGATATTAGGGATACAATGAGCTTTCCCACGACCTTTGTTTGGCGTGCTTTGCTTGATCCTTGAGTGTGTTTGTTGCATTCATGCATTCACGCATTCATCCGCATTCATGTCATCAAAAGAGAAATTTTCAAGGAACTTAAAGGGTTATTTGCAAAATTTTCAGACATGGAAAGACCGAAAAGGCACACAAAGAAGTACAGCTTCAAGCAGCCTGATGTAAAAGAGTTAAGGAATCTGACATCGTATGTATTAGATCCCTTGGGTTTCAAGGCTCGATATGGGAAGCTTCTGCCGTTGCTGACTACTCAAGTGGATGAGGGATTGATGAGCACTCTTGCTCAGTTCTATGATCCGCTCTATCATTGCTTCTTATTTCCGGACTTCCAGTTGTTGCCGACTTTGGAAGAATACTCTCACCTTATTGGGATTCCGATTTTGGATCAAGTGCCGTTCAGTGGCTTAGAGAGTATTCCGTCTGCTCGAGAGATTTCCAGTCTGCTGCACATAGATGAAGACCTGATTAGAGCTAATCTGACTACCAAAGGCGGAATTCAGGGTTTTCCCTCCGAGTTCCTCATTGCCCAAGCCATTTTCTATGGGAAGGCCATGAGTGAGGATGCCTTTGAGGCTCTATTTGTGTTGCTCATCTATGGATTGGTGCTGTTCCCCAACTTTGACAAGTTCGTCGACATGAATGCCATTAGGATCTTTTCAGTTCTTAATCCGGTTCCGACCTTGTTGGGTGATGCGTATGTCTCCATGCATCTGAGGAATATAAAGAATGGAGGAGTTATTGTTTGCTGTTTACCCCTGCTGTACAAGTGGTTTATTTCGCACTTGCCGCAGACAGTTGCTTTTAAGGAGAACAAGGGATGTCTACGGTGGTCTCAGAGACTCATGTCTCTCACCAATGATGATATCACCTGGTATGATCGTGTGTATGATACCGTCCAGATCATTAATTCTTGTGGTGAATTCCCCAATGTGCCTCTTCTTGGTACATGTGGTGGGATTACTTACAACCCTACACTTGCACGTCGTCAGCTTGGGTTCCCCCTAAAGGATAAACCCCATAACATTCTGTTAGAAGGTGTATTCTTTCAGGAGGGTAAAGATCCCCAAGGCCTGAAAGCCAGATTTGTTCGCGCTTGGCGCAATATTCGCATAAAGAGTAGGAATGAATTGGGTCCAAAGAACTGCATTGCTTTGGAGCCCTACACCTCTTGGGTCAGACAGAGGGCTGCTACCTACCTGATGCCGTATGATCATCCGAGACCTACACTGTTGGATGTGGCTGGGCCTTCAACCCTCCCTACCCAACGTGTAGAGGAGTTGAGAGAGGAAGACCTTTCGCGTGCCTGGATCCGCGAGAGAGAGGAGTTGCTGCAGCAGCTCAAGGAGAAGGATGATATGATTGAGTTTCTCGAGCACCGAGTGATCGATGATCCGAACGACACTTGGACTTCTCTGCTTCCTCAGTCTTCCAAATTCTGGAAAAGGAAGTATGATCAACTTGCAAAGGAGAAAGCTGATATGGAGGCTGCCTATGAGAGAGAGATCAAGAAGTTGTACACTTCTCGTCTTCCAGCATCCCGAGCTAATAGGGATCCATAGGATGTTATTTACCTTTTCTCTTTGTAATATTTAAAAGAATGCTGTACTTCTTTGTCTTAATATTTTGAATGAAATATTTTCCATGAACAATTAAAATATTTAAATATTCAAAAATATTGCAAATGAATACCCTAAAGGTTCCTTGAAAACAAAGCATTTGCACGAGCATTTCATGCATCATTCTTGCATAAACAGGTACCCATTTTTCTGGTCTTCCGGTTCTAACCCTCTGCTCTTCATTTATTTTGAAGACAAGCTGACTCACCGGTATTATACGCGAGTCAACTCTGCAAGGATTATGGAGCAGTTGGAACAAGAGAACCAGAGTTTGAGAGATGAAGTCGCCCGACTTGGCGCTCTGATGGAGCAACTCCTTGCTGCTCAGAATCAGCCTGCTCCTCAACCAGCAACTCCCGTTCAGCGGACGGTTATATCTGAAATAGCTACCTCAACGGTGCCTGTCAGTGCCCACCAGCCAAACGCCATGCCTCCCGGTTTTCCTTGGGGGATGCCTCCCGGCCTCATGCCTGATCTGCCAGCTCCTACATTCGCTCGAATGCCGGCATCTAGCCCGGTCCCTATTCCTGTTCCTCCTGTCGTGCATACCATGCCGAGGGTAGACGACACCATTTATCACTCTGAGGCTTCTGAAGGCTCAGATGTACATGAGAAAATGGATGCGATGAACGATCAATTCCTTGAGCTGAGAAAGGAATTGAGAACTCTCAGAGGCAAAGATCTCTTCGGCAAGTCAGCAGCCGAACTTTGTCTGGTTCCCGGTGTAAAAATACCAGTTAAATTCAAAGTCCCAGACTTTGAAAAGTATAAAGGGAACACTTGTCCTTTGGCACACTTGGTCATGTATGCCAGAAAGATGTCCACGCAGACAGACAACGATCAACTTTTGATCCACTACTTTCAAGACAGTTTGTCTGGTGCTGCTCTCCGTTGGTACATGAGCCTGGACAGCGTCAACATCCGATCTTTCAACGATCTTGGCGAAGCTTTCGTCAAACAATACAAATACAACGTTGACATGGCGCCTGACAGAGATCAACTCAGGTCTATGTCACAAAAGGACAAAGAGACGTTCAAGGAGTACGCCCAGAGATGGCGTGAGCTGGCAGCTCAAATCACTCCACCATTAGAAGAGAAGGAGATGACCAAGATCTTTCTGAAAACTCTTGGGTCATTTTATTATGAGAGAATGGTGGCCAGCGCTCCCTCTGATTTCACCGAGATGGTGAACATGGGGATGCGTCTTGAAGAAGGCGTCCGCGAAGGACGGTTGGCAAAAGATGATGGTTCTTCCTCTAAGCGATATGGAGCGTTTAAGAGGAAAGAAGGAGAAGCGCATGCTGTGCAGTCTCAGCCCAAGCATCGAAGACCCTCTGTTCAGAGGAAGCCTGCACATCGTGCCGGACATCAGCATCAGGTGGCTAGTGTGGCACCTGTATTCAAGGATAATGCTCAACAGTATCAGCATCAGCAGCAATATCCACAACCGCAATATCAACAGCAACAGCAACGTCCACAGCAACAGGCTTACCA
Source organism: Lathyrus oleraceus (assembly GCF_024323335.1). Taxonomy (NCBI): domain Eukaryota; kingdom Viridiplantae; phylum Streptophyta; class Magnoliopsida; order Fabales; family Fabaceae; genus Lathyrus; species Lathyrus oleraceus. Next base: position 187,828,797 of record NC_066585.1, read on the forward strand.
GCCTCGTGGAAGTACAACCAATCAGGCTAATATGAGTTATGATAGGAAGAAGGTCAGTTTCGATCCCATTCCGATGACATATGCAGAGCTTTATCCCTCCTTGTTGGAGAGGAAGTTGGTTTCACCCAGGGATCCTCCTGCTATTCCTGCCAACCCGCAATGGTGGTACAAACCAGACCAGCATTGTGCCTACCATTCCGGTGCTCCGGGCCACAACGTTGAGAACTGTTTCCCGCTGAAGAATAAGGTTCAAGACCTTATGAGAAGCGGAATTCTGAGTTTTGAAGACTCCAACCCTAATGTCACCAGGAACCCATTGCCTTCGCATGGGAAGTCTGTGAATATGATCCAGGAAGACCTTGGGAAATACAAGGTGAAGTATGTCAGCCATATCCGGCGATCGTTGGTTGATTTACATAAGATGCTGTGTCAGCACAGCTATTTGGAGCATAACCACGATAAGTGCCGTGTCTGTTCTGTTAACCGCTTGGGTTGTGATCAGGTTCGCCGAGAACTGCAGATGATGTTGAATGAAGGTACCATTGAGATTCTCCAGAATCGCAATGTTGATATTGTTGAGCCCGAAGTGAGTGTCATCTCCCCGGTGTTCAAGCTGCCAGAACCGGTTGTTATTCGTTACAATAGCAACAAGCCTAAGGCTTCACCTTCTTTGGTTATTAAACCAGCTGGCCCCGTGCCTTATACATCTGATCAAGCTGTACCTTTCCGGTACAATCCTGTTGCTGTCCAGGATGGGGTCGAGGTATCTCTGCCGTCTACTTCCGTGACCACTATTGCTGACGTCAGTGGGTTGACCCGCAGTGGTCGTGTATTTTCTGCGCCTCCAAAGGCTACCACTTCTGACACTGTTGTGCATCCTGTAGGGAATGCGGTGAATGTTCAGAATCCGGCACTTGATGTTGCCAAACCCTCCTCGTCTGTACAAAAGACTCCTGTTTCTTCAGATGGCCCGAGTGGCATTGTTGATGAAGAATCTGATGAGATGCTGAGACTCATCAGAAAGAGTGAGTACAATATTGTAGACCAGCTTCTACACACGCCTTCCAAGATTTCCATCCTTTCTTTGTTGCTGAACTCAGAGCCTCATCGGGAATCTCTGCAGAAAGTCTTGGACCTGGCATATGTCGATCACGACGTCACCTTGGAACAATTTGATAGCATTGTTGCAAACATTACTGCCTGCAACACTCTGAGCTTTTGTGACGCTGATCTCCCTGAGGAGGGAAGAGACCACAACATGGCTTTACATATCTCTATGAATTGCAAATCTGATGCAATGTCCAATGTGTTGGTGGACACTGGATCGTCTCTGAATGTATTGCCAAAATCCACACTCTCCAGATTGTCGTATCAAGGTCCTCCTATGAGGCAGAGTGGGGTTGTTGTTAAAGCTTTTGATGGGTCGCGCAAGACCGTGATTGGGGAAGTTGATCTCCCAATTAAGATTGGACCAAGTGATTTCCAGATCACTTTTCAAGTAATGGATATTCACCCATCATACAGCTGTCTCTTGGGCAGACCATGGATTCACGAGGCTGGCGCCGTGACATCCACCCTACACCAAAAGCTGAAGTTTGTGAAAAACAAGAAATTGGTTGTAGTAGGGGGAGAAAAGGCTCTCCTGGTCAGTAATTTGTCTTCTTTCTCGTACATTGATGCAGAGGATGAAGTTGGAACTCAGTTTCAAGCTTTATCTATTGATAAACCAATCGAGAAGAAGTCTCCTTCATTCACTTCCTACCGTGATGCGAAGCTGGCCATCGAATGTGGTGCAGTTGCTGGTTTAGGGAAAGTGCTTGAACTTGAAGATAATCGATCCCGGGCTGGCATTGGCTTTGGTTCTGGGGCATGCAACGAGCAAGGTTTGTTCACCAGTGGAGGATTCATCCATGCTGATCAACCTGCAGAAGAGGAAGCTGCTGCTATCATCGAAGAAGAAGATGCAGAAGATTTGAACAATTTTGTTATTCCTGGTGGTGTCTGCCACAATTGGGTCGCTGTGGATGTTCCTACAGTTATCCATAGATCAGAGTAATTGTTCACTTTTGTTTAAAACCCTTCTCCCATGCCAAAAGGAGAAGTGATGACATTGTTGGCAAAGCATATATACAATGATGTTTTCATTCAATTTTTGCATTGTCAAAACATTTGTTTTTCCTTTGTTTTCACTTTTTGCTTTTCTTCATGAAATCAGTGATCACAAAAAAACCATAAAAACAAAAATAAAAGCTGTAAAAGCAACATTTTTCATCTGCATAATGATTTGCTTGTTTAAATGCTGAAGTTTTTTCTTAACCAAAATCATTATGCAGGTTGATCCTAAAACCCATTGAACATAATGATCCAACGCCATCTCCCAATTTTGAATTCCCTGTATTTGAGGCAGAGGAAGATGACGTTGAAGAGATTCCTGATGAGATCACCCGTCTCCTTGAGCACGAAGAGAAGATCATTCAGCCGCATCTCGAAGACTTGGAAACAGTCAACTTGGGATCTGAAGACTGTGAGCGCCTGGTGAAGATTGGGGCACTTCTTGAAGGGTCTGTTAAGGAAGATTTGATCAGCTTGCTACGAGAATATTCAGATATCTTTGCTTGGTCCTATGAAGACATGCCGGGTTTAGATACAGATATTGTGCAACATTTCCTGCCTTTGAAGCCTGAGTGCGTGCCTGTGAAGCAGAAGCTCAGAAGAACTCATCCCGATATGGCAGTGAAGATCAAAGAGGAAGTTCAGAAGCAAATTGATGCGGGGTTTCTGGTGACTTCGACATATCCTCTATGGGTGGCCAATATTGTGCCTGTTCCTAAGAAGGACGGAAAAGTCCGTATGTGCGTTGACTACAGAGATTTGAATAAAGCTAGTCCAAAAGATGATTTTCCTCTACCACACATTGACATGTTGGTAGACAATACAGCTAAATTCAAAGTCTTTTCCTTTATGGACGGATTTTCCGGATATAATCAAATCAAGATGGCACCAGAGGATATGGAGAAGACAACATTCATCACACCTTGGGGAACATTCTGTTATCGAGTGATGCCCTTCGGTTTGAAGAACGCCGGAGCCACGTATCAACGAGCTATGACTACCTTGTTTCATGACATGATGCACAAGGAGATAGAAGTCTATGTTGATGATATGATTGCTAAGTCCCGAACGGAAGTTGAGCATATTGAGCATTTGTTGAAGCTTTTCCAGCGTTTGAGGAAGTTCCAGCTTCGTCTGAATCCGAACAAATGCACTTTTGGAGTCCGTTCCGGCAAGTTGTTGGGTTTTGTGGTAAGTGAAAGAGGTATTGAGGTTGATCCTGCAAAGGTCAAAGCAATACAAGAGATGCCCGCACCCAAAACTGAAAAGCAAGTTCGAGGTTTTCTTGGCCGCTTGAACTACATTTCCAGATTTATATCCCACATGACTGCCACATGTGCGCCGATATTCAAGCTCCTCCGGAAAGATCAGTCTCATGATTGGACCGAGGATTGCCAGAAAGCTTTCGACAGTATCAAAGATTATCTGTCCGAACCTCCGATTTTGTCTCCGCCTGTGGAAGGAAGACCTCTGATTATGTACTTAACAGTTCTTGAAGACTCGATGGGTTGTGTACTCGGTCAACAAGATGAATCAGGGAAGAAGGAGTTTGCTATCTACTACCTCAGTAAGAAGTTTACTGATTGTGAGTCTCGGTACTCTATGCTTGAGAAGACGTGCTGTGCTTTAGCTTGGGCAGCTAAGCGTTTGCGCCAGTACATGATTAATCATACGACTTGGTTGATATCCAGAATGGATCCAATTAAGTATATCTTCGAGAAGCCTGCTTTAACTGGGAGGATTGCCCGTTGGCAGATGTTGTTGTCTGAGTATGATATTGAGTATCGAGCTCAGAAAGCTATCAAAGGTAGTATCTTGGCTGACCATCTAGCGCACCAGCCAATTGAAGATCATCAGTCTGTTCAGTATGACTTCCCTGACGAGGAAATTCTGTATTTGAAGATGAAAGATTGCGATGAGCCTACACTTGATGAAGGTCCAGAACCTGGTTCTAGATGGACGATGGTGTTTGATGGCGCTGTTAATCAATATGGAAATGGAATTGGGGCAGTGATTGTTAATCCCCAGGGATCGCACATTCCGTTTACAGCAAGGCTAACCTTCAAATGCACGAATAATATGGCGGAGTATGAAGCCTGTATTATGGGACTTGAAGAATGCATCGACTTGAGAATCAAGTATCTTGACGTCTATGGTGATTCAGCTTTGGTTGTCAATCAGATCAAGGGTGAATGGGAGACAAATCAACCAAGTCTCATCCCATACAGAGATTACGCAAGGAGAATTTCAACTTTCTTTACAAAAGTTGAATTTTATCATATTCCTCGAGAGGATAATCGGATGGCAGATGCCCTTGCAACGCTTGCTTCCATGATAGTTGTCAGATGGTGGAATGACGTCCCCAATATTACTGTGATGCGTTTGGACAGACCCGCTCACATATTTGCAATTGAAGAAGTGAAAGATGACAAGCCTTGGTATTTTGATATCAAGAATTTCCTCCAGAACCAGGTTTACCCGCCTGGGGCATCTGTGAAAGATAGGAAGACTTTGAGAAGGTTGTCAGGCAGTTTCTACCTCAGTGGTGAAGTGCTGTATAAAAGAAATTTTGATATGGTTTTGCTCAGATGCGTGGATAGACACGAAGCAAACCTGTTGATGACTGAGGTCCATGAGGGTTCATTTGGTACTCATTCCAATGGACATGCCATGGCTAAGAAGATGTTGAGAGCAGGCTACTATTGGCTGACAATGGAGTCTGACTGTTGCAAGTATGTGAAGAAATGTCACAAGTGTCAAATTTATGCGGATAAGATTCATATTCCTCCGACACTCCTGAATGTGATTTCATCACCATGGCCTTTCTCTATGTGGGGAATCGACATGATCGGTATGATTGAGCCGAAAGCGTCCAATGGACATCGGTTTATTCTCGTAGCAATTGATTACTTCACCAAATGGGTTGAAGCCGCTTCGTACGCGAACGTAACCAGACAGGTGGTTGTGAAGTTTATCAAGAACCAGTTGATTTGCCGTTATGGTGTGCCAGAGAGGATCATTACTGATAATGGATCCAATCTGAATAACAAGATGATGGATGAGTTGTGCGCTGAATTCAAGATTGCACACCATAATTCCTCTCCTTACAGACCTAAGATGAATGGGGCTGTTGAAGCTGCTAACAAGAATATCAAGAGAATTGTCCAGAAGATGACTGTCACGTACAAAGATTGGCATGAGATGCTGCCATTTGCTTTGCATGGATATCGTACGTCTGTACGCACTTCAACAGGGGCAACCCCTTTCTCTCTTGTTTATGGCATGGAAGCCGTTCTCCCAGTAGAGGTGGAGATCCCATCAATGCGAGTCTTGATGGAAGCCAAGTTGACTGATGCTGAATGGATTCAAAGTCGTTACGACCAGTTGAATTTAATTGAAGAGAAGCGTTTAACTGCCATGTGCCATGGTCAGTTGTATCAGCAGAGAATGAAGAAAGCATTCGACAAGAAGGTCAAACCTCGTGTGTTCCGAGAAGGTGACCTTGTGCTCAAGAAAGTTTTGTCTTTCGCGCCCGATTCCAGGGGCAAGTGGACTCCAAACTACGAGGGTCCATATGTTGTTAAGAGAGCCTTTTCAGGCGGTGCTTTGATGCTTACAACAATGGATGGGGAGGATTTCACTCGTCCTGTGAATTCAGATGCAGTCAAGAGATACTTTGCCTAGAAAAAAGTATATGCAAATGAAAAAAAAAAAAAAAAAAAAAAAAAAAAACAAATGAAAAAAAACAGAATAGCTCGCTAAGTTGAAAACCCGAAAGGGCGGCTTAGGCAAAAATGAGCGTCTCGGTGGAGAACCCGCAAGGGTAATCCAGGCAAAAATTAGAGACTTGAAAAAAAGATATATTTGCATCCCGCTAGATTGAGTACCTCACCCTGGGGCAATCTAGGCAAAAATTAGGGATTTGGCAAGTAACTGCATCCTGACAAGACTTTCTGGTTCATCAGTCGGCATTTCGTCAGCAGATTCTCGATTCGTCGTCAACCGAAGCTTTGGATACATCGAGATTCAAATTGGTAGAGAAAGGATCATTATGTTCAATGTAGCCCTCTTCCAATATATATCACTGATTTCAAATTTGTACAGATCTATGGAGTCTTGCCATTTGCAGGCTACCATTCCATCAAATCAATTTGAGCTTTTTATCCAATTATTTGCACTCTTATTTGTTTCAATTCAACAAATGTTTTGCATGTCTTAAATTGATAAAATGTCATTGTTTTAAACAAATCAAATTTTTCAAAATTTTTGTTTTAAACAAAGTGAACATTCACAAGATTGAAAGGATACTCAAGAATATCTCAGTGCTCTCCCGAGGGTGGCATGATTCCCAACAGGTAAGACATTTGTTCATATTCCTGGTTTGGCGGTACCTTCTTTCTTCAGATCTTCGTTGGGGCTGTTCCTCAAACAAGGTTGTTGTTGGGGTTGTTCCCCAGTACAGTCGCAAGCAGTGATGTGTTGTTGAAGACTTCGTTCTCTCCAGCAGCAGTTTTCCCCTAGCATGGGTGTTTCCTTATAGAAGTTTCGGTGGTTGATGGTTTGTCATCCTGGTGCCCCGTCACTCTCTCCAGTGGGTCAATACCCCCAGACTTTATTTGTCTCCTCAGCGCAGTCATGAATATAACTGTTGATTGATACTCCCCTCGGAGTCGCGAGTAGAGCTGTTATTAACATCCCCACCAGAGTTGCAAGTGGAGTTGTTACCTCTTTTCCCCATGCAGTGTGCCAGCAGGATTTGTCTGTTTCCTCAGCATGATCTCTTTCTTTTTGAAGACTCGGTAAGTCAGTGGTTTGATACCCGGTACTTTACCTTCTCCCCGGCGAAGTCGTCTGCGGAATTATTGCTATCTCTCCATCAGAGTTATTCTCTCCAGCAGAGCAGGATTTATTTTCCTGAGCAGTTTTGATTTGGGTCGACATCCCAGTATCGCAATCATCTTTTCCTCAGCATAGTCTGCAGAGTGTTTGTTGTGGCAGCTTTGCCTGTTGAATACTCCTTCAACCCCAATATGGTCGGATGATGGCTTTTGCCTCCAGTGAACGGATTGATTTCCTGACTGTTTGTGATCCCCAGTAGAGTGGCTTATATTGCAGAATCTACTTGTTGTGATCAGTTTGCTATGTATATTCTCCCCAAGTGGAGTGGTTTATTGCAGAATATACTTGTTTTATCTGTCCTCCCTCAGTTGGTTTGTTCCCAAGAGAGTAGCCGACAGTTTTCCCCAATAGAGTTGCTTATGCAGCCAGATTCTATTTGGATGATATCATTCTCCCTCAGTGGGTATTCCCCCAGCGGAGTTATGTGGATTTGCTTCTACAGCAGTTCGTGCTTATTCATGCACTTTTTGTTTCTCAGTTGACACTGGGATTCCCTGCAGATACTTTGGGATTTCTCTTGTTCCCCTACAGATTTGTCTTGGTGGCTGTCTTGCCCGTTGTGACTTTCTGTACCCTGATTGGGTTGTTTCCGGACATCTATGATTCTCTGCTTCTTCAGCAGTACTTGCAGATCTTTGCTTTACAGCATGTAGATCTCCGCAGATTGGCTCTCCAGTTGGTTTTTCCCCTGGAAGTATAATACCGGACGTTTGGTTCCTGAACCTGTTTGTGTTAGAATTGTCTGTTTTGTCAGCATTCATCAAACATAAATCACGCATATTCATGCATATTCATAAACATTCAGATATTCATGTTGCATTTCTTGCCATATATCTTTTGTTTGTCGTGTCTCCTGCTATGGTGGTATAGATCTCTTTACAGATCTCCCCAAGCAGATGTTGGGTGTTAAAAATCTCTCCATATAGAGTCAACCCCATAAGCAGAAAATGAGTCTGTCTTTCCTTCTGCAGTTCCCCACTGAGATATATCCTCGTGGATGACGGTTTCTTCCGTTTCCTCCCAACACATATATTGGGATGGATTTTCCTATTTGAGTTATATCCTCATTAGGACGTGTCTTTATTTAGTCTGTCTTTTCGGATCGTTCCCGAATCGGCTATTTGTCAAATATCTTGTGCTTCCCAGTGGGTTGTTCCCCAGCGGAATGTTTTTGGGCCTCTGCCTACAAACCAGCAGTTGTAAGTCCTATCTTTTCCTGGCTTTCTTGACAGAATTTGTGGTTATACACCTTTTATTCTCCAGCCAGAGTTTTTGGTTTTCTACCTCATACCCGGTAGTCGTAAATCCTATTTTCCTGCTCTTCAGCAGTTTGTGGTTTTTTTTTATATAAACCCTATTTTGGTTTCCCGTGCGGATTTGTGATTTGTTCTATCCCCACGCGGAATTTTTTGGTCTTCTACCCCGTATTCGGTAGATGTAAACCCTAATTTTGTGGTTATCTTCATTTAATATTTGATGATGATTTTCCTTTTGCTTGGATAAGTTGCTCAGATCAGCACTTATATTCTCAGCAAGTCTTTTGTGGATAATTGCCGTATGCTAGCAATTTTATCCCCAGTGGGTCCTTTCACCGTATGCCAGTGATTTGTTTCCCGGATCATTGGTTGTTTACCAGTGCATCCCCAGCTAGTCTTCTGTCGATAATTGCCGGATGCTTGCAATTTATCCTCAGCAGTCCACCTTTCATTTACCCTTTTGTCGGTAATGTCTGTTGCTCTTTTTGATTGGTCATCATTATATACCTATTTTGGTATCCCGATGCCTTTCTGTTCGGTTGATTTATCCTTTGTTAACCCAATAACTGGTTGTGGATAGTCTTCCATGCGAGTATATTATTCACGGTCTGCCGGTAATGAATAGTATATCTCATGCACTCTTCAGTCGAAGCCTTTTGCGTTTCCCCGGTCGAGTAAGATTCGTTTTTCCCTTTGCGGAGTCGAATATTCTTGTTGTTGGATAATTGCCGGATGCTTGCAATTTATCCTTTGAGTTGTCTTTCGTTTACCCGTATGCTTGGTATCGATTGTCTCTCTTTTTGGTTAGTCACCTATTATATACCCAGTAACCGGTATCTCTGGTGTCTTTTCCTTTCGAGTATATTATTCACGGTCTGCCGGTAATGAATAATATATCTCATGCGCTCTTTAGTTGGAATCCTTTGTTGATTTTCCCCAACTGAGCAAGATTCGTATTCTTTGTAGAATCGAATAGCCATCCTTTAACCAATTCGTGTTTTGGATGATGAGTGTTTTGGAAGTGAAAACCAATTCACGTCTTCGGATTTTTATCCTTAAACAACCCAGTAACCGGTTCAGGATAATCTTCCTTGCGAGTATATTATTCACGGTCTGCCGGTAATGAATAATATACCTCATGCGCTCTTTAGTTGGAATCCTTTGTTGATTTTCCCCAACTGAGCAAGATTCGTATTCTTTGTAGAATCGAATAGCCATCCTTTAACCAATTCGTGTTTTGGATGATGAGTGTTTTGGAACACACACCAATTCACGTCTTCGGATCTTATCCTATAAACAACCTACAACCCGGTTCAGGATAACTTTCCATGCGAGTACATTATTCACGTTTTGACGGCTATGAATAATATGTCTCATGCGCTCTTCGGTCGGAGTCCTTTGTTGATCTTCCCCATTTGAGTAAGATTCGTTTTCCCGTTGTGGATTCGAATATCCATCCTGTAAGTCGATTTGCTTTTTCAAGCCCTCCTTTCGGATGATGAGTGTTTTGGAAGTGAAAACCAATTCACGTCTTCGGATCTTATCTTATAAACAACCCAGTAACCGGTTCAAGATAATTTTCCTTTCGAGTATATTATTCACGGTCTGCCGGTAATGAATAATATGTCTCGTTCACTCTTGGGTCAATCCTTTGTTGCTTTCCCCTCAGAGTAAGGTTCATTTTCCTTGTGGAATTGAATGTCCATCCTATAAACAAGTCTGCTGTTCTAGCTTTCTTCAGGATGATGAGTGTTTTGGAAGTGAAATCCAATTCACGCTCTGGTCGGTCACCTATTATATACCCAGTAACCGGTATCCTTGGTGTTCCCTCCTTTCTGCTCCCTATCATGACCTCGGTCCCCCTGTGGAGTCAGATTTTCCTGTTTTGTTACCCGTATGCCTGGTAACATCTCATTTCTTCGTTACTTCCCCAGTGGAATTTTTCTGTTGCTTCTCCCTCAGGAGTCAGCTTGTGTCTTTCCAATGGATTTATTTTCCATTCGGAATTCTCTTCCCAGTGTGAGTTCTTCACTCCCCAGTGAGTTCTCCAGTCTGTTTTCTGTTTTCCTAATCAGAGTCGTGTTTTGTTCACGTTATGTCAGTTTTATCTTCCCCAGTTTGGAGTCGTGTATTGTTCACACATTTCTTTTTCTCTTATTATCCCCATAGAGTCTTGTTAGAGTCTCTGTTCCTGGTGAGTGTACTACTCCGATGGATCGTCTTTTCTTCTGTGTGAATCATATTCCCCACAGAGTTTGTGTCTTTTGCATACATACATTTGCATCATGAGGTCTCTTAGGGACCAAAATTTGTCTCATTACTGTTATTTAAGCCCATTCTACCGCGTCGAGATGAAGATTTCTAAACTTCACTTCTCCGGCTAGAATGACCTTAAATAGGGGCATCTGTAAGACCCCAATTTTGGGCCCTAAGATCCCTCATGGCCCATATCATTCATATCATAACCTCAAGGATCATTGCATGCCTTTGTCCCCTCCTAGTGGGTAGATTGCCTTGTAGGTTTGTTTCTTGATCACCAAGCATACTTTGCATTTGTATATCTTTGCTTTCATATGTTTATTATCCAAAAAGTACAAAAATATTGTCAGTCTAACCTTGTTGCTTGCAGTTGAAGTAATCATCAGCAATTAGGTCAAAGATGGTCAACAGTCAGTCAAAGCAATGGATGATGGCCATTCTTGCAGAATTTGGGCATCATGATTATTAATCAAAGGTTCATATGACTTGTGATATCATTTGAAGTCAAGTTCTCAAGGATTCAGGGTTTGGAATTCATCAGAAGTGGTTCAGTCACTCAAAACCCTAGAAAAGTCAAACTTGGTCAACAGTTGATTTAATCAGTGATTTGATGGATAGAATTGATTTGAAGGAGTTCATTCATGCTTGTATAAGCCTCATATATCATGTTCAACCTCATCATGGAAGAAAATCAAGTCAAATCAGAAAATTTTCCAGAAATAGCAAGTGGACCTGTAATTTCAACTACCAAAAATGGAAACTTCTTGATCTTAAACTTACATCATGATACAAGCTCCAAATGAATTTTTGCCCAACATGAAAGTTGAAGATCTTGTCTTCCCATTTTCAAAAAGTCCAAGAACACCCAAATCCCATGTGTGGTTGACAAGATATGATCAAATCATTTTCACCAATTTTTGAACTTCAACAAGCCATATCTCTCAAACCATAAGGCCAAATTTGGTGGGGTTTTTTCCTACAAACCACATTTTTCATCCTCTTTCCAAAAATATAAATTTCATGACCTAAAACCTTACCAATCAAAATGGCATTTTTGGACCTTTTGCATTTAAATTCAAAGTTTGACCAAACTTTGACTTTTTGAGTTTTTGATTTTTTCTTGATTTGGTCAATTGGGAAATGTTCCATGTCATATTTGTGAAGTATTCCAATTCCAAAACCATGTCCATACCATCATTCCATCATCATTTTGAATCAAAATGCACATTTGGCAATATTGCAAATAGAGGTACAAAAAGAGTAAAACCAGTACAGCATGCTGCAGCAAATCCCAAACAGCAAACATACAGTCTGTCTGCAGCCTGTAGCAGGCCCAAATTTGTGCCAATTCACACCTCCACTCCATTTGTACAGGTTTGGCCAAATATGCAAATGGTTTTCATAAGTGAGAGACAAGTTAGCAATCCATGAACAAGTAAAAGGCAGCAGAGTATTTGGTCTTTAGCAGCCTGTCAAAGCCCAAATCATGGCAGACTTGCACCCTCCATTTCACTTTGGTACAAATTAGCAAAGTTGCAAATCATGTGATAAAACAAAAACCAGCTTAACACATCATTAGTAGACCTTAAACAGCTGATATTTAAGCCTTCATTTTCTGATTCACAACCCTAGTGTTCACAGCCTCCACAGACCAAAAACCCTCATTCTCTCTTCTTGCATTTTTGGCAATTGGCTTTTTTCTGCATAAACCATCAACAAACCTCAAATACCCTTGATTCCTCCACGACATAACCATCATTTAGAACCTTTTGCAAGCATGATTCACCACCTGTTTTGCAGCTCGAATTCTGTTTTCTCTAAGAGCACTCCAATGACAGATTGAGATTTGGACCTAATCAAGCTTTGTTGAGCTAAGAGGCTTCAAGCAGCATCATCATAAACGTGGACCTGCACCTGTTTGCACTCAAATCAACCAAAACAGCACTGCCTCTGCTTCTGCTCTTCACATTGGTAAACTTTCGAATCCTTCATTTTCTAAATCCACGCTATGCCTTGTATTGTTCATGATGTGCTGAGCCCATTGCAATTTGTGGCGTGTAAAATAGTAGAGTTATACATGAAAAATCTGATTTCAAAGTAATATGTCCAAAGTTGCCTTGGTATGTTTTTGTTGTTTTAGCTCGATTTAGTGATGATAGCTGCTAGAATATGCATGAATGATGTTTGTTTGACATGTTGGTGGGTATAGTTTCATTCTTTGGGCCTGTTTGGTTCTTGATGATTTTACATGATGATGTTGCTTACTGCTGTTCAAAACCCTAAACCCTGCCAAGAAATCCTCATGAAATGTGTTCTGAGTGCTGGTGTTGTGATGCTACATAAGTACTGATGCTATATCATTGTGTGTATTTTTGCTCAAATTTTGTTTAAAAATGACCACATAATGCTGCTGCTCAAACTTATCAGATGCCCAAAATTTCCCATGATTTTGATGCTGTTTGTTGATTGTTGTTCATGAACATGAGCTTGAAGTTGCCAAGCCATGCTGTTGTTTGTTTTTGTTTGTTTCGATGATGATGAAGTTGAACATGTGTGCGGCTGTTGTTGAAACCTTGTTTTTTTCCAAAAATCGTGTTTTATGAAGATTGTCTATTGTTGTTGCTCATGCTGCTTGAAATATTTCAATACCTTGCTGCAGTGTAGAACATTATGAGCATGCTTAGAAAATTTACATGATCCATGACGAATGCTGCTGTTTGTGAGTTCTTGTTGGGTTTCAGTTTGAATTGATTGCATGAAGTCACATGATACCATGCTAATAAAACCCTGCTGCTATTTTGCTATCTTAATATGCCTAGGTTTTCATGCTTATGTTGTGTGTTTTGGTTGAATCATTTTTGTTTGATGTGGCTGAATATGATGAGTGCTGCTGAACCAATTACTTTGTCAAGAAAATCTCATGAAGTATGCTTATGCTGTGTTGGTTGGTAATGCAATGCTGTTGTATGCTGGTCGAGTTCTGTGTAGATGTTTGAATGAAAATGCCTTTGCCATGATAAAACCTTGCTGCAGTTTTGAGCCTTATGAACATTGCCCTAAGAATCCATTTGATTGTGCTGTATGCTGTTGATTGCCTGCTGCTACACATTGCCAAATGCTTGCTGCTATGTGCTGTTGTTTCTAAAACCATAAACCCCTGCTGTTCATGAGCTTCACCTGTTTTAATTTCCAGAAATTTGAACGTTGTGTTTTGGTTAGTATTGATTGATGCTCCTGTACCAATGTCCTGCTAAATGATATGCTGTTGGGTGATGGTCGATTTTTTTGTTTTGATGTTGATGAACCATAAACATGAAATTGATGCTGCTATTGCTGTTTTGAACTTGGCCCAGAAATCCATGCTGTTTATATACTGTCATGTGCTGTTGTTTTGTTTATGAACATGCTGCCATGCTAAAACCATGCTGCAATTTTGAAACATGTTGTTGCTTTTGTTTGTTCTATTTAATATGATGATCGATGAACATGATGCTATGCCTTGCTGTTGTGATAAGGAGGATGACTATCCTGCTGTGTATGTTGGTCGAAGTTTTGTTTGGATGTTTGAAAATACCATGAGCCATGCTACATAAACCCTAGGGGTTTTGACCTTGAAACACAATTGGTTGTTTTGATGGATTTTCCTGCGTGTGTACTGTTTTATTGCCAGCCAACCAATCACAACATTTTATTCTGTTTGCCAAAACGCTGCAGTTTAGTTAAATGAGCCCAGGAATTACACAATTGCCATTGGTTGACTTTGCTTTGACCACTTTGCCATGCCATTTTGTTCATCTTGCTTCATTATTTCACTCAACTTAAGCAATTCATTTTTAATTCAAATTTCATCCAAAAATCCTGAAATTTTTTCCACATGTTCACAAGAATGTCCTTTATTTTATGGTGAATTTTAATTAATTTTCCATGTTCTGGATTTTAAATGATAAATATTTTCTTGACATGTATGCCACAAATGATACATTGTGCCAAATCTTTTGTGAAATTGTCATGTTACATCCAGTGAGCTTGAAATTTTTTGTGGTAAAAATAGACACTTGGACCTTTGTTTCCATATAGACTTTGTGCATTTATCATTTGTGGATTGGGAGTTATGATTTTTTGAAGTCATGTGTTGCATTTGGTGCTATACCATGATCATGTATTTTCCCAATTTTTGTTCACATGCTTCCTCTTATCCAAATCACTTGAAATTTTGCATGAATGATCCCTTGTATGTCTAATTGATGTATGAATTTTCTTGGATTTAATCTTGCTGTTTTCCATTTGATTGAGAATTTTCTTCCATATGTGGTCATTTGTTGACTTTTTGTGCTATGCCTTGCCAAATCTTTTGTGAAATTCTCAAATCTTATTGTATGATCATGAAATTCCATATGTGATAACTAGACTCCTTGAGCTTTGCATTGGTGTTAATCTCATTCATTTCTCTTCTGTTTTCAAATTGATATGATTTTTTGAAGTTGACCCATGATTGTTGACTTTCACCATGCTTACTTGAATTTGGTTTGACTTCATGATTTTACTTGACTGCCTTCCTCTCATCCAAATGCCATGAAATTTTACATGTATACCATGTTAGATGTTAGGATTGAGTGTGATTTATTTCATAATTTTTGAAAATGTTTGAGTTGACTTTTGAATGAAGTCTTTGCTGTTGACTTTTGTACGCTTCTCTTGCCATGCTTTGCATCCTTTTGCATATGAAATGACCATGATGCATGATATAATTATGAATCCAATTGAGAATGCTTCTTGAATGTTTAAACTTGGTTTGGGTTGACTTTTCCTTGCTGCCTTGACTTTTTCTTTCATCTTTGACCCTAGGCTAGCCCTAGTGGTCTTCTAAGCTTATGTTGAGTTCATCTGTTTCAGGTTAAGCACCAATGCCTTGAGGATCATTCTAATGTGCTTGAGTTTGATTGTTTAATGTGCTAACCTTTGTTTTGTAGGTGACTCATATGCTTGAGTCTTTGTGCCTTGCACAATTGGTCCCACTGTGTGACTATTGGTTCATTTCCTTTTGGTTTTGACTATTGACTTGTTTGCTAATGAGTTTGACTTTTGCAGGTACTTTAGTTGCCTAAGTTCATTGAACTTGCTTGCTTTGCTTTTTAGCATTTGCTTTGAGGTATAATTACTTCTTCTTCATGTAGTCTGGAGACCCGGTCTGTTATTTGACCGGGCAAACTGTCTGAAGTCCTCCTTAAGAGGCAATGCCTGTGTTTGTTTATATTTGTCCTAAGCAGGAAAAGTCCTTCAAGTAAGGCAATTGGTGGAAGGTAGGGATAAGCAATCTATCCCCCACTATTCAGTGTGTCCTCTCTTGCTCCCATTACATGGTTGAAGCAATGAGATAAATACCCAAGATCTAATCGAGTCAATAATGTGGAGAGAGTTCCTACTTTCTGAACTCCCACACTTTCTTTGATGCTCTCTCTGATATGAGATAGAAGCAATGAGGCACACCCCTCATCTCCTTTTCATCTGCTTCACCTGAGCCCCTCAATGGCCAGGTTAAGAGCGACCCTTACCCATTACAGTGGACTTTTAAAGTCAAACCCTCTTGTGTGAGCCCCCATTGTTTGGCTATAGAGTGTGCTGTTTGATATTCATTGCTTGATTGATTGTTTCATGTGCACTTGCTTGCCTGTATGCTATGCATTCATCATCATCATCAATCGCCATTAATGCATGATCATCTCATTTGCTTCTTGTGATGCTATCATTGTTGTTTGTCCATTGAGGACAATTGTAAGTCCATTGCTTTGGCATTTGCTCCTATGATGTGGAAGTGAGTTGTAAGACCATCATCTTGGCCACTCATCTTATCTTCTGTTTATCTGTGTGTATGTGAGGATACAGTTATAAGCCCCTGTAAGTTGGCATCTGTTGTCCTGTGATCATAATGTGATCTGTTTGATTTGTATGTGAGGTTGCAGTTATAAGTCCCTGTAAGTTGGCATCTGCTTTCCTGTGATCATAGCTTGTTCATCTGTTTGTGTGAGAGGTTGCAATTATAAGTCCCTGTAAGTTGGCATTTGCATTCCTGTGATCCTGTTGATGCTTTTGTTCTTGTATGTGAGGATCCATTGTAAGTCCCTGTGATGTGGCATTGGATTTCCTAGGACCATACTGTGGAGTTAACCTAAGTCCAGATAGATTGGCAGTTGACTTCCATGTTTCATTCTTGTTTTCTTCTGTGGAGATTAGTGTAAGTCCATTGAGTGGCTTCTGATATCCTGTTCTGTTTTAGGAGACTGGTGTAAATCCATCTATTGGTATCCGGTATCCGCTTTTCTATTTCTTTGCCTGTGGAGATTAGTGTAAGACCATTGAGTGGCCTCTGATATCCCATTTTGTTTTAGGAGATTGGTATAAGACCAGTGATTGGCATCCGATATCCGCTTTCCGCTTTGCTTGTTTGTTATTATTAATTGCATTCCAAAGGACACACTTGAATCATCTGCTATATGATTTCAAGAAGTGAACCTTCTAAGAAGTTTTACTATCCATCTTCATCCACTCATCATTCATTATGTCCTAAGACTTTTTCACACTTTATCTTTCAAACTTGACATAAGTGTTGTGCAAACATCTTCATGTTTTCTAACTAAAAACCTGGACTCAAGTCCTGGACCTTTTTCTTCAAAACTCCATTTCATAATACTTATTTGAATTGATCTTAATCATACTTTGACTCCATTTTCATAATCATAATCAATAACTCCACTCATTCACTTGTTTTGGCTTTGTCCATTAATGTTTTCATACATGAGCTATAGGTTTGATTTATCTTAGTGGTTGATGTTAATCTCACCTTCTGTCTTTAGTGATTGAATTGTAAGTCTTCCTTGCCTATTATAGGGTTAACCCCTCTCTGGCAAGTTGAAGCTGTTCTCACATGGTGGACGTTGTTGTTTGTATAAGGTTGAGTTTTCTCCCGTGGATAACGTAAGACCTAGGGTTTGTGTTTAAAATTGAACCTAACCCACTTTTGGAAATCTTTTAGCCGAACTACGGCGTTCTGATCCTTACCTTTGATGGAAGGTACGTAGGCAACGGGTTCATCCGTTCGAACCCAATAACCCAATAATAATAAAAATTGTATATTCTTTTCTCATCATCCCAATCATGTTTGCACAATCTTTATGTCATAACAAATAATAATCTTTTACAACAAGTGTGAAAAGGGCTCCCTAGGAGTACCTAGGACGTAGTGGGTGCCTAACACCTTCCCATTGCGTAATTTACCCCTTACCCAGAATCTCTGATCTTTTTATTAGTTTTCTACGTGTAAAACTTCTTAGGCTTTTGTTCGCTTTTTAGCCAATCCTTTGGATAAATAAAAGTGCGGTGGCGACTCGAAATTTCATTGTATCTCTTAGCTTATGATTTAACCAATAGATCATATAGCGACGAATACACCGTCACACATTCCAAAAACCAAGAGAAAGAAAAGAAAACAAAAACAAGGTAAGGATACGAAAGTTAAAAAGGACTTGTGGCACAAAGGAATCCATACTGATGAAAGATATAGCTTCCTAGTTTTGGACAAGATGGACAACAAGGTTTGGAGGCTAAAGTACCACCTATAACAAGGGGAATGAACCATCAAGCTATGCGACGTTAAACGGAGCGCTTTGTGGGAGGCAACCCACATGTTACTAGTTCTAATTATTGTTTGTGTGTTATTTTAGGTTTGCACAGTGCCTTGCATAAAAGGGCGAAGGTACTCACATGGAAAAGTTAAAAAATGAGCATAACAGCAGCCTGACACGGCCGCCCGTGTTAGCTGACACGACTCGTGTCAGGCCTGCAGATTTGAGATTTGTTTGAAAAATTTGAATTTTGTGTGGGCATGTCGCACTTCCCGATCCAGCCCCCTCAGTAAGGCATTGTGAGTCACCCTCCTTCTATCTTGTTCAAAAACATTGAGGTCAATGTTTAGTTCAAGTGGGGGGGAGGTTTTACTATGCTTTTTGCTTTTATTTTTGTTGATTATTTCCTAATTTTTAATTTTTACCATTTCACATTTGGTTTATTTTTACTATCAGGTATCATGTGCTGCATGTATTTCAGGTTCTGGGTATTATAGTTGGATGAGGTAACGATCAATAGCGGTAGTGGATGAAATGATCACTCCACTTACTATTGCTTGTTGTGAAGGATCTTCCCACAAAGTCGATACTGCTGAAGAAAAGATCAGACGCAATTTCTAAAGCTCAACTAACGTAGGGTCCCTGTGCATTCCGAGTAGAGTAAGAAGTCGCACCATACTCGAAGTACTGTGGATGCTGTCAAGCTTTACCTAACATGGTGAGTGCACAAAAAGCCAAACACATTTGTCATCATGAGTGATATTCAGGTATGTCTTTATCACTCTGACTTTGCGTAGGTTCTCTGGGAGTTTCACTTCATGTATACACACACCGATGCATGTTGTTTGATTATACCCCTGAGCCTCTCTAGCCATCCCGTTAATGTTATCCTTTGTTAACCCAATTTGAGCCTGTATCCATTGTTTGTTTAACCCCGTAAATGTACCCCACAGCCAAAACACTTACTTACCCTGTTCGGAGTCAAGTTGATATTATTAAGCTGTGTTGAAATTCTAAGTTTGGGGTAAAACCCCATAAGTTTCAAAAGCCAAGGTGAGTGCGAAAAAAAAAAGAATCATTGAGAAAAAAAAAGAGAAAAGAAAATAAACTCGAGGGTTCAAAAGAAGCACTGGCCAAAGAAAGGCACTCGGTTGAAAAACAAGAATAACAAAGAAAAACCCGAGCTGTAAAATAAATAAATAATAATAGAGCCAAAGAAATAAAATGAACAAACACAGTGAAAATAATAGTAACATTGACTCTGAACCAAAAACCATTTGTTTCCCGTTTTGTTTGGATTATCCACACCATAATCCAGGCCCCATTACAACCCGAAAGACCTCAAAAAGTGTGTGTTATGTGTAGTTGATATGAAAGGAGAAACTATTCAAACTTATGAGTTGATATTGCATATTCTGAATTGGGAGTGAAAACACTTTAACCCCGAGAGACTTGGTAAGAGTGTGATGTAAGCTGACAGGTGAAGCGGTACCTTGATGAGGAAGTGCGGCTGAAAACTCATTAGGAAAAGCAGGAACTTTAAAAGGGGGAGTGAAGGCTTTGGCGAAAGATCTCAGCAGTATCATGGTAAGAATACAAATTTTTGGAAGTGACACTTTGTCGTATAGGACATTACTTGAGGACAAGCAATGAGCTAAGTCTGGGGTTGTGATCGGTCACCATTTTCACTATATTTTCGTTGCTTATCCGATAAGAAACCAAGGATTTTGAGACACTGTGTACGCATTATGGTACCTTTATAGTTAATTTTCATTCCCGTAAGTTATTTAAGCAATTTTATTAATTATCAGTGTTATTTTGTGTTTTTCGTGATTTTACGCTTCGGTTGTCGTGTTTATGCCCTCCAGGTCCACAGAGAAGATCCAATAGACTCAATGCAAGAAAGTGGAAAGTTTTGGCGTTCGAAAAAAGAAGATTTCCCAATTCAGGAAGCCTGACATGGCCACCCGTGTCACCTGACACGGGCCGTGTCAGGAGGAAGGTCAAGAAAGTATAAGAAATGCCCAAAACAGTGGCCTGACACGGCCACCCGTGTCAGCCTGAAACGGCCGTGTCAGGTCACCTGGGGCGTGTCATCAAGGAAAAACAAGAGAGCTGACACGTCCGCCCGTGTCAGCCTGACACAGTCGTGTCAGCCCAAAACGTTGATTTTCCAGTTTTCGGGCTTTTTCACCGGGCTTGAGCTACATGGACGTTTTGGAGATTTCCACCTTTTGCAAAGGGATTTTCACTATATAAGGAGAGTTTCTACAAGAGAAAAGATCATCTTGGAATAAGGCAAAACACAATATTGTGAAGCAATCAAGTATTACAGAGATCAAGGAATTCGGAGAGCTGAGGATATTCATGAGCGGGAGCGATTGAAGATCAAAGTCATCCAATTACTTGTAATGTGTAATTTTTATCTTGAATTTGTTTTAAACAATATGAGTAGTTAAACCCCCCAATGCTACGGGGGTGTCCCTGATTTAGAATTGTAATGAATTTGAGTTTACATTTGCTTTTATAATATTGTTTTTACGTTAACCTTTTGATGTGTTTATTGCTTTCTCTTTCGGACCAATTAAGATTGATTTGTGGTTATCAATTAGGCTAGACCGCCATTGATAAGGTTTTCATAAGGTTACTCTACAGTAGATATCACATAGGACTAGGGGTACCCTGTATGAACCAGAGTATTCTTGATATTATACAGCTTAACTTCACCCTAATTGGCTATGGACATAGGAATTAGGGTAGATTGATTAAAGGTTTTCTCACCAAGGATTTGGGCGAAAATACCCTTGAGAACTGGTAGTAATTGATATTTGTTGATGCAATAGTGACTCAGAGTATTTACAGGGATAGATCATACACCTTCCCTGACATTGTTCCTTTTTCTCTATAAACCCTTATTTTCATATTTCTTTACCTTTACTTTTATTATTATATTTTTACACTCAAAAACCAAATTAATACTTTTTGTTTAATTGAATGATAATTTAACTCAATATTACCGTGCAGTCCTTGAGATCGACATTCGAGGAATTTCCCCATTATTACTATAAAAGGCAAAATAGTACACTTGCTATTTTCCCAATTACCCATGTTCTTTAATTGTCATTTTGATCAAGAATTCATCAAGAGTTTGAAGCTTATTTGCCTTGGAAGCCCTAATTCATCTGGGTATCTTGTGTGACTTCCTCAGTAAGTTTCTTCATCAATTGGTAAAATATATCAATGGATACTTCATTATATATCATCTCAATCATATATTATTCTCCATGAGCCCCAAAGGTCAAAATAACTTCAAGTTTGCAAGTTGGTTCAAGGAGTTTGACCAGAAAAGTCAACTGGTCAAATCTAGGGTTCCCTAGACCCTATCTCCTACAATTTTTGTCATGTTGTAGCGGGGTATTCGTTACCATTAGAGATATTGACTAACTCCAAGGTAAATCATACAAGTCGAGTCGCCACCGCACTTCTATTTATCCAAATGAATGGTTAGAAAGCGAACAAAAACCTAATAGTTTTAACAAAAACTAGTAAAAGAAACAGAGATCTGGATAAGGGGGTTGGTTATGCAATGGGAAGGTGTTAGGCACCCAAAACATCCTAGGTACTCCTAGGGAGCCCTTTTCACACTTGTGAAGGTTGTTGTCTTGTGAAAATTTTGTTTGTGCAAACATGATTGAAGAGATGAGAGGAGAATATAAAAGTTTATTTACATTTTGTGTTTGGATGGATAAACCCATTGCCTACGTACCATCTTATAAAAAGATTAGGATCAAAACCTCGTAGTTCGGGGTAAAAATCTCAAGAGAGTTGGTGAATTGATTGGTCCAAAAGCCTTAAGGTCTTTTGTTATCAAAGGGAGAAAACTCAACCAAACCACAAATCCACCATGTGAGGATAGCTTCAACATGCTAGTGAGGGGTTAACCCTATAATAAGCATGGAAGACTCATTGTCCATCACTAAGGATATAGGTGAGTATTACATCTACCTCAAGGATAACTCAAACCTAATAGCTAAAGGTTATGAAAAGTTTGATTAAGAAAGTGGCCATTGGAACCACAGAAAAAAGAAATTTGAATGGGTTATATTTACCAATTGGAAGTATATACGAAAGTGGTCAAAGTTGACTTAAAGATTCAATTCAAAATAAGTGTTATGAAAAGAAAGTTTGAAAATCAAAAGCATAAGGCTTAGGTTTCTAATGTTTGAAAACAATAGTTAAATGTTTGCACAAAAAGGTTTTGGCTTGGGTTAGAGTGGAGAGAAAAAGAAGAAGGGCTAAGTCCTAAGGAAAATAAAAAGGTGAGGGATAAGAAATGAAACTACACTAGGAGTTCCTCTCTTGAGATCATATAGATGATCCAAGTAGCTCCCATCCTTTGGAATAAGCAACCACAAAGTATAAGCAATCAATCAAGTCTCACAAGAGATCCTCAATGTATCTTGTTTCTTCCACTTAGATGAACATGGTAATGATCCTCCAATCAAGCTCAAATGGGAACTCCTAGCACAAAAGAACACACATCAAAAGTTCCATGAAGTAAAACAAGAATGGACAAGAGTGAGTTTAGAGATTTGGTGCTTCTAATCCATCTTCACCATTAAGGTCCATTTACTCCAATTTTGCATAAGGAAAGGTCCTAAGATCTAAGTCCAATTCTCCATTTCTTTGCATAGGGAAAATCCTAGAAACTAGGTCCATTTCTTTGCATAGGGAAAGTCCTAGAAACTAGGTCCATTTCTTTGCATAGGGTCCACAATAAACAAAAACAAAACACAAGCACAATAATATATACACAATTATGTGCTCAAGTGAGCAAAAGGCAAATGGCATTAACATAAACATGTGCTCAAGTGAGCAAAGAGAAAAGCAAATGAATAATATGTGCAAGAATAGTAAATTGCATTAAAGTAAATTGCATAAAGTAAATGTTAATTGTCAATAGTTAGTGTTAGTAGTTAGTGTGCCATAAGGCAAATTTAGCGCTATGTTAAGCAATCGTAATTGGACTTATGTAGAAGTCACAACTATCTGAGGCCGGTCAATAATAATGTAGGCAACAAACACAAGTTAGGAGTCTTGATTAGTGAACCAAGTCCCAACAACTTGCCATGCCAAAAAGGAGAAGAGAATTGATCTTGTATTGGTTTAAGCCTTATGCATGATTTAAAAGACAACCTATCCTTAATGCAAAGCCATCCACTTGATCAATTGATCAAGATGAATTAGATTTGAATCAAGGAAGGTTAAATCCCTCTAATCAATGCTAACTTATCAACCTTCAACTCATTGATCAAAAAGAAAAAAAAAGAAGAAGAAGGAGATGAATAAGAGAATGGAAATAGCAAAATTAAAGTGCATTAAATGAAACCTCATGTACCAATCCTCATATGTTGACCAATAACATTGAAAGTCAAGGTCAAACTATCAAAAACAGAAGTGAGATGAAGATTGGAGGTCAAGAAATGAATAAACTATTTTTGGCATTTTTTAATATTTAAAAATAAACTTGAATTAAAATAAATGGAAAGGTCAAACTTCAAAATCACTTCAAATCAACCTTGAAAGGTCCAAGTGATTTATCCTAAGTTCAACAAGGTCAAACAAGGTTTGACAAAAAATTTCAGCATTTTTAAAAGTCAGAAACTAATTTTAATCAATTAAAAATGAATAAAAACAACCTAATTGAACTAAAATCTCAAATAAATCTCAAATCAATTCAAAAATTGATGAGAATATTTTTCATAGATCCATCATCATTCAAATAGGTTAGGAAAATATTTTTGTATTTTTTGAATATTAAAAACTATTTAAAATGAATTAAAAATAACCAGAAAAGAGAAAATTCACAAAAAATATCAAATGATGAAATAAAAAATATTAAAAATCAGAAATAGAAACTAGAATTTATTTGGGAAATAATGCAATTGGTCCCATAATTTTTGGATTAAAAATGAAGAAGATATTGATTTTTGAAGATTATTGGAATTAAAGAAATTAAATCAGAAATTCAAAAAATGGAAAAAAACCACAAGCGTCTGATCAAGCCTCATTAATTGACGTGGCTGATCAGACGGATGTGAGATGCGCGCGCATGAAAGGCATGAATCAACAGCGAAGCATCCAACATTATTGAAAGTCATAAGATCCAAAGGACACGATTCAATCTGGAAACAAGATCAAACGGTCTGGATTTAAACTGGACATGATGAAGCCACCGGAGCCACCGTCTTCTCCAGTGAGCTTCCAGATTCCGGCCAAAATGCAGAACTTCAAAAGGCAACCAAAACGGGCGATCTATACATCAATAGAAAGCTAAGATGATGTACATCATCTCTATACCATCCATTTTCCTTCTAGATCTCTATAATTTGAGAAATCAGAAGTTGAAAAATCTGGTGTTCATCATGAACTCAATGAATTGCAAAAATTAAAAGCATAAACATGATGCCTCTATTGAGAGGACTTCAGCCAACACAAAACCACAGCCAATAGGTCAAAGGATTAGGAGAATCGAAGGAAATACCAGTTGGAGTTCAAGTTTGAGTTCTGGTGATTTGAGCTTGAAACCTTGCTTGCTTTATCAAAACAGAAGTTCAATGAAGTGTATAATGAAGGTCTAGAAGCATTAGATCTATGAATACAACCAGATGTAGTTGAATTCGAGATCTGAATTTTTTTTGAGAAAAATGCAATTGCTTCTTTAGTGATGGTTATGGAATGAATTCTGCAGCATTTCAGGTTGAAAGTAGTGTCTGAAATGGAGGGAATGAAGTCTCTATTTATAGAGAAATTGGCAAGGAAAGTGTGGGATGATCCGTGTGCATGAATTTGGATACTACTTGCATGGGCATGCATGGTCATGCACAAGGCCCAAAAGCAATGCCAAATGCAAGCTGAGTTCAAATGCCAAGGGTTTGGACGTGTAATTTGCTCTGAATTGGCTTGTGCAACAAGGTTTCAACATGAATTCCACAATTGAACCTAATCATTCACTTCTTCGAAAATACCATTTAGAAAATCCAAGCATAGGCATATGAGTAATGGTTGGAAAGGTTTCTGTATGGGGAACAAATGTTATGTTGGTCAAAAGTCCATTTGGAATGTGGAAATTTATGAAATTTGAGTTTAAAGTGTGATATGCAAAACATGTCAAGGCAAAGTTTCTAAAATTGGCCAACTTTCAAGCCCTTCTGTTTTGATGATGAAAGCTTCAAATGAAAAAACCTCCAACATTAAAGTTGTAGAGCTTTTCAAGAAACTCAAAATGGACTTAAATTTTGCATCATTTGGATTTTCGATGAAGAAGTTATGGGCACCTGAAGTTGGACTTTTTTGACTCTTAATGCATTTGGTCAAAAAGAACCTATAATGTCTTGCATTATCACATGTATTTTCTTTGAGATTTTGAAATTTTGTCAAACATGACATTTTAGGTAGACATCTTAAGCTTTCCAATGCATTTGATCCCACCTTAAAATCATAAAAAATTAATGAGTTATGTCCTTGGGAAGTTGACCCAAAATTAGGGTTTCAGTCAAAATGACCTATAATGTATTAGAATGGCAGATGATTTTCCAAGATTCAAATCAAATTTTGATGAACATTAAAGTTGTTCATATTGTCCTTAAAAACATTTTTGCTTTTGGAACCATCTCCCTTTGACAAACACACAAAAAGTTAGGTCTCAGTGTATTTCAAAATAGTCAAATGATTTGACTGATCAACTTTTCAAGTCTACAACTCATATCTTGGTGAATTGATGATTGAGGACACTCAAATAAGTTCACATATGCATGAAATGATGAATTAAAGAACTTCCATTGATTGTATGACCATGGGCTGAGGTTGCTTCATGAGCAAGGCATTGTGGTGCACATATGGATTAGGGTTTCTCTGAAGAACAAGATCTCAAACCCTTTGACTTGCTTTGATCAAAATGATGAATTGAGATGCTAGGGAGGCATATTTGATGAATGAGAGCTTTGGGAACCAGTACCATGCTTGCTTTCATCTCTTCTTGACCATGTCTTTGTACCAAGGATCTCCTAGAGGCTTTTTGACCTTGTGATTGCTCAAGCTACAAACAAAAGATGTTAGTGACATATTTTTGTGCTTTTGGTTAGTAAATAAAATGTGAAAAGCAATGATAATACAATTCAAGCATGCTTGGTGATCTCAAACCACTCACAAGGAGTCCCACCCAAAGGCAAGGGACCAAGATGCTCAATGATCCTTGAGGCCATGCGAATGAAATGTTATGATACCATGAGGGACCTTAGGGACAAAATTGGGGTCTTACAGATGCCCCTATTTAAGGTCGTTCTAGCCGGAGAACGGAAGGTTAAAATCTTCGCCTCGATGAGGTAGAATGGGCTTAAATAATAACAGAGAGACGAATTTTGGTCCCTAAGAGACCTCATGATGCAAATGTATGTATGCAAAAGGATAACACTCTGTGGGGATATGTGTCCACAAAGGGGTAAAGAAAATCAGGAGACACCAACAATCCACATTCAATGGGACAAAAAATCCTGGGGGCTCTTATGGGGATGAGAAAGAAACGCGTGAGCAGGGCACGACTCAAGGTTTGGGGAGCAGAATTCCAAAGGGAATAAACCAATGGAAAGACTCGAGCTGACTCGAAGACGCCCGTATTGGGGATTATGCCAATACCGCAAAACTATCCACAACGGATACTTCAGATAGAAATCCGGACAAAAACAATCCACTTAGGGACCTCGCTGGGGATGTCTAAAAAGACTCTCCTGTGGAAGCAGCGAGATGAGGTGTTACCGGTTACTGGGTAACAAGCTCAATGAGACATGTGATCTGAACACCGACATAAGGGTCAGAGATACAACATGCTCGGGGAGAAATGAATATCTAAGACCGGTATAAGGGTGAGAGATATCAAAACTCCGAAACATCTGAGGAAGACCTAAAAAGGTATATTTCAACTCAGGAAAAAAATCTGACTCCACAGGGGACAAAAGTCATAATAGGGAGCAGAAAGGGAGGAACACCAGGGATGCTGGTTACTGGGCATATAATAGGTGACTAACCAGGGCGTGAATTGGGGAATATTCCCAAGACACTCATCATCCAAAAGAGGGCTAAAAGCAAACTCGATTATAGGATGGATATTCGACTCCACAAAGGGAATACGAATCTTACTCAACTGGGGAAGAACAAAAGGCTTCGACCGAAGAGTGCATGAGATATACTATCTATTACCGTCAGAACATAGATAATATATACTCGCATGGAAGATTATCCACAACCGGTTACTGGGCTAATAAAGGATAAACCAACCGAAAAGAAGAGGCATCGGGATACCAAAACTAGGTATATAATGATGACCAATCCAGGGGAGAAACAATCGTCATTAACAACAAAGGGTAGACGAGCGATGACTCGCTGGGGATAAATTGCGTAAACAGGGCAATTATCCAGGCAAAAGAGGGAATATCAACATCGAATATTGGATGAAGATAACCACCAAGGAGGGGATTACACCTACCGGATACTGGGTAAGAAACCACGGAAAAGCAACCGTCATCAACTATGATGAACCAAAGGTTAACTCTGCAAGGGGAGAAAATAGGGTTTACAACTACCGGTATCAGGGTAGAAAACCACAGACTCCGCCGGGGATGATATGAATGATTACTAATTACTGAGCAATTATTCATTTATACCGCGGGGAATCAAAGAAAACAGCTCTGAGGGGCCAATTTAGGATCAAACCAAAAAGGCAAACTGAATCAAGACTCGTCCTAATGAGGATATAACTCAATAGGGAAGCCCATCCTAATACATGTGTTGGGGGGAAACAGAAACAACCATCATCCACGAGGACATAGCTTAGTGGGGAATATGGAAGAAAGGATAGACGCTTTCTGCCTATGGAGCTGACTCTATATGGAGAGATCAGACACACACATCTGCTTGGGGAAATCTATATCACCAATTAGCAGGAGACAACAAACAAATGATATATGGCAAAGAATGCAACATGAGTATCTGAATGTCATGATTATGCATGTTTATGCGTGGTTTATGTTTGATGAATGCTGACAAACAGACATATCTAACACAAACGGATCCAGGAATCAACCACCCGGTACTACCCCTCAAGAGGGAAAACCAAAATCACCAGAGAGCGACCCATCTGCCGGGGATCAGAGACAACAATATCTCTGCAGGGGATGAATCATCAGTCTCAGCTGGGGAAAAGAGTTTAATGCACAAGTAGAATCTGCCACCCAAGCCACTCTACTAGGGAGTCTACCCGAGGGATAAAGGGATTCTGGGGACCAACCACCAAAAAAACGAATCTTCCAGAGAGAGCACATCTGTTGAGGAGGAAGGATCACTGCTCTGCTGAAGGGAAGGGAAGTGAATAACCTTAACAAGCACTCCACTCGGTGGGATAAACCACAACAAAATCTGGGAGGAAGAGGATACAGTTATGCCAGGAATATGAACGAAATGTTTTTCCCTGATCATACTACCTTTGGGAGAGCACTGAGGATCTTTTAAGTATCCTTTCGTCTTTGTGAATGTTCACTTTGTTTAAAAACGATTTATGGAAAATTTTATTGTTTAAAACAATGATATTTTCTCAATTAAAACATGCAAAACATTTGTTGTATAGAAACAAATAAGAGTGCAAGTAATTGGATAACAGGCTCAAATTTATTTGATGGAATGGTAGTCTGCAAATGGCAAGACTCCATAGATCTTTACAAGTTTGAAATTGGTGATATACATTGGAAAAGGGATACATTGAACATAATGACCATTTCTCCACCAATTCTGAATTCAATGTATTCGAAGCTTCGATTGATGACGAACGAACAAGAATCTCTGACGGATGACAGATGTAGAACAAAGTCTTGTCAGGATGCAGTTACTTGCCAAATCCCTAATTTTTGCCTAGATTGCCCCAGGATGAGGTACTCGATCTAGCGGGATACAAATATTCATTTTTTATGTCTCTAACTTTTGCCTGGATCGCCCTTTCGGGTTTTCAACCCACCGAGACGCTCATTTTTTGCCTAAGTCGCCCTTTCGGGTTTTCAACTTAGCGAGCTATTTTGTTTTTATTTTTCTAGGCGAAATATTTCTTGACTGCATCTGAATTCACAGGACGAGTGACATCCTCCCCATCCATAGTTGTAAGTATCAAAGCCCCGCCTGAAAAGGCTCTCTTAATAACATATGGACCTTCATAGTTTGGAGTCCACTTGCCCCTGGAATCGGGCGCGAAAGACAAGACTTTCTTGAGCACAAGGTCACCTTCTCGGAACACACGAGGCTTGACCTTCTTATCAAAAGCTTTCTTCATTCTTTGTTGATATAACTGACCATGGCACATGGCAGTCAATCTCTTCTCTTCTATCAAATTCAGCTGGTCATAATGACTCTGAACCCATTCAGAATCAGTCAACTTGGCTTCCATCAAGAATCTCATTGATGGGATCTCCACCTCTACTGGGAGTACGGCCTCCATGCCATAAACAAGAGAGAAAGGGGTTGCCCCTGTTGAAGTGTGGACAGCTGTACGATATCCATGTAAAGCAAATGGCAGCATCTCATGCCAATCTTTGTACGTAACAACCATTTTCTGGATAATTTTCTTGATATTTTTGTTAGCAGCTTCAACAGCCCCATTCATCTTAGGTCTGTAAGGAGAAGAATTATGATGTGCGATCTTGAACTCGCTACACAACTCTTTTATCATCTTGTTGTTCAAATTAGATCCATTGTCAGTAATGATCTTGTCTGGCACACCATATCGGCATATAAGCTGATTCTTGATAAACTTCACTACCACCTGCCTGGTCACATTTGCATATGATGCCGCTTCAACCCACTTGGTGAAGTAATCAATTGCTACGAGAATAAATTTGTGTCCATTGGACGCTTTCGGCTCTATCATGCCAATCATGTCGATTCCCCACATGGAGAAGGGCCATGGTGATGAAATCACGTTCAGAAGTGTCGGAGGAATATGAATCTTATCCGCGTAAATCTGACACTTATGGCATTTCTTCACATACTTGCAGCAGTCAGACTCCATTGTCAGTCAATAGTAGCCTACTCTCAACATCTTTCTAGCCATAGCATGCCCATTGGAATGAGTACCAAATGAACCTTCATGGACCTCAGTCATCAACAGGTCTGCTTTGTGTCTATCCACACATCTGAGCAGAACCATGTCAAAATTTCTTTTATAAAGTACTTCGCCATTGAGGTAGAAATTGCCTGATAATCTCCTCAAAGTCTTTCTATCTTTCGCAGATGTCCCAGGGGGGTAAACCTGGTTCTGAAGGAAACATTTAATGTCGTAATACCATGGCTTATCATCTTTTACCTCTTCTACTGCAAATGCATGAGCTGGTCTGTCTAGGCGCATCACAGTGATATTGGGAACTTCATTCCAATATTTAACCATAATCATTGAAGCTAGCGTAGCAAGAGCATCTGCCATCCGATTCTCATCTCGAGGAATATGATGGAAGTCAACCTCAGTAAAGAACGTTGAAATCCTCCTCGCATAATCTCTATACGGAATGAGGCCAGGCTGATTCGTTTCCCATTCACCCTTAATCTGATTAACAACGAGGGTCAAATCACCATAAACATCAAGATGCTTGATCCTTAGATCGATGCATTCCTCCAATCCCATAATGCAGGCCTCATACTCATCCATATTATTCGTGCATTTGAAAGTTAGCCTTGCTATAAAAGGAATGTGTGTGCCCTGAGGAGTAATGATTACTGCCCCAATACCATTTCGATATTGATTTACAGCGCCATCAAACACCATACTCCATTTGGAACCAGGCTCTGGCCCTTCATCGAGTGTAGGCTCATCACAATCTTTCATTTTCAAATACAAAATTTCCTCATCCGGGAAGTCATACTGAACTGACTAATAATCTTCAATCGGCTGATGTGCCAAGTGGTCAGCCAAGATACTACCTTTAATAGCCTTCCGAGCTCGATACTCAATATCATACTCAGATAATAACATCTGCCAACAGGCAATCCTTCCTGTTAAAGCAGGCTTCTCAAATATATACTTGATTGGATCCAGTCTGGATATCAACCAAGTCGTATGATTTATCATATACTGGCGTAAGCGCTTAGCAGCCCAAGCCAGAGCACAACATGTCTTCTCAAGCATTGAGTATCGAGACTCACAATCAGTGAACTTCTTGCTTAATTAGTAGATAGCATACTCTTTCTTCCCTAATTCATCTTGCTGACCAAGGACACAACCCATTGAATCTTCAAGAACAGTCAGATACATAATCAAAGGTCTTCCTTCCACAGGCGGAGATAGGATCGGAGGCTCAGACAGATACTCTTTAATACTGTCGAAAGCTTTCTGGCAATTCTCGGTCCAATCATGGGACTGATCTTTCCGGAGGAGTTTGAATATCGGCGCACATGTGGCAGTCATGTGGGATATGAATCTAGAAATATAATTCAAGCGGCCAAGAAAACCTCGGACTTGCTTCTCAGTTTTGGGCGCAGGCATCTCTTGTATTGCTTTGACCTTTGCAGGATCAACCTCAATACCTCTTTCACTGACAATAAAGCCCAATAACTTGCCAGAACGGACTCCAAATGTACACTTGTTGGGATTCAAACGAAGCTTATATTTCCTTAAACGCTGAAAAAGCTTCAACAGGTGCTCTACATGTTCAACTTCCGTTCTCGACTTAGCTATCATATCATCAACATACACCTCGATCTCCTTGTGCATCATATCATGAAACAAGGTGGTCATAGCTCGTTGATACGTGGCTCCGGCGTTCTTCAAACCGAATGGCATCACTCGATAACAGAATGTTCCCCAAGGTGTGATGAATGTTGTCTTCTCCATATCCTCGGGTGCCATCTTAATCTGATTATATCCGGAAAATCCGTCCATAAACCCCGCATCAATTTGCTTCTGAACTTCCTCTTTGATCTTTACTTCCATATCGGGATGAGTTCTTCTGAGCTTCTGCTTCACAGGCACGCACTCAGGTTTCAAGGGTAGGAAATGTTGCACAATATCAGTGTCTAGACCAGGCATGTCTTCATACGACCAAGCAAAGACGTCGACATATTCTCGTAGCAATTCAATCAACCCCTTCTTAACAGATTCTTCCAGGAGTGCCCCAATATTTACCTCTCGCACACAATCTTCAGACCCCAAGTTGACTGTCTCCAGATTCTCGAGATGCGGCTGAATGATCTTCTCTTCATGCTCAAGTAAACGGGTGATCTCGTCAGGAATCTCTTCATCATCATCTTCCTCTGCCTCAAATACAGGGAATTCAAAGTTGGGATATGGTGTCGGGTCATTATGTTCAATGGGTCTAGAAATCAATCTGCATAATGATTTTGGATATGAAAAGCTTTAGAATTCAAACAAGGCAAATCATTATGCAGATGAAAAGATTGATTTTATTTTATTTTTAGGGTTTTATGTGATCACCAATTTCATGCAAAAAACAAAAAGGGAAAATAATTGGGAAAAACAAACATTTAACATGAATTTATTGAATGAAAATATCATTGTATTTATGTTGCCAACAATGTCATCACTCCTCCTTTTGGCATGGGAGAAGGGTTTTTAAACAAAGTGATCATTACGTTGACTTGTGGACAACTGTAGGAATATCCACAACGACCCAATTGTTGCGTATCCCTCCAGGGATGATGAAATTATCAGAGTCCTCTGCATCCTCTTCCAAGATAGCAGTAGCTTCTTCATCATGACCAGTGTGGATGAACCCTCCACTCTTGAACAGCCCTTTCTCGTTGAAAACCCCAGAAGAAAAGCCAATGCCAGCCCGGGACTTATTGTCTTCCAACTCAATCATTTTTCCCAAACCAGCAATTGCACCACACTCAATGGCCAATTTCGCATCTCTATAGGAAGTAAATGAAGGAGTTCTCTTCTCAATAGGCTCAGCTATAGATAAAGCTTGGAAAGGAGTTCCAACTTCATCCTCAGCATCTATATATGAGAAGGAAGACAAGTGGCTAACCAGGAGAGCCTTTTCTCCCCCTACCACTACCAGTTTCTTATTTTTCACAAATTTCAGCTTCTGGTGTAGGGTGGATGTCACGGCGCCCGCCCCGTGAATCCATGGTCTGCCTAAGAGACAGTTGTACGATGGGTGAATATCCATAACCTGGAAGGTAATTTGGAAATCACTTGGTCCAATCTTGATTGGGAGATCAACTTCCCCAATCACAGTCTTACGCGACCCATCGAAGGCTTTCATAACAACTCCAATCTGCCTCATGGGAGACCCTTGATATGACAGCCTTGAAAGAGTGGTTTTTGGCAACACATTTAGTGATGACCCAGTGTCCACCAGCACATTGGACATGGCGTCGTCTCTGCAATTCATGGATATGTGTAAAGCCAAGTTGTGGTCTCTTCCCTCCTCAGGGAGATCGGAGTCACAAAAACTCAAATTGTTACAAGCAGTGATGTTTGCAACAATGCTATCGAATTGCTCTATCGTGACATCATGATCTACATATGCCACATCCAAAACTTTCTGCAGAGCCTCTCTATGTGGTTTTGAATTCAGGAGTAATGATAACACGGATATCTTGGATGGCGTTTGTAGAAGCTGGTCTACAACATTGTACTCATTCTTCTTGATGAGCCTCAGCATCTCATCACAGTCTTCTTTCTCATTGCCACTAGGGCCAACAGAAGTAAGAGTTTTTAGTATAGAGGAGGGTTTAACAGCAAGTGTCGGATTCGGAGAATTCACCGTATTCCCAATCGGGCGTTCAACAAAATCAGCATTGGCTTGAGGCTTCGGTGGTGCTGAAAACACACGACCACTGCGGGTCAAACCACTTACATCAGCGATGTTCACCACAGATGAGGAAGGCAAAGGCACCTCTTTCCCATCTTCTACAGCAACAACGTTGTAACGAAAGGGAATTGCCTTTTCGGAAGAGTATGGCACAGGACCAGCAGGCTTAATGATCAAGGAAGGAGAAACCTTCTGCTTGCTACCATCATATTTAATGATAACAGGTTCGGGCATCCGGAACACCAGGGAAATTACATTGACCTCAGGCTCGTCTTCGTCAACATTCCTATTCTGAAGAATCTCAATAACTCCTTCATCCAGCATTTCCTGAAGATATTTGCGCACCTGGCGACAACCCAATCGGTTAACAGGGAAGATTCGGCATTTATCATGATCGTGCTCATAGTGACTGTACTCGCATAGCAAACGGTGCAACTCGACCAGAGACTGTCGAATATGACTGACATATTTGACCTTGTATTTTCCAGGGCAGCCCTGGACCATGTTGATAGATTTCCCATGCTCGGGCAATGGGTTCTTCTTTACGTTAGGACCTACGTCCTCAAAACACAGAATGCCACACCTCACAAGGTCTTGAACCTTGGTCTTCAAAGGGTAACAATTCTCCACGTCGTGGCCGGGAGCACCAGAATGATAAACACAATGCAATTCAGGCTTATACCACCACTAGGGGTTAGCAAGTATAGCCGGTGGGTCTTTCGGAGTAATCAACTTCCTCCCTATCAAAGAGGGATATAATTCTGCGTACGACATCGGAATAGGGTCAAAAGTGACCTTTTTCCTCTCGTAACTCGTGTTGGTTTGATTACTGTTTCGAGGATGGTATGCCTGCTGTTGCGGACGGTGCTGTTGTTGTTGATATTGCTGATGTGGTTGCTGATTGCTGTTATGTTGCTGGTACTGTTGATTGTCTCTGAAAACAGGTGCTATATGAGCCACCTGGTGCTGGTTACCGGCGGGACGCACGGTCTTCCTCCTCACGGAGGGTCTTCTTGGTTTCACATGGGAGGTCACAGCATGTGCCTCTCCATCTTTCTTCTTTGCAAACGCCCCATAACGTTTGGCAGAAGAGCCTTCTTCTCTGGTTAGACGCCCTTTCTCTAACCCCTTCTTCTAACCGCATCCCCATATTCACCATCTCGGTGAAGTCAGAAGGAGCGCTTGCAATCATCCGCTTATAATAGAATGAACTCAAGGTATTTAGAAAGATCTTGGTCATTTCCTTCTCTTCTAGCGGAGGCACGATCTGTGCTGCCACCTCTCGCCACCTCTGGGCATACTCTTTAAATGTTTCTTTGTCCTTCTGGGACATGGCCCTCAATTGATCCCTATCGGGAGCCATATCCACGTTATATTTGTATTACTTGACGAAGGCCTCGCCAAGGTCGTTGAAGGATCGGATGTTCGTACTGTCTAAACCCATGTACCATCTCAGGGCAGCACCGGACAGACTGTCCTGAAAGTAATGGATGAGTAACTGATCGTTGTTGGTCTGAGTTGACATTTTCCTGGCATACATGACCAGGTGGCTGAGAGGACAAGTATTTCCCTTGTATTTTTCAAAGTCAGGGATCTTGAATTTCACAGGAATCTTCACATTGGGAACCAAGCAGAGATCGGCAACAGACTTGCCAAAAAGATCCTTTCCTCTAAGAGTCTTCAATTCCTTGCGAAGCTCAAGAAATTGATCGTTCATAGCGTCCATCTTCTCATAGACATCTGGGCCCTCAGATGGCTCAGAATGATAGATGGTGTCGTCTACTCTAGGCATGGTATGCACGACAGGAGGAGGAACAGCAAGGACCGGGCTAGATGCCAACATAGAAGCAAAAGTTGGAGCAGGACCCTCAGGCATGAAGTTAGGAGGCATCCCCCATGGGAACCCGGCTGGCATGGATGCTGTAGGAGCAAAGTGTGCACTGGCTGCAGGCACAGTTGAGGAGACAATCTCAGAGATGACTGTCCTCTGGGGAGGAGTTGAAGGCGTTGGAGAAGACTGGCTCTAGGCAGCCAAGAACGATTCCATCAAAGCGCTCAGTCTGGCCACTTCCTCTTTGAGTTCACGGTTCTCTTATTCTAGTTGATCCATCAGTCTTGCAGAGTTGGCTCTAGTGTAGTACCAGTGAGTCAGCTTGTCTTCAAAATAAATGAAGAACACAGAGTTAAACCACATGACAAGAGACTGGAAACAAAACCTGCTTATGCACATGATGCATGCAATGCTTGTGCATATGATTTGTTTTTATTTCAAAGGAACTCTAGGGTTTTACTTGCAAATTTTGGAGTCATTTAACATTTATCGCATATAGAAATATCTCATAAAATAATATCATGGGAAAGAAGTACAACATTGTCAATCATGTACAAGAGGAAAGGAAAATAATCATCCTATGGATCCCTAGAAACAATCATCTAATGCTCGGGACACAGGAAGATAGGATGCGTGAAGCCTCTTTACTTCCTCTTCATAAGCTGCCTCCATATCGGCCTTCTCTTTGGAAAGTCGATCGTACTTCCTCTTCCAAAACTGGGAAGACTGAGGAAGTAGAGAAGTCCATGCATCATTAGGATCATCAATAACCTGATGCTCAAGGAACTCTATCAAAGCGTCCTTCTCCTTAATCTGCTGAAGCAACTCTTCACGTTCACGGATCCAGGCACGTGAACGGTCTTCGTCTCTCAACTCCTCTACTCCTTGATTAGGGAGGGTTGAAGGCCCAGCCATAACCAAAGGTGTAGGTTTTGGGTACTCGTAAGGCATGAGATACTCAGAAGCTCTCCTCCTTACCCAAGCAGTGTAAGGCTCCAAAGCGATGCAATTCTTAGGACCCAACTCCTTCCTTCCTTTCTAATGAACCTTGCGCCAAGCGCGGACCATCCTAGCTTTCAAACCTTGGGGATCTTTACCCTCCTGAAAGAACACACCCTCTAACAAAATGTTATTAGGTTTATCCTTTAGGGGGAACCCAAGCTGACGACGTGCCAAAGCAGGGTTGTAGTTAATCCCACCACATGTACCAAGAAGAGGCACATTGGAGAATTCACCACAAGAGTCGATAATCTGCACACCATCATACACACGGTTGTACCAAGAGATATCATCATTAGTGAGAGACATAAGTCTCGCGGACCACCGTAGACATCCCTTGTTCTCATTGAAAGCGACCGTCTGAGGTAAGTGAGAAATAAACCACTTATACAACAGAGGCAAACATCACACCATGACGCCACCACCCTTTGCATTCCTCATATGCAAAGAGAAATAGGCATCACCCAACAGAGTAGGAACGAGATTAAGAGTAGAAAAGATCCTAATAGCGTTCACATCCACAAACTTGTCGATGTTGGGGAACAACACTAGCCCATAGATGAGATGTACAAATATGGCTTCAAAGGCGTCCTCACTCATGGCCTTCCCATAGATAGTAGCTTGAGCGATGAGGAACTCAGAAGGGAGACCTTGAATTCCACCTTTGGTAGTCATATGAGCACCAACCAGAGATTCATCTATGTGTAACATGTCAGCTATCTCTTGAGAAGTAGGAATATTCTCCAAGCCACTGAACGGCAACTGATCCAGGATAGGTATACCCACAAGATGAGCATACTCCTCAAGGGTAGGCAAAAGCTGAAAGTCCGGAAACGTGAAGCAACGGTACAAGGGATCGTAAAACTACACCAATACACATCAATCCTTCATCCACTTGAGTGGTCAGAAGAGGAAGAAGCTTCCCAAAACGAGCTTTGAAACCCAAGGGATCTAGTACATAGGATGTCAAATTCCTTAACTCTTTCAGATCTGGTTGCCTGAAGCTGTACTTCTTTGTATTCCTTCTTTGTCTTTCCATGTCTGAAAATTTTGCAAATAAACCCCTTAAGTTCCTTGAAAATTTTCGTTATTATTGATGATATGGATGCAAATGGATGGATGAATGCATGGATGCAACAATCACACTCAAGGATCAAGCAAAGCACACCAAACAAAGGTCATGGGGATGGATCATATTGTCCTTAATATCAATCATCCATTTTGGCGGATTATGGTTTACACCTTATCAACACCCAAGTTCCATTGATATTAAGGATACATGAACGGATCAACCATGAATCAAGGGTTTGTTGCGAGTCACGAGCATGGAGTCTCGGTTAAGAACCACCCAAAGGGAATGTACTAAGGTTTAAACCTGCCAAATATGTTCTACAAGAGGTTCCCATAGTCATCATCCCATCTTTCGGATATTATCGGAGAAACGACTACTCGTATTCCAAAAATATTCTCAAGAGAGACTCTTATGAGTGTAGTATCGCGTAACAATCGTATCAAATCTTACACTTGAACGACCTTCGCATTACATCCTAAGAATAGGCCAAGATGGGCTTGGTAAACTAAGGTCCTTGGCTTCTAAGGTCTACATTGGAAAGAGTAATGTCTAACCACAATTACTTGTGTGACATTATTGATCCCAACATGACCTCTACCAAGTGAATGGACTTGCAAGTCAACTTGCTAAGGAATAACTCCACACAAGTCAACAAGACTACGCCATTCTCCTATCCTAATTGCACTCGAGTCCGGGTATAGAACTCATCTCACAAAGATCACCAAGCATACAAGGAATTAATATCAAGCAATTCAATCATTACATACAATACAATAATCCCAAATTGCACAAAAATATGTCACCAAACAATACAATACAACAAGCATGAAAAGTTGGCAAAACCCACTAGGCAAATGATCCCCAGCAGAGTCGCCACTTTTCTGTAGCGGGGTATTCGTTACCATTAGAGATATTGACTAACTCCAAGGTAAATCATACAAGTCGAGTCGCCACCTCACTTCTATTTATCCAAAGGAATGGTTAGAAAGCGAACAAAAACCTAATAGTTTTAACAAAAACTAGTAAAAGAAACAGAGATCTAGATAAGGGGGTTGGTTATGCAATGGGAAGGTGTTAGGCACCCAAAACATCCTAGGTACTCCTAGGGAGCCCTTTTCACACTTGTGAAGGTTGTTGTCTTGTGAAAATTTTGTTTGTGCAAACATGATTGAAGAGATGAGAGGAGAATATACAAGTTTATTTACATTTTGTGTTTGGATGGATAAACCCATTGCCTACGTACCATCTTATAAAAAGATTAGGATCAAAACCTCGTAGTTCGGGGTAAAAATCTCAAGAGAGTTGGTGAATTGATTGGTCCAAAAGCCTTAAGGTCTTTTGTTATCAAAGGGAGAAAACTCAACCAAACCATAAATCCACCATGTGAGGATAGCTTCAACATGCTAGTGAGGGGTTAACCCTATAATAAGCATGGAAGACTCATTGTCCATCACTAAGGATATAGGTGAGTATTACATCTACCTCAAGGATAACTCAAACCTAATAGCTAAAGGTTATGAAAAGTTTGATTAAGAAAGTGGCCATTGGAACCACAAAAAAAAGAAATTTGAATGGGTTATATTTACCAATTGGAAGTATATACAAAAGTGGTCAAAGTTGACTTAAAGATTTAATTCAAAATAAGTGTTATGAAAAGAAAGTTTGAAAATCAAAAGCATAAGGCTTAGGTTTCTAATGTTTGAAAACAATAGTTAAATGTTTGCACAAAAAGGTTTTGGCTTGGGTTAGAGTGGAGAGAAGAAGAAGAAGGGCTAAGTCCTAAGGAAAATAAAAAGGTGAGGGATAAGAAATGAAACCACACTAGGAGTTCCTCTCTTGAGATCATATAGATGATCCAAGTAGCTCCCATCCTTTGGAATAAGCAACCACAAATTATAAGCAATCAATCAAGTCTCACAAGAGATCCTCAATGTATCTTGTTTCTTCCACTTAGATGAACATGGTAATGATCCTCCAATCAAGCTCAAATGGGAACTCCTAGCACAAAAGAACACACATCAAAAGTTCCATGAAGTAAAACAAGAATGGACAAGAGTGAGTTTAGAGATTTGGTGCTTCTAATCCATCTTCACCATTAAGGTCCATTTACTCCAATTTTGCATAAGGAAAGGTCCTAAGATCTAAGTCCAATTCTCCATTTCTTTCCATAGGGAAAGTCCTAGAAACTAGGTCCATTTCTTTGCATAGGGAAAGTCCTAGAAACTAGGTCCATTTCTTTGCATAGGGTCCACAATAAACAAAAACA
This sequence comes from Lathyrus oleraceus, assembly GCF_024323335.1. Lineage (NCBI taxonomy): Eukaryota > Viridiplantae > Streptophyta > Magnoliopsida > Fabales > Fabaceae > Lathyrus > Lathyrus oleraceus. The sequence goes on from NC_066585.1 coordinate 187,868,979, forward strand.
AAACACAAGCACAATAGTATATACACAATTATGTGCTCAAGTGAGCAAAAGGAAAATGACATTAACATAAACATGTGCTCAAGTGAGCAAAGAGAAAAGCAAATGAATAATATGTGCAAGAATAGTAAATTGCATTAAAGTAAATTGCATAAAGTAAATGTTAATTGTCAATAGTTAGTGTTAGTAGTTAGTGTGCCATAAGGCAAATTTAGCGCTATGTTAAGCAATCGTAATTGGACTTATGTAGAAGTCACAACTATCTGAGGCCGATCAATAATAATGTAGGCAACAAACACAAGTTAGGAGTCTTGATTAGTGAACCAAGTCCCAACAACTTGCCATGCCAAAAAGGAGAAGAGAATTGATCTTGTATTGGTTTAAGCCTTATGCATGAATTACAAGACAACCTATCCTTAATGCAAAGCCATCCACTTGATCAATTGATCAAGATGAATTAGATTTGAATCAAGGAAGGATAAATCCCTCTAATCAATGCTAACTTATCAACCTTCAACTCATTGATCAAAAAGAAAAAAAAAAGAAGAAGGAGATGAATAAGAGAATGGAAATAGCAAAATTAAAGTGCATTAAATGAAACCTCATGTACCAATCCTCATATGTTGACCAATAACATTGAAAGTCAAGGTCAAACTATCAAAAACAGAAGTGAGATGAAGATTGGAGGTCAAGAAATGAATAAACTATTTTTGGCATTTTTTAATATTTAAAAATAAACTTGAATTAAAATAAATGGAAAGGTCAAACTTCAAAATCACTTCAAATCAACCTTGAAAGGTCCAAGTGATTTATCCTAAGTTCAACAAGGTCAAACAAGGTTTGACAAAAAATTTCAGCATTTTTAAAAGTCAGAAACTAATTTTAATCAATTAAAAATGAATAAAAACAACCTAATTGAACTAAAATCTCAAATAAATCTCAAATCAATTCAAAAATTGATGAGAATATTTTTCATAGATCCATCATCATTCAAATAGGTTAGGAAAATATTTTTGTATTTTTTGAATATTAAAAACTATTTAAAATGAATTAAAAATAACCAGAAAAGAGAAAATTCACAAAAATATCAAATGATGAAATAAAAAATATTAAAAATCAGAAATAGAAACTAGAATTTATTTGGGAAATAATGCAATTGGTCCCATAATTTTTGGATTAAAAATGAAGAAGATATTGATTTTTGAAGATTATTGGAATTAAAGAAATTAAATCAGAAATTCAAAAATGGAAAAAACCACAAGCGTCTGATCAAGCCTCATTAATTAACGTGGCTGATCAGACGGATGTGAGATGCGTGCGCATGAAAGGCATGAGTCAACAGTGAAGCATCCAGCATTATTGAAAGTCATAAGATCCAAAGGACACGATTCAATATGGAAACAAGATCAAACGGTCTGGATTTAAACTGGACATGATGAAGCCACCGGAGCCACCGTCTTCTCCGGTGAGCTTCCAGATTCCGGCCAAAATGCAGAACTTCAAAAGGCCACCAAAACGGGCGATCTATACATCAATAGAAAGCTAAGATGATGTACATCATCTCTATACCATCCATTTTCCTTCTAGATCTCTATAATTTGAGAAATCAGTAGTTGAAAAATCTGGTGTTCATCATGAACTCAATGAATTGCAAAAATTAAAAGCATAAACATGATGCCTCTATTGAGAGGACTTCAGCCAACACAAAACCACAGCCAATAGGTCAAAGGATTAGGAGAATCGAAGGAAATACCAGTTGGAGTTCAAGTTTGAGTTCTGGTGATTTGAGCTTGAAACCTTGCTTGCTTTATCAAAACAGAAGTTCAATGAAGTGTATAATGAAGGTCTAGAAGCATTAGATCTATGAATACAACCAGATGTAGTTGAATTCGAGATCTGAAATTTTTTTGAGAAAAATGCAATTGCTTCTTTAGTGATGGTTAGGGAATGAATTCTGCAGCATTTCAGGTTGAAAGTAGTGTCTGAAATGGAGGGAATGAAGTCTCTATTTATAGAGAAATTGGCAAGGAAAGTGTGGGATGATCCGTGTGCATGAATTTGGATACCACTTGCATGGGCTTGCATGGTCATGCACAAGGCCCAAAAGCAATGCCAAATGCAAGCTGAGTTCAAATGCCAAGGGTTTGGACGTGTAATTTGCTCTGAATTGGCTTGTGCAACAAGGTTTCAACATGAATTCCACAATTGAACCTAATCATTCACTTCTTCGAAAATACCATTTAGAAAATCCAAGCATAGGCATATGGGTAATGGTTGGAAAGGTTTCTATATGGGGAAAAAATGTTATGTTGGTCAAAAGTCCATTTGGAATGTGGAAATTTATGAAATTTGAGTTTAAAGTGTGATATGCAAAACATGTCAAGGCAAAGTTTCTAAAAATTGGCCAACTTTCAAGCCCTTCTGTTTTGATGATGCATGATTCAAATGAAAAACCTCCAACATCAAAGTTGTAGATCTTTTCAAGACACTCAAAATGGACTTAAATTTTGCATCATTTGGATTTTTGATGAAGAAGTTATGGGCACCTGAAGTTGGACTTTTTTGACTTTTAATGCATTTGGTCAAAAAGGACCTATAATGTCTTGCATTATCACATGTATTTTCTTTGAGATTTTGAAATTTTGTCCAACATGACATTTGAATTAGACATCTTAAGATTTCCAATGCATTTGATCCCACCTCAAAATCATAAAAAATGAATGAGTTATGTCCTTGGGAAGTTGACCCAAGATTAGGGTTTCAGTCAAAATGACCTATAATGTATTGGAATGGAAGATGATTTTCCAAGCTTCAAATATAATTTTGATGAACATTAAAGTTGTTCATATTGTCCTTAAGAACATTTTTTCTTTTGGAACCATCTCCATTTGACCAACACAAAAAAAGTTAGGTCTCAGTGTATTTCAAAATAGTCAGATGATTTGACTGATCAACTTTTCAAGTCTACAACTCATATCTTGGTGAATTGATGATTGAGGACACTCAAATAAGTTCACATATGCATGAAATGATGAATTAAAGAACTTCCCTTGATTGTATTTGACCATGGGCTGAGGTTGCTTCATGAGCAAGGCATTGTGGTGCACAGATGGATTAGGGTTTCTCTGAAGAACAAGATCTCAAACCCTTTGACTTGCTTTGATCAAAATGATGAATTGAGATGCTAGGGAGGCATATTTGATGAATGAGATATTTGGGAACCAGTACCATGCTTGCTTCCATCTCTTCTTGACCATGTCTTTGTACCAAGGATCTCCTAGAGGCTTTTTGACCTTATGATTGCTCAAGCTACAAACAAAAGATGTTAGTGACATATTTTTGTGCTTTTGGTTAGTAAATAAAATGTGAAAAGCAATGATAATACAATTCAAGCATGCTTGGTGATCTTAAACCACTCACAAGGAGTCCCACCCAAAGGCAAGGGACCAAGATGCTCAATGATCCTTGAGGCCATGCAAATGAAATGTTATGATACCATGAGGGACCTTAGGGACAAAATTGGGGTCTTATACATGTGAAAATTATTCCAAGAGCCAAGATACTCTTTATGACATTCCAAACAAATTTGATGTTGGCATCAAGAGCTAATGTTTCTTGTAAAGTCATTTTTTATGATGAAAGATTATACGTCATTTTGTCTGTGTCCTAGATGGAAGGTCAACTTCCAATAATCATTTCTTGCTCAATTTTTCTGATATAAAGGCAATCCAAGTTTCATGATCAATTTCAAGATATATTATACAACTTTTCTTCTTTGAGAAATATCAAATTCTACTTGAAAGGGCATGTACCAAGAGGAAACATTATAGGTTATTTGGGGCCATCATCATTGAACAAGCAATTTTCCTCAACTCCTAAAATACATAACTCCCTCATTAAAGATTCAAATGGTGTCAAATTTGTGACCTAATTGAAGAAGAATGAAATATATACAATGTTGAAGAAGGAACCATTTTCATTTGAAGCTCATAGAAAAATTTATTCAAGGTGGAAAAAGTGATAATTTGACTTTTAACTTAGAAAATTTTCAACTATGTTTGATTTCTCCAACTTCCACCTTAAAATTCATCATGATCTAAGATCCAAATGAAAAAAATTTCAACAGAAAAGTTGCTCCTTTTGTTATTACCTTTCCAAATAGTCCAAGATTATGGCATTTGGAGCACTTTTGAGTGACTTGTACCTGGGTGCAATGCATGGCCCCATTTGGAAGATTTTCATGGCCAATTTTCATTTCACATTGCATGGCTTCATGAATTGCTTTTAGCATCACATGTGCATAATTTTAGACTCATTTAAATCATCCTTTGGTCCTGGCACACGCCCATGCAAGCATGCACCATTGCATTTCTATTTTTGGCAAAATTTCAAATGGTGTGAAAAGCAATGTGTGGGCTATATATACATGATCCTTGAGCTCATAATAGAATCCCTCTTGCCCAAGCTTTGACATGCTTCTTCCCTAACCTCCATTAAACGATAAACTTGAGGATTTCTCTTGAAATTTAGTTTCAATTCTCATTATGTTTAGGAATTGAAACTCCAAGAATCCAAGCCTTTTAATCATCCATTTCAATTCCTGCAAGTTGTTAGAGGCGAGCCAAGGTAAATTGGAAGCAAGATCAAGCTCCATTGAAGCAAATCGAAGGTGATTTTTTTTTTCTCTTCTTCGATTCTCCCCCAATTCTCTACTATTTTTCTTGTTCTTTGGTTGTCTGAAGACCTACCAATGTAGGGAACAAAATTGAGTTGCTTTGAGGTTAAATCGAAGCAACTCAGTTTATAATCCTCAAATTTCAACTCCATGTATCTTTCAATATAGTGAGAATTGGAGAGTTTTGAGGGCAGATTTGGATTCCTGGAAATTTTCTCTTTAAAATAGTGTATGCACTTTTCATTTTCATGAAAGTTGGTGGTGGACCAGTCCGGTGAGGTCCACCGGAGCCCTAGCTCCGGTGGTATGGTGGCAAGGTCATATCCATCAGATTATCTCTCCATGTTTTAATCTCAGCCTTTGCTTTGCATTACCTTTATTCCAGCGCGTTGACTTGGTTGTATGGTGGACACCACACACGTGGCCATCAAATCCGCCATCTCAATTAATAAGGGGGATCTGATGGCCCTTGTTTTTTACATTTATTTTTATTATTCTGATTTTATTTAAATTACTTCTATTTTGATTAATTCATATTAAATTCATTTTTAATCCAAAAAATATGGGACTTTCACCAAAAATCTTTAAATATTTCTCTCTTCCATATTTTGAATTAAAATGATTTTTTGGATTAATTTTGATATTTTTTTTTGTGAATTAATTGATTTTGGACTTATTTTTAAATATCTTAAAATACTTCTGACTTCCCAAAAATTATGAATTTTTTTTGTCTAAGGTCCTTTGACCTTGTTTGACTTAGGATAAATCCCATGGCCATTTATTTGGTGATTTGAACAGATTTGAGGTTTTTTATTTTAAAAAATGCATTTTAATTCATTTTTTAATTTGATTTTTAATTGTTTAATTGTTTAAAAATATTGTTGAGCCATTTGATTGACTTTGTGATGTTTGACTTTCTGTTTGGCCTTGATCATGGTTGATTTGAATTTCCATTTGATCAATACTATTGGATTTAGGGGGTTGATAAAATGTACATTTCATTCCCCAAAATGAATGGATAATATTGATCAGATGAAATTCCTCCTATGATCAATTTGGGTTTCTATTTCCCCATCCCTTTTCATCTTCATCCCTATTCTTCCCCAATCCATCATTGACCAATGAATTCTCTTCAAGTCAAATACTAGTTGATTCATCAATGACCTTGTGTTAGATGAATCAAGATGAGTATGACTAAGATAGGTCTTTCCCACTTTATTTTTATGTGTGGTATATTTTAGGAGCTTGTTCTTTGTACCATGTCTCTAACATGCATTAACACCAATATCTTTATTGTCCGACCTAAGATAGTGGTGACTTCTACACAAGTCCAATTACGATTGCTTAACATAGAGCTAAATTTGTCCCAAAAGGCATAACATTCTTGTAAGTGAGATTGTAAGTCTCCCATTCTTCCTGGCATTTTGTGAAGACTTGACATTTTTTTCCATTCCTGAGAGCTAGTGTCATACTTGTTGATTTATCCAAGTTGGAGCCCTTCTCATGGATGATGTTATCAAAGGGAGAAAACTCAACCAAACCATAAATCCACCATGTGAGGATAGCTTCAACATGCTAGTGAGGGGTTAACCCTATAATAAGCATGGAAGACTCATTGTCCATCACTAAGGATATAGGTGAGTATTACATCTACCTCAAGGATAACTCAAACCTAATAGCTAAAGGTTATGAAAAGTTTGATTAAGAAAGTGGCCATTGGAACCACAAAAAAAAGAAATTTGAATGGGTTATATTTACCAATTGGAAGTATATACAAAAGTGGTCAAAGTTGACTTAAAGATTTAATTCAAAATAAGTGTTATGAAAAGAAAGTTTGAAAATCAAAAGCATAAGGCTTAGGTTTCTAATGTTTGAAAACAATAGTTAAATGTTTGCACAAAAAGGTTTTGGCTTGGGTTAGAGTGGAGAGAAGAAGAAGAAGGGCTAAGTCCTAAGGAAAATAAAAAGGTGAGGGATAAGAAATGACACCACACTAGGAGTTCCTCTCTTGAGATCATATAGATGATCCAAGTAGCTCCCATCCTTTGGAATAAGCAACCACAAAGTATAAGCAATCAATCAAGTCTCACAAGAGATCCTCAATGTATCTTGTTTCTTCCAATTAGATGAACATGGTAATGATCCTCCAATCAAGCTCAAATGGGAACTCCTAGCACAAAAGAACACACATCAAAAGTTCCATGAAGTAAAGCAAGAATGGACAAGAGTGAGTATAGAGATTTGGTGCTTCTAATCCATCTTCACCATTAAGGTCCATTTACTCCAATTTTGCATAAGGAAAGGTCCTAAGATCTAAGTCCAATTCTCCATTTCTTTCCATAGGGAAAGTCCTAGAAACTAGGTCCATTTCTTTGCATAGGGAAAGTCCTAGAAACTAGGTCCATTTCTTTGCATAGGGTCCACAATAAACAAAAACAAAACACAAGCACAATAGTATATACACAATTATGTGCTCAAGTGAGCAAAAGGCAAATGACATTAACATAAACATGTGCTCAAGTGAGCAAAGAGAAAAGCAAATGAATAATATGTGCAAGAATAGTAAATTGCATTAAAGTAAATTGCATAAAGTAAATGTTAATTGTCAATAGTTAGTGTTAGTAGTTAGTGTGCCATAAGGCAAATTTAGCGCTATGTTAAGCAATCGTAATTGGACTTATGTAGAAGTCACAACTATCTGAGGCCGATCAATAATAATGTAGGCAACAAACACAAGTTAGGAGTCTTGATTAGTGAACCAAGTCCCAACAACTTGCCATGCCAAAAAGGAGAAGAGAATTGATCTTGTATTGGTTTAAGCCTTATGCATGAATTACAAGACAACCTATCCTTAATGCAAAGCCATCCACTTGATCAATTGATCAAGATGAATTAGATTTGAATCAAGGAAGGTTAAATCCCTCTAATCAATGCTAACTTATCAACCTTCAACTCATTGATCAAAAAGAAAAAAAAAGAAGAAGGAGATGAATAAGAGAATGGAAATAGCAAAATTAAAGTGCATTAAATGAAACCTCATGTACCAATCCTCATATGTTGACCAATAACATTGAAAGTCAAGGTCAAACTATCAAAAACAGAAGTGAGATGAAGATTGGAGGTCAAGAAATGAATAAACTATTTTTGGCATTTTTTAATATTTAAAAATAAACTTGAATTAAAATAAATGGAAAGGTCAAACTTCAAAATCACTTCAAATCAACCTTGAAAGGTCCAAGTGATTTATCCTAAGTTCAACAAGGTCAAACAAGGTTTGACAAAAAATTTCAGCATTTTTAAAAGTCAGAAACTAATTTTAATCAATTAAAAATGAATAAAAACAACCTAATTGAACTAAAATCTCAAATAAATCTCAAATCAATTCAAAAATTGATGAGAATATTTTTCATAGATCCATCATCATTCAAATAGGTTAGGAAAATATTTTTGTATTTTTTGAATATTAAAAACTATTTAAAATGAATTAAAAATAACCAGAAAAGAGAAAATTCACAAAAAATATCAAATGATGAAATAAAAAATATTAAAAATCAGAAATAGAAACTAGAATTTATTTGGGAAATAATGCAATTGGTCCCATAATTTTTGGATTAAAAATGAAGAAGATATTGATTTTTGAAGATTATTGGAATTAAAGAAATTAAATCAGAAATTCAAAAAATGGAAAAAACCACAAGCGTCTGATCAAGCCTCATTAATTAACGTGGCTGATCAGACGGATGTGAGATGCGTGCGCATGAAAGGCATGAGTCAACAGTGAAGCATCCAGCATTATTGAAAGTCATAAGATCCAAAGGACACGATTCAATATGGAAACAAGATCAAACGGTCTGGATTTAAACTGGACATGATGAAGCCACCGGAGCCACCGTCTTCTCCGGTGAGCTTCCAGATTCCGGCCAAAATGCAGAACTTCAAAAGGCCACCAAAACGGGCGATCTATACATCAATAGAAAGCTAAGATGATGTACATCATCTCTATACCATCCATTTTCCTTCTAGATCTCTATAATTTGAGAAATCAGTAGTTGAAAAATCTGGTGTTCATCATGAACTCAATGAATTGCAAAAATTAAAAGCATAAACATGATGCCTCTATTGAGAGGACTTCAGCCAACACAAAACCACAGCCAATAGGTCAAAGGATTAGGAGAATCGAAGGAAATACCAGTTGGAGTTCAAGTTTGAGTTCTGGTGATTTGAGCTTGAAACCTTGCTTGCTTTATCAAAACAGAAGTTCAATGAAGTGTATAATGAAGGTCTAGAAGCATTAGATCTATGAATACAACCAGATGTAGTTGAATTCGAGATCTGAATTTTTTTTGAGAAAAATGCAATTGCTTCTTTAGTGATGGTTAGGGAATGAATTCTGCAGCATTTCAGGTTGAAAGTAGTGTCTGAAATGGAGGGAATGAAGTCTCTATTTATAGAGAAATTGGCAAGGAAAGTGTGGGATGATCCGTGTGCATGAATTTGGATACCACTTGCATGGGCTTGCATGGTCATGCACAAGGCCCAAAAGCAATGCCAAATGCAATCTGAGTTCAAATGCCAAGGGTTTGGACGTGTAATTTGCTCTGAATTGGCTTGTGCAACAAGGTTTCAACATGAATTCCACAATTGAACCTAATCATTCACTTCTTCGAAAATACCATTTAGAAAATCCAAGCATAGGCATATGGGTAATGGTTGGAAAGGTTTCTATATGGGGAAAAAATGTTATGTTGGTCAAAAGTCCATTTGGAATGTGGAAATTTATGAAATTTGAGTTTAAAGTGTGATATGCAAAACATGTCAAGGCAAAGTTTCTAAAAATTGGCCAACTTTCAAGCCCTTCTATTTTGATGATGCAAGACTCAAATGAAAAACCTCCAACATCAAAGTTGTAGATCTTTTCAAGACACTCAAAATGGACTTAAATTTTGCACCATTTGAATTTTTGATGAAGAAGTTATGGGCACCTGAAGTTGGACTTTTTTGACTTTTAATGCATTTGGTCAAAAAGGACCTATAATGTCTTGCATTATCACATGTATTTTCTTTGAGATTTTGAAATTTTGTCCAACATGACATTTGAATTAGACATCTTAAGATTTCCAATGCATTTGATCCCACCTCAAAATCATAAAAAATGAATGAGTTATGTCCTTGGGAAGTTGACCCAAAATTATGGTTTCAGTCAAAATGACCTATAATGTATTAGAATGGCAAATGATTTTCCAAGCTTCAAATCAAATTTTTATGAACATTAAAGTTGTTCATATTGTCCTTAAGAACATTTTTTCTTTTGGAACCATCTCCATTTGACCAACACAAAAAAAGTTAGGTCTCAGTGTATTTCAAAATAGTCAGATGATTTGACTGATCAACTTTTCAAGTCTACAACTCATATCTTGGTGAATTGATGATTGAGGACACTCAAATAAGTTCACATATGCATGAAATGATGAATTAAAGAACTTCCCTTGATTGTATTTGACCATGGGCTGAGGTTGCTTCATGAGCAAGGCATTGTGGTGCACAGATGGATTAGGGTTTCTCTGAAGAACAAGATCTCAAACCCTTTGACTTTCTTTGATCAAAATGATGAATTGAGATGCTAGGGAGGCATATTTGATGAATGAGATATTTGGGAACCAGTACCATGCTTGCTTTCATCTCTTCTTGACCATGTCTTTGTACCAAGGATCTCCTAGAGACTTTTTGACCTTATGATTGCTCAAGCTACAAACAAAAGATGTTAGTGACATATTTTTGTGCTTTTGGTTAGTAAATAAAATGTGAAAAGCAATGATAATACAATTCAAGCATGCTTGGTGATCTCAAACCACTCACAAGGAGTCCCACCCAAAGACAAGGGACCAAGATGCTCAATGATCCTTGAGGCCATGCAAATGAAATGTTATGATACCATGAGGGACCTTAGGGACAAAAGTGGGGTCTTATACATGTGAAAATGATTCCAAGAGCCAAGATACTCTTTATGACATTCCAAACAAATTTCATGTTGGCATCAAGAGCTAATGTTTCTTGTAAAGTCATTTTTTATGATGAAAGATTATACGTCATTTTGTCTGTGTCCTAGATGGAAGGTCAACTTCCAATAATCATTTCTTGCTCAATTTTTCTGATATAAAGGCAATCCAAGTTTCATGATCAATTTCAAGATATATTATACAACTTTTCTTCTTTGAGAAATATCAAATTCTACTTGAAAGGGCATGTACCAAGAGGAAACATTATAGGTTATTTGGGGCCATCATCATTGAACAAGCAATTTTCCTCAACTCCTAAAATACATAACTCCCTCATTAAAGATTCAAATGGTGTCAAATTTATGACCTAATTGAAGAAGAATGAAATATATACAATGTTGAAGAAGGAACCATTTTCATTTGAAGCTCATAGAAAAATTTATTCAAGGTGGAAAAAGTGATAATTTGACTTTTAACTTAGAAAATTTTCAACTATGTTTGATTTCTCCAACTTCCACCTTAAAATTCATCATGATCTAAGATCCAAATGAAAAAAGTTTCAACAGAAAAGTTGCTCCTTTTGTTATTACCTTTCCAAATAGTCCAAGATTATGGCATTTGGAGCACTTTTGAGTGACTTGTACCTGGGTGCAATGCATGGCCCCATTTGGAAGATTTTCATGGCCAATTTTCATTTCACATTGCATGGCTTCATGAATTGCTTTTAGCATCACATGTGCATAATTTTAGACTCATTTAAATCATCCTTTGGTCCTGGCACACGCCCATGCAAGCATGCACCATTGCATTGCTATTTTTGGCAAAATTTCAAATGGTGTGAAAAGCAATGTGTGGGCTATATATACATGATCCTTGAGCTCATAATAGAATCCCTCTTGCCCAAGCTTTGACATGCTTCTTCCCTAACCTCCATTAAACGATAAACTTGAGGATTTCTCTTGAAATTTAGTTTCAATTCTCATTATGTTTAGGAATTGAAACTCCAAGAATCCAAGCCTTTTAATCATCCATTTCAATTCCTGCAAGTTGTTAGAGGCGAGCCAAGGTAAATTGGAAGCAAGATCAAGCTCCATTGAAGCAAATCGAAGGTGATTTTTTTTTTCTCTTCTTCGATTCTCCCCCAATTCTCTACTATTTTTCTTGTTCTTTGGTTGTCTGAAGACCTACCAATGTAGGGAACAAAATTGAGTTGCTTTGAGGTTAAATCGAAGCAACTCAGTTTATAATCCTCAAATTTCAACTCCATGTATCTTTCAATATAGTGAGAATTGGAGAGTTTTGAGGGCAGATTTGGATTCCTGGAAATTTTCTCTTTAAAATAGTGTATGCACTTTTCATTTTCATGAAAGTTGGTGGTGGACCAGTCCGGTGAGGTCCACCGGAGCCCTAGCTCCGGTGGTATGGTGGCAAGGTCATATCCATCAGATTATCTCTCCATGTTTTAATCTCAGCCTTTGCTTTGCATTACCTTTATTCCAGCGCGTTGACTTGGTTGTATGGTGGACACCACACACGTGGCCATCAAATCCGCCATCTCAATTAATAAGGGGGATCTGATGGCCCTTGTTTTTTACATTTATTTTTATTATTCTGATTTTATTTAAATTACTTCTATTTTGATTAATTCATATTAAATTCATTTTTAATCCAAAAAATATGGGACTTTCACCAAAAATCTTTAAATATTTTTCTTTTCCATATTTTGAATTAAAATGATTTTTTGGATTAATTTTGATTTTTTTTTTATGAATTAATTGATTTTGGACTTATTTTTAAATATCTTAAAATACTTCTGACTTCCCAAAAATTATGAATTTTTTTTGTCTAAGGTCCTTTGACCTTGTTTGACTTAGGATAAATCCCATGGCCATTTATTTGGTGATTTGAACAGATTTGAGGTTTTTTATTTTAAAAAATGCATTTTAATTCATTTTGTAATTTGATTTTTAATTGTTTAATTGTTTAAAAATATTGTTGAGCCATTTGATTGACTTTGTGATGTTTGACTTTCTGTTTGGCCTTGATCATGGTTGATTTGAATTTCCATTTGATCAATACTATTGGATTTAGGGGGTTGATAAAATGTACATTTCATTCCCCAAAATGAATGGATAATATTGATCAGATGAAATTCCTCCTATGATCAATTTGGGTTTCTATTTCCCCATCCCTTTTCATCTTCATCCCTATTCTTCCCCAATCCATCATTGACCAATGAATTCTCTTCAAGTCAAATACTAGTTGATTCATCAATGACCTTGTGTTAGATGAATCAAGATGAGTATGACTAAGATAGGTCTTTCCCACTTTATTTTTATGTGTGGTATATTTTAGGAGCTTGTTCTTTGTACCATGTCTCTAACATGCATTAACACCAATATCTTTATTGTCCGACCTAAGATAGTGGTGACTTCTACACAAGTCCAATTACGATTGCTTAACATAGAGCTAAATTTGTCCCAAAAGGCATAACATTCTTGTAAGTGAGATTGTAAGTCTCCCATTCTTCCTGGCATTTTGTGAAAACTTGACATTTTTTTCCATTCCTGAGAGCTAGTGTCATACTTGTTGATTTATCCAAGTTGGAGCCCTTCTCATGGATGATGTATTAGTTCATGTACTCATACTTGTGAATGGATGGTAGAGTGTTCTCCAAGGAATGACTTAAACAAATAAAGTTCTTCACTAACATTGACTAACTTCTTATTAATATTACTTTATTTTCAAGTCATTTACTTAATACAATTAAAATTTCAGTACCTTTATCATTCATTTCCATTTACATTTCATGCCATTTGTTTATGTTTCAGTCCTTTTCACTTTGCTCACTGTAGCACCTCAAATTTGCACCCCCCATTCATGCATTCATTTCATCTTTTAGGTCATTTATCATTACATATTGCATTGCATCTTATCAACTAGAACTGGCATCAAGAGGATTCACCAGTGCAAGAGACCAAGCATTTCCTTGAGATGAAGGCCATATGACTATTCTAAAGAGCTTATATGAATCAAGGTTCATTTTGAAGCTATTGTACCAAGTGCTAGAGGCTCAAAAGTCATCAGTACATGTCCAGGTCATCTGAGGCCCATACAAGTCAACTGAAAGTCAACTGAGGGCTAGGAGGTGGAGAAATGGTTTGAGACACTTCATTCATGTCCAAAAGAGGGCTATTCATCATGTCAAACATCTGCATTGAAGATTTTGAAGCCAGATCAAAAGTTTCCAAAAATGGAAAGTGACTTGTAATTTCAAGTTTCCAAAAATGGCAAGTTTTTGGACCACATTCAACTTGACTTTCCAACATTAAAGAAGCTTCAAATGAAATTTTGTCCAACATGAAAGTTGAAGATCTTTCTCTCCCATTTCCAAAAAGTCCAAGATCATGAGCATCTGATGAATGGTTGAGGAGTTATGAGCAAATGATCATCAAGTGTGCATGAAACTTCAAAGTGCCATAACTTTTGATCCAAGACTCCAATTTAGGCCACTCTTTTTGTATATTGCTTGTCATGACCAATATTTTCCAAATATATCATTGCATTGCATGAAATCACATCACATGACCATTGGTGCATACATGAGTGTTTTGGAGGGAAAATGAAGAATTTAAATTTGGTGTATCATACATGCAAAATTCCAATCCAATTGTGTTCATGAAATGATTTTGAATGATATTGCACACTAATATGCTACTGTTCACGTGGGATTGAGCCATGCATAAGGTGAATTTTGCAATTTGGTCATACACCTCATTTTGCATTAAACTTTCATTAGCCATTGCAAATTATCATTACCAAAGTAATTAGGAGGTGGTATATAATGCTAATCATAACAGAATTTTTGATTCTATCACATTCTAGATCTCAAATTTGCTTTTCCTCCAAATTTTCTCCAAATTGAAACTTCAAAATTCGTCACATAGCATAGTAATTTTCTTGCATATTCTGGTTTATTGAGTGTGATTGATGAAGATTCAAGCTCTGGATTGAGGATTTTGGCCAAGATTCGTGCACATCAAGCTCAAGAACATGAAGATGGAAGTTGCAAATTGATCAAGATCCAAGCCATTTCAAGCTTCAATTCGTGCCTAAAGCTTCAATATACAAGTGATAGAGGAGATCTGGACATTGCTAGGCCTTGAATACGCTTGTTTTCATCCACTGCTCTTCAAGAGGTTAGGATTTCGAACCTCTTAATTCTCCATTTTATGCACATGTTATGGTAGATCTTTTCATGCTGATGATGCTGATGTTTTTAGATTGTGATTTGGTTAGAAAATGAGCAAGATATGTGAACTTGAACTTTTGACATGCATTATGTTTCTGCTCGATTTGCTTTATCTATTGAGATCTAGGCTTAAATAATGTTAGATTTGGAATGTGCATGGAATAAGCTTTCGAATGATATATGCCATGTAAAATTCTGCAAAAAAAAATATGAACGTGTACTGTTGCTCGCTGGAGTTTGGTCGGGGAAGATGACCGGAAACACTGTTCCGGTCATCTGGTTCAGGCGTTAGGGTTAGCGCGTTCATCTTCCATGTCTCGTGTTCGATTCCTTGTGCAGGCTGTTTTATTTTTAATTTCTCTTGCCATGCATGAAACGACTGTGTTTTGAAACGCGCTCTACACCACCATTCGATTCCCACCTCTGGCAATTGTGATTTATTTTTTTTCCAGCGCCTGTTTTTTGTGATACATGGTTCGATCCTTGGCAATGCTGTTTCTAATTTTTTTTCTTCATTTCATTTTCCATTATTTCATGATAATTCAAAAATTCATAACAAATTGAAAATGATTCTAAATTGATCCAAATTTTTTGCTACATATTCATCTTGATGTCTATTATTTTGTGGCATTTATTTCATAATTTTTTGCATTGCTGGAATTTGAAATATGCTTGATTGTTTGAATGTGATGCAAAATCTGACATGTTGTGTTATTTCTTTTGTGGAATGCTCATTATTTGGCCAATTAACTTGAAATTTGATATGCTGATTCCTAACATGATACATGATTTGTGAGCTTTTGTTTGGCATTTTTAGCATTTTCCATTTCTGTTTTAGACACATGAATGTATGGTGTGACAATGTGTGTCACACATTTAGATGTTGATCTTGTTCATTTTCATTGACATGTCAATTGAGCTCCTCTGATTCTAGATTTTTGCATGATGATTGTGTTTAACATGTTGATATCACACAAAAAGTTTCATGATTATTGGATGTGTTTCTGATTTAATGTGCATTTTCTCTTCTTGATGCTCAATTGTTGACACCATTGTATGCCTTTGCCATATTTTGCTCATGAGATGACTTTGCCATTTGATTTGAGTCTGGTCCTTTTCAGCACATGTTCTTACTTGAATAAATATGCTTCATGTTGGATATTGGCTGCTGTTTTGACTTTTTGCTTTGCCTTTGACCCTAGTCTTGGTACTAGTGGTTTGTACTCATCTTTTGAGCTTTGTATTTCAGGTTCAAGCTTAGCTCTAGTGGTTGATGCAATCTTAGGACTTGAGATGCAAATTTGCTTTGTCCACTAACCTTTGTTGTATTGTAGGTCCCTTGGTGTTGAACTCACTTGAGTTGTTGACTTGCATTGTGAACATATTGGTTGTAACACTGTTGACTGTCTGTTGGATTTGTCTAAATGTGAATATTGACTTGTTTGACTTTCTTACAGGTACATTAGCCGCTTTAGCTCATTGCTTGAGCTTTGCTTTGCTTGTGGTTGGCATACCACCTAGGTAATCATTCTCTAACTCCATGTAGTCTGGAAGCCCTGTCGTTTCTTTTGGCAGGCATTTGGCTGAAGTCCTCCTTAAGAGGCAATGACTGTGCTTGTTTATATTTGTGCCATGTACTTCAAGTCCTCCTAAGTGAAGAGGCAATTGGCAGATAGAAGGGATTAGCTATCAATCTCTTGAACCTAACCCAAGATCCTTGTATATAGAGTCAGTCAAGTGGAGTAGGGTCCCACATTCTGAATCCCCACGTTTTCATTGATTCAAGCTCACCCAGGCCCGGGTTAAGAGCTATGAGGTCCAATCCTCATTACCTTTCATCTGCTCACCCTGACGGTCAATGTCAGTGGTTAAGAGCCTCAGATACCCTTCCAGTGCCAGCTTGTTTGTCGAGGTTGATATGACCCCTTGACTAAAGCCCCACCCTTGATGTTTGAGCCCCCTTGTTGGTGTGTTTACTTCATGTTATGTTCTTGTGTGGTGTGATTGTATCCCCATAGGATTGCTAGACTTCATATAGTCTCTCGTTTGCATGTCAATTAAGGTAGCACGGTTCCTTCGTCTAGGACTTCCTTTCTTGCGTGAGCTTTCCTAAAACACAAACAAACATGACCTTCCCTTAAGGACACGTTGACTCCTTCTACTACAGGTGAGTAAGTCTCTAGAGGTCGAGCATCCGGTAAATTGCGTAGTAACGTTGTTCATCTAAAAAACACAAAACAAATAGAAATAGTTTAGCCGAACTACGGCAACTCTGATTCTCACGTTCGGATGAGATACGTAGGCACGAGATGCGATGTCTTGTCGAGTTTGACTGACGACTAACATTAATCCCTGCTGGTTTTCACCCTTGTTGCGATTCTTTTCTCTCGCCCTCGTTGCGATTGAGACCTTCCTTTTCTCTTGCCCTAGTTGCAATCGAGACCCCTTGTGTGTGTGTGTTTGGAGTCTGATGTAAGCCCAACGATTGGCCTTCGGTTCCCCGTTTGTTGTTGTTTGTTTAGAGTCTGATGTAAGCCCAGCGATTGGCCTTCGGTTTCCTGTTTTTGTTATTTGTTCGGAGTCAGATGTAAGACCAGTGATTGGCTATCTGTTTCCTGTTTCTTTTGTGGAGTTGGATGTAAGACCAGTGATTGGCACTCCATTTCCAGTTGTGTGTTTGCCCTGACGTCTCAGCGTCTTTGTTTTCAGCGTTTTGTTTCAGCGTGCGTTAGCCGAGCTACGAGTGCTATGATTCTTACTCTGGTTAGAGAAGATACGTATGCATAGGATGCGATGTCCTAGCGAGCACGTTTCCCATATCCCCGAACTACGTCGACTCTGATGTTTGTGTCTGACAAGCTACGTAGGCCCAGGATGTGATATCCTGCCGAGTCCCCTTCCTCCGTCTTCTTTCATCTGTGTTCTATTCCAGTTTTGTGCAGTTCTTTGAGCAGTTTGTTAGCAACCTTATTCTATTCTTCCGAGCGTGGATCCTGTCGAGTACGATGGACGTGAGGGGGTGCTAATACCTTCCCCTTGCGTAACCGACTCCCGATCCTTGCAATCTCTGGTCGTAAGACCATTTCCTTTCCAGGTTTACTTCGAGCGTTTCCTTTCCCTCCTTTGGGATAAACAACGCACGGTGGCGGCTCTGTGTCTTTTCCCGCCGGTTGTTTTTCGCGTAATGCGACAGCTGGCGACTCTGCTGGGGACATAACAGAAGTTGACCTCTGGCTGGTCCATCTTCCCTAAGCGAGTCAGTCCTAACGCTCTCTAGGATAGTTTTGGTTGCTTTTACTGCTTTATTTATTGCAGTTATGAATATCATGTTGTGATTGTATATACCTGCATAGATGTTTGCATGCATCATACTGTCATTGTGTTGGACGCTGTACAGGTTGGTTCCTCTGATTTAGGGTGGGTGTTCTGAGTGGGGCTAAAACCCAGGCCCGAGTATACACCTAGGATTAGCGTGGTCTCATATTTCTTCACATGTTGTATGACATGATGCGAAGACATGATACCACAGCCGGACGAGGTTCATTTGAGAGAGTCCTTCCGTTTGGAGTATTCCACTCAGGTTGGGTTATCTCATTTGAGTTGTTGACTTCGGTGACCGCTCTTTCCAGGATCTTTGGTTTAGATGATCTTATGAGAGCTACAACGGCACACCCGAGAGGGCAAACCCGTTGAGTATCTTGCTCGATTGTCGAGACCATTATCCGCCTTAGGATGACCTTGTTAGAATTCACCTGTGAGGGGAGGGTTTGATTCTTGCAAGTACAGTTTCTGTCAGTGACTCTGTGATGATGACCTTGGTTCAGTTGGATTTCTGGATGTTTATTTCTGAGACGCCGGAGGTTTGACCGTGGTATTTATCAGAGGGTTCCGTTTATTTCGGATCCCTGGGCGGAATTTGAGGGTACTTGCTCAGATGATGACTTGCTCAGATGATGACCTGCTCAGATGATGACTTGCTCTGGGATGACTGTTGGTTCATGCCGAAGTTCTAATCCTGTGCTTCGTGATACACAACCAACCTGCCATGGCCTCATCATTTTGCATCATAGCATGTTTATTTTCAAAAAAAAATAATGCATAGAAAAGAAAAGTTAACCTGCATCTGCATCATACACATATCATTCTTGCATTACAGGTATTCTTGAAGAAGGCTTCTCATTCTGGTTCCTGTTTTAGGCAGGATTGCTGATCATCGTCCGCACCGCTACGCGACAAGACTGAATCAACAGAGAAGCATGGATCAAGTTCAGGATGAATTGGCAGAGATGAGGGCTAACATGGCCCAGTTCATGAGCATGATGCAAGGTGTTGTGCAAGGTCAAGAGGAGCTCCGAGCTTTGGCCCAGAGGCAAGAAGCTGTGATTCCGCCTGTCAACCGGAACTCGCCAGAAGGAGTCCCTGTTAATGACACTGTTGTTGCTACCATCCCTGTCCATAACTATGCTGTGGGTGATGAATTGAGGGGTATCAGAATCAACGGACAACCTATCGCTCCAGAGACTGCTAATGCTAGAGTGACCCGCGCTCCAGCTCGCCATCCTGATCCGTTGGTTGATAGACAAGAGGATATGTTTACTCTCCTCAGTGATGATGATGAAGTGGGAAGGACTGAAGAGAGGGATAGAAAGGTTGATGCCCTTGCTGAGAAAATCCGTGCTATGGAGTGTCAGAACTCTCTGGGGTTTGATGTTACCAATATGGGATTGGTTGATGGACTGAGGATCCCCTACAAATTCAAAGCGCCATCCTTTGACAAATATAATGGCACTTCTTGTCCTCGCACCCATGTGCAGGCTTACTACAGAAAGATCTCCGCATACACTGATGATGAGAAGATGTGGATGTACTTTTTCCAAGACAGCTTGTCAGGAGCTTCTTTGGACTGGTACATGGATTTAAAGAGGGAATCTATTAGAAGCTGGAGGGATTTGGGTGAAGCCTTTCTGAGACAATATAAGCACAACATATACATGGCTCCGAGCAGAACCCAACTGCAGAGCTTGTTCCAAAAGTCTGGTGAAAGCTTCAAAGAGTACGCCCAGAGGTGGCGTGAGTTAGCGGCAATAGTGCAACCTCCGATGCTGGAGAGAGAGCTGACTGACATGTTCATTGGGACCCTGCAGGGTGTGTTTATGGACCGTATGGGAAGTTGCCTGTTTGGTAGCTTTTCTGATGTTGTTATCTGTGGAGAGAGGACTGAGAGTCTTATCAAAGCAGGAAAGATTCAAGACCTGGGTTCTTCGTCTTTGAGTTCTAAGAAGCCATTTTCTAGGGCACCCCGAAGGAGAGAGGGTGAGACTAATGTTGTGCACAGTCGGAGAAATACAAACAGAGGACAGTATCGTCAGGTTGCTGCTGTAACCATCCCAACAACTCAACCTCAACAACAACAAAGAGGACCACCACAACCACAACAATAACAACAACAACGCCCATTTCAACCAAGACAGAGAATGCCCGAGCGTCATTTTGATCCGTTGCCGATGACATATGCTGAGTTGCTTCCTGAACTGCTCAGGTTGAAATTTGTTGAGCTTCGCACTATGGCTCCGCTGACGAGGATATCTGCTGGGTATGATGCTAATGCCCGTTGTGACTTTCATTCCGGTGCACCGGGGCATCACATTGAGAACTGTCGGGCTTTCCATCATAAAGTTCAGGATCTGATTGATGCTAAAACGATCAACTTTGCTCCTGTTCCGAATGTGGTGAATAATCCTATGCCTCAGCATTGTGGGCCTAGAGTGAATAATATGGAAGATGAGGAAGCTTTGGACTTGGTAGTTGATGTTGATGATGTTCAGACTTCGCTGTTTGTGGTAAAGGAACGTCTGCTGAAAGGGGGAGTATTCCCGGGTTGTGATGAGAGCTGTCCAGATTGTGTTGATCAAGAGAATGGTTGTGAAAAGTTGAAAAGAGGTATCCAGGGATTGATGGATGAGGGTTGCCTACAGTTTGGTCGAATTATGAAAGATCGTGGGGTGGTATCAACTGTCACCATTTACTTCAAACCGTCCGAGGGTCCTGGACGTGTCCCAAGAACTGTTAATGCACCTGTAACTATTGGTACTCCGGTGACCATATCTGCACCAGTAACTGTTGGTACTCCTACCACCATTGTTGCTTCTGGTGGAAGACCTGTTGAGAACAGTAGAGCGGTTCCGTGGAAGTATGATAATGCTTTTCGCAGTAACAGAAGGTCAGAGAATCAGGCCAGACCAGTGAATCAGGCTCCAGTGACAATTGGTTTGCCAAATAGAACTCCTATAACTGTTGGTCCGGCTGTGGACAATGTGGGAGGACCTGGAGGGTTTACTAGAAGTGGTCGTCTGTTTGCACCACAGACTCTGAGGGATAGCAATGTTGAGGCTCTTGCTAAGGCAAAGGGGAAGCAAGTTGTGGTTGAAGAAGGACCTGTGCAGAAGGAAGTGCCTGAGGGTTCTTTTGAGAAAGATGTAGAGGAGTTCATGAAGATCATCAAGAAAAGTGATTATAAGATTGTGGACCAGCTGAACCAAACACCGTCGAAAATCTCTATTCTCTCGTTGCTAATGTGTTCAGAGGCACACCGTAACGCCTTGCTGAAGATGTTGAATTTGGCTTACGTGCCTCAAGAGATTTCAGTCAACCAGCTCGAGGGTGTTATTGCAAATGTTAGCACGCGACACGGTTTGGGGTTCACAGATCTGGATTTGACACCTGAGGGTCGCGATCATAATAGAGCTTTGCATATCACGATGGAGTGCAAAGGCGCAGTGTTGTCGCATGTGTTGGTCGATACTGGCTCTTCCTTGAACGTGTTGCCCAAGAAGGTTCTGAGCAAGCTTGATGTTGAAGGGGTTGTTCTCACACCGAGCGATCTCATTGTCCGTGCTTTTGATGGATCCAAGCGATCAGTTTTCGGAGAAGTCACATTGCCCGTGAAGATTGGCCCGGAGGTGTTCAATATTGTCTTCTATGTGATGGATATTCAGCCAGCATATAGTTGTTTGTTGGGGCGTCCCTGGATACACGGGGATGGGGCAGTGTCGTCAACTCTCCATCAAAAGCTGAAGTATGTGTGGAACGGTCAGGTTGTAACTGTGTGCGGCGAAGAGGACATTCTTGTGAGCCATTTATCCTCTTTTAAATATGTGGAGATGGATGGCGAAATTCACGAAACTCTGTGCCAAGCTTTTGAGACTATTGAGATTGAGAAGGTGGCTTTTGTTGAGCAGAAGAAGCCGGGTGTCTCAATTGCGTCCTACAAGCAAGCTTTGGAGGTCGCTAACTCTGGTAACGCAGAAGGCTGGGGCAAGATGGTTGACATGCCCGTGAAAGAAGACAAATTTGGCATTGGTTATCAACCTCTTCAGTCAGAGCAGGGTGTTCAGAATCAGAAAGGTCTGTGTACCTTCACCAGCGCAGGATTGATGAATCATGGTGATGTCTTTGCAACCAGCGGTGAAGACGGCGACAGTGATTGCGATGTGGACAACTGGGTGCGCCCGTGTGCTCCAGGGGAGATGGTGAATAATTGGACAGCCGAAGAAATAGTTCAAGTTACTCTTCAGACAGAGTAATTTTCTTTTGTTTTTCATTCTGCAAAAAACCCTACGCTCTGCCCGGGGCGTAGTGGTTCATTGTAGGGCCACATCATGTTTGAACTTTCAATGATTATCATTAATAAAGGACGTTTTGCAAACAAATTTGTGATCACTGTCTTTCTGTTTTTATTTTCATACATTTTCAAAAACAATAAAATGGCAATGTTTTTTGTTTTTGTGACTTTCTTGAACTCTTTTCTAAAATAAAGCATTAAACATCGTTCATGCAGAATCGATCTCGCGGACTCCGCTAAAAACAGTTCTGTTATGGCTCAGTATGATTTCAATAATCCCATTTACCAAGCCAAAGAGGAGAGTGAGGAAGATTGTGAACTCCCCAAAGAATTGGCCAGATTATTGAAACAGGAGGAAAGGGTCATCCAACCTCATCAAGAAGAGTTAGAGATTATTAACCTTGGTACCGAGGACGCCAAGAAAGAGATCAAGATCGGGGCTGCTTTGAAGGAATCTGTTAAGAGAGGGCTGATTGAGATGCTGAGAGAATATGTGGAGGTATTCGCCTGGTCGTATCAAGATATGCTTGGGTTGGATACGGATATTGTGGTGCACAGGCTACCTCTCAGAGAAGATTGTCCTTCGGTAAAGCAGAAGCTTCGCAGAACTAGTCCTTATATGGTTGTCAAGATAAAAGAGGAGGTTCAGAAGCAGTTGGATGCGGGTTTTCTGGCAGTTACCAATTATCCCCCTTGGGTGGCCAACATCGTACCCGTGCCGAAGAAGGATGGTAAAGTCAGGATGTGTGTCGATTACCGAGATTTAAACTGAGCCAGTCCGAAAGATGACTTCCCATTACCTCACATTGATGTATTGGTTGATAACACTGCTCTATCCTCGATTTTCTCTTTCATGGATGGATTTTCTGGCTATAATCAGATTAAGATGGCGCCAGAAGACATGGAAAAGACGACATTCATTACACCTTGGGGTACGTTCTGTTATAAGGTGATGCCATTTGGGCTAAAGAATGCCGGTGCTACCTAACAGAGGGCTATGACGACTCTCTTTCATGATATGATGCACAAAGAAATTGAAGTGTACGTGGATGATATGATTGCGAAGTCTCAGACAGAAGAGGAGCACCTGGTAAACTTGCAGAAGTTGTTTGAAAGACTGAGAAAGTTCAAACTGAGGCTGAATCCAAACAAGTGTACGTTTGGAGTGAGATCCGGGAGACTGTTGGGTTTCATTGTCAGTGAGAAAGGGATTGAGGTTGATCCAGCGAAAGTAAGAGCTATTCAAGAAATGCCTGAACCAAGAACGGAAAAGCAGGTTCGTGGGTTTTTAGGGAGATTGAACTACATTGCACGGTTCGTATCTCACCTAACAGCCATGTGCGAACCAATATTCAAATTGCTAAGAAAAGATCAAGCAATCAGGTGGAATGATGACTATCAAAAAGCTTTTGATAAGATAAAAGAATATTTACAGAAACCTCCAATTCTTATACCTCCAGTTCCTGGGAGGCCTCTGATAATGTACCTTTCAGTGACTGAGAACTCGATGGGGTGTGTATTGGGACAGCATGACGAGTCTGGTCGAAAAGAGCATGCAATATACTACCTTAGCAAAAAGTTTACCGACTGTGAAATAAGATATTCGCAGCTCGAGAAAACTTGTTGCGCTTTGGCATGGGCTGCTCGCCGACTGAGACAGTATATGTTGAACCATACTACCTTGTTGATTTCTAAGATGGACCCCGTGAAGTATATCTTTGAAAAGCCGGCTCTCACCGGACGAGTGGCTCGTTGGCAGATGATTTTGACAGAGTATGATATCCAGTACACGTTGCAAAAGGCCATCAAAGGTAGCATTCTGTCTGATTACCTTGCCGAGCAACCAATCGATGATTATCAGCCGATGATGTTTGAATTCCCTGATGAAGACATCATGTACTTGAAGATGAAAGATTGTGAAGAGCCTCTTGTCGAGGAAGGACCGGATCCTGATGACAAGTGGACACTGATGTTTGATGGGGCGGTAAATGTGAATGGAAACGGTGTTAGGGCAGTACTCATCAATCCTAAAGGTGCACACTTACCTTTTTCTGCCAGATTGACTTTTGAAGTAACCAACAATGAGGCTGAGTACGAGGCTTGTATCATGGGGATTGAAGAAGCCATCGATCTAAGGATCAAAACTCTGGACATCTATGGAGATTCCGCTCTAGTGATTAACCAAGTCAATGGAGACTGGAATACTCACCAGCCGCATTTGATTCCTTACAGAGATTACACCAGAAGGATCCTGACTTTCTTCAAGACAATGAAGTTGTATCATGTACCCCGGGATGAAAATCAGATGGCTGATGCCTTAGCTACTTTGTCTTCTATGATCAAAGTTCATTGGTGGAATCATGTGCCACACGTTGCTGTGAATCGACTCGAGAGGCCTGTGTATGTGTTTGCAGCCGAGTCTGTTGTTGATGAGAAGCTGTGGTTCTATGATATCAAGAATTTCCTCAAAAGTCAGGAGTATCCTGAGGGAGCGTCAAAGAATGACAAGAAGACCTTGAGAAGGCTAGCTGGAAGCTTTTATTTGAATCAGGATGACGTGTTGTACAAGAGAAACTTTGACATAGTTCTGCTCAAATGCGTGGATAGACACGAAGCAGACATGTTGACACAGGAAGTACACGAGGGATCTTTCGGTACCCATGCTGGTGGTCATGCAATGGCCAAGAAGTTGTTAAGAGCCGGTTATTACTGGATAACCATGGAATCCGATTGTTTCAAGTACGCTCGGAAGTGCCACAAATGTCAGGTCTATGCCGATAAAGTGCATGTACCACCAAGCCCTCTGAATGTTATGAATTCTCCTTGGCCATTCCCGATGTGGGGCATCGATATGATTGGGAAGATTGAACCTACTGCTTCTAATGGACATCGCTTCATCTTGGTCGCGATTGATTACTTCACCAAGTGGGTGGAAGCAGCTTCCTATGCCAGTGTTACCAAGCAAGTGGTTGCCCGATTCATTAAGAAGGAGATTATCTGTCGTTATGGGGTTCCTGAGAGAATCATCACTGATAATGGTTCGAATCTCAATAACAAGATGATGAAAGAGCTCTGTAAATATTTTAAGATCGAACACCACAATTCTTCTCCTTACAGACCGAAGATGAATGGTGCTGTAGAGGCGGCAAACAAGAATATTAAGAAGATTGTGCAGAAGATGGTCGTGATGTACAAGGATTGGCATGAGATGTTGCCTTTCGCTTTGCATGGGTACCGTACCTCAGTACGTACGTCGACCGGGGCAACCCCTTACTCCCTTGTGTATGGTATGGAAGCAGTCCTACCTGTTGAAGTGGAGATTCCTTCTCTGAGAGTCCTGCTGGATGTCAAGCTAGACGAAGCTGAATGGATTCGGACAAGGTTTAATGAGTTGAGCCTTATCGAAGAGAAGCGCTAGCAGCTGTGTGCCATGGGCAATTGTATCAGAGAAGGATGAAGAAAGCCTTTGATCAGAAAGTGCGTCCTCGAAGCTATCAGACAGGTGATTTGGTTTTGAAGAGGATCCTTCCTCCCGGTACAGATAACAGGGGCAAGTGGACTCCGAATGACGAAGGTCCATATGTTGTTAAAAAGGTTTTCTCCGGTGGAGCCTTGATGCTGACAACTATGGATGGTGAGGATTTTCCATCCCCTGTGAACTCAGATGTAGTCAAAAAATACTTCGCATAAATTGACCCGCTGGACGAAAAGAATAAAAGAGTCCAGGCAAAAAAGGGCATCCCGGCGAACCAAAAAAAAAGGAAAAAGGTTCGGGCAAAAGTTAGGGATAAAGAATGAAAAAATATGTACACCCAGTAAGTCGAAAACCTGCAAAGGCGGCTTAGGCAAAAATGGGTATCCCGGTGAATTGAAAACTTGAAAAGGCGATCCAGGCAAAAGAGGGATTAGAGCGAAGACTACAGTCTGAGTTATCTGTACTTCATCGCGCTTCAACGTCTACCATCTCGAAGGATATGACCGGTCCAATCATTCTTCTCAGAAAGCAGGGAATTTGGGGGAAATTGAGGATATACGAGTCATAACAGAATTGGAAAATAGTGGATGCCGTGTTCACATTGCCATTAGGATAGATTTTCCTTTTGTGCGCAATTTCCTCTTCCAAGGAATTGCTTCCTGATGTACTTTGCCTTTACAGGCCATTTTCAATCAATAAAAGTCGTTATTCAGTCAAATTGCTCTCTTGTTTTTATTTTACTGTTTTGTTTGCAAAAACGTCCGAATTTTTGATAAACATTGCATCTAAAAAACATGTAGGCTAGACAATAACGTGCAGAAAGATAAAACATTTGAAAATCATTTTGAATGTTGAGTACACTTGAGTGTATTCTGTCCATACGATCCCCTGGGGCATGTATGTCTTGCTGTTTTGCAGGTTACTACCTTTGATTGCTGGCTAAAGCAGATGAGCCACAGTTTGTTCAAAGTTGTTTCAACACTGTCCAGTAGTGTAAGAAGTTGGGTTGTCCAAAGCAAGTTCGGAGCTTGTCTCCCCAGCGGTTTCGAGATCGGTGTTTCCTCAGCAGCCGGGCCTGAAGTGCTGTAATCCCCAGCAAGTCTGAGGACTGTTAGTTCCCCAGCGAGCCCGAAGGTTTCTATTTCCCCAGCAGAGGTGTCTGTGGGTAGTTCGTTCCTCAGCAGCCGGGTCTGAAGTTTGCTGTAATCCCCAGTAGGGTTGATAGTATTTTTCCCTAGCAAGTCTGAAAGTTGTTGTTTCCCCAACGGAGGTGGGCGTTGTTTGTTTTCCCCAGCGGAATCCCCAAGTGGATCGGGTTCAGTGGAGGTCCTCCCCCAGTGAAGATTATCCTCTCCCCAGCAGCAGTGCTATGTCCCCAGCATGATTGGAAGGTTGGTTTTTTCCAACAGATGACTCCTCAGTTGAGTTGGTTTCTCTGCCATTCCAAGAATGTCAGATCAGGAAGTATCCGCAGCAGAATTGTTGTGTGTCCCCACAGAGATGGAAGATCGAATCAGGATTGTGCGCTCAGCAGCGCGATCGTGGGCTTTCCCCAGCAGGATTTTTCATCCATTTGCATCTTGCATATAGTAATCATCATTTGCATTTGCATCCTCAAATCGCGTAGCATTTCCATTAAGTATGGAGCATTACGCCATAGAAAATCCAAACATATGCATACATGTGTTAAACCAGATTGGAGCATATCCCCAGCAGAGGCGGATCATTTTTCAACATCCGTATTGCACATTTGCGGCAGTTGCTCCTGACAACATTCAGGATTGGTAATCCCTAGAGAGGTTTATTTCCTCACCCGTCCGTGAAAGGAAAGCTTGATTGACTCCCCAGCGTAGTCCCCGACAAGTGTCTGCCTTTGTTCTGACATATATAGATGTCATTCTTACGATACCGGTGAGTGTCGTGTTGATCCCCGTGTGGGTCCTTTTTTTTGTGTCGGTACACATCATCTTTCGATGTTCATAAACATCGAGTTTCTCTTCCCATTCGTCTGTTGACGTCTGGTCGTGGTTTCTCTTCCCATTCATCCGTTACATGAAATAGTATCACATTCTAGGACTCAATTTAATTAAATTATATTATTATTTACTTCAATTTATTTCATTTTATTCGATATTACGCGGTATTTTCTTTCTATTTATCTCAGGTAGTTTATTTGAAGCACAAGTAAAAAAGGAAGAAAAGGAGGTGCAAATAGGGATGAAAAGAAGCAAATATCAAAAGCCAAAGCCCAGCCCAAAAGCACAGGCGTTGTGCCTGTGACGAGCGTCACAAAGGCTGTGACGAGCGTCACGCTTTATCCACTTGTGTGACGAGCGTCACACATGGTGTGACGGACGTCACACCATTCTCCTATATTTTTGGCACAAGGAACGAAACAGACCACGTTGAAACCTATTTGCACGCCTGACCATTTGCCACGTGAAGACCTTTGACGCGGAATACCTTTGGAAACAGTTACAACAAGTGACCAATATAAATAGTAACCTTACGGAAAACCCTAGAGGTCCCACGTTTTTGCTTCTTCGCCGTTTTCTCTTTTTGCACTTTTTCTCTTCCAGCAGCATAAGTATTTTACAGCATTATTTTTACAACTTTTATATTATTTCCTTTGCAATTTCTATTTTCTTTTCCCAGCACTTAATTAATTCTTTTTCGCATAATAGTTTCTACACCGGAAACTATTGTGTACCTTTCACCGGATCTAACCTTACGTTAGAATCTAGTTTTTTATTCCTTCGCTTTTATTTTTCTGTTTGATTGAAGAATTCAAGAACAAATCCAACCGGTCTGTGGTGGAGTGTTCAAGACTGCTGTTAATTACTCAGATTCTTTAATTATTGTTTGAATTTATATATGCCCTGCTTTACTGTTTACTTATATTATTTGCCTGAGATGAATTTGTTTATGCATGATAATTATTTAGATCTGTTTAGCATGTCTGGCTAATTCATTTAGGTGTCGGTATGTAGAGTAAGCGGAATGAAGGAATCAAAACTAAATTGGTTTAATTAAGTTTAAAATTAAAATCACTCTTTTCACGGTCCCAATTTACAGGTTTAATAACAAGGTTTTTGTACGAAAGTAAAAGACATAAAGAAGTTAAAATCAATAGAACGAGAGTTTGAGTTTTTAACTGGACAGTGTAAATTGGACATTAATTCTAGATCAGGGCGAGAGCAATTTTTAGAGTTAATTAAATTCTAATCTTTTTCAAAAAGTATTTTTAAAGATTGAATGTGAGGACGAGAGTTAAGCATTTGAATTTAATTATATAACCTAAGTCAACAGAGCGAGAGTTTGAGATAAGGGTGTTTAAACGATTAGTGTTTTCTTAAAAAGAGTTTCTACGGATTCTATTGTTTTCAAAAAGTGGTTTTTGACTTAACTAATAAGTGACAGCTACGTTAATATAAAATCATAGTTTATTCAACAGAGCGAGAGTTTGAGATAAGACTTTGAATCAATAGTATCTACTGAAAAGATTTATTTTAAAAACCAAGAAACCAACGAAGATTTGATTCCCTAATTACGACGAACTACATACCGATATCCGCTTAATTGATATTTTATTTAGATCCTATTTTTAGTTTTAACTTTTCCCCAAACAATCAAAGTATCATCCGCCTTAGCTTTACGAAGTAACCTTAGAAAACGGTATATCGATTCATAAGTCCCTGTGGGATCGATATCTTTTCAAACTACGCGATAGAACTGTGCACTTGCAGTTTGTACCCCAATTCGACTCATAAAGTCGCGATCAAGTTTTTGGCGTTGTTGCCGGGGACTTTTATTTAGTCGATATCGTAACTCTTCTGTTACGCTGTAGAGACTAAGGCTTATTTTTCTTTTCTTTTCTTTCTTTCATTGATTTGTATGCCACACACTCGCTCACAAGGCGAGCCGTTCTACTTACGAATCAACGATATCGAACTATATCTCCGAGTCTTACGACGAATTCGGGAATATCGTGCTGCAAACAATCTCCCTCCTGTCGAACTTCCTGATTTCAAAAATATTTTCCCTTCGATACCCGAGATGGCAGAACCAGCTCGTGCTCTTCGAGATTACGCCGCTCCATCGCAAGATGAGCCGCATTCGAATATTGCTCCACCCGCAATCGAAGCAAACAACTTTGAACTTAAACCTTCACTATTGCAGGCAGTGCAACAGAACCAATTCTCTGGAAATCCTACCGAGGATCCAAACCTTCATTTATCCGTATTTGTCCAATACGCTGATACTGTTAAAGCTAATGGTGTCACTTCAGAGGCAATTCGACTTCGTCTTTTTCCTTTCTCGTTAAGAGATAGCGCTAGAAGATGGCTTCAATCTCTTCCTTCCAACTCAGTTACCACATGGAACGAGTTGAAGAAAGTTTTTCTTGCCCGATATTTTCCGCCGAGCAAAACAGCTATGTTAAGAGCCCAGATAAATGGATTTAAACAGAAAGATAACGAGTCTCTCTTCGAAGCATGGGAAAGATGCAAAGACATGATGAGACTTTGTCCACACCATGGTTTAGAGGACTGGTTAGTAATTCATACCTTCTATAATGGTCTCCTGTACAACACAAGGTTAACAATAGACGCCGCCGCAGGTGGTGCACTAATGAACAAACCTTATGCTGATGCTTACCAACTTATCGAAAGCATGGCTCAAAACCACTATCAGTGGGGAAGCGAACGAACAATGGTAGAAAAACCTCAAACGAAAACTGGCATGTACGAGATAAGTAACCTTGATCATGTTAATGCAAAAGTGGATGCTCTGGTCCAGAAAATTGAAAGTTTAAATGTATCACCTCCAGCCACCGTGGTAGCCATAACTCAGAATTGCGAAGTCTGTGGAATCCAAGGTCACACTCCTGCAGATTGTCAACTCCTAACAGGAATCCAAGCGGAGCAAGTAAACTATGCTCAAGGAAGCCCCTACTCGCATACCTATAACTCAAATTGGAAGAATCATCCCAATTTTTCATATAATAGTAATAATGCTTTATACGCACCTGGACAATCTCCAAATCAAGCCCCAGCTATACCTCCAGGATATCAGAAGCCGATCCCATCTACACCTAACAATAACGCCCCTAGGAAATCCAACTTGGAAATCATGATGGAAAACTTTATAGCCTCTCAACAGCAAACCAATAAAGATTTCCTAAACCAGAATGTACACACTGGCGAACAAATTAAACAACTAGCAAGTAAAGTAGATGCCCTGGCTACCCATAACAAAATGCTGGAAACGCAAATATCACAAGTAGCTCAACAACAAGCGCCTACTGCTGCCCCAACTGGTACATTTCCTGGCCAACCCCAACCTAACCCAAGAAGCCACGCTCATGCAATTATACTGAGAAGTGGAACGGAAGTGGAAGGACCGTCTGACCCAAGGATAGAAAACCAAAACTCTAAAAAGTCAACTGAGGAGGAAAGTGAACCTAAGGAAAAGGAAGAGAGTAATAAGGAAACCGTAGAAAAGAAGGAACCTTATGTACCTCCACCACCCTATAAACTACCTATCACTTACCCTCAAAGGCTTATTAAAACCAAAGATGCGGGCCAATTCAAAAAATTTGTTGACCTACTAAAACAATTAAACGTCACAATTCCGTTTACAGAAGCTATTACGCAGATGCCCTCATATGCCAAGTTCTTAAAAGAAATTCTTTCTAATAAAAGGAAACTTGAAGATAGCGAAACCGTTACACTCACCGCTGAATGTAGCGCTATAATCCAGAATATGCCTCCTAAACTTAAAGACCCAGGTAGTTTCTCTATACCCTGTCACATAGGAAAATTTGTCATTGACAAAGCCTTATGCGATTTAGGAGCCGGTATTAGTGTTATGCCTTTATCCATATGCAAGAGACTTGAAATGGGAGAATTAAGACCAACTAAAATGTCTGTGCAACTAGCAGATCGTTCCGTTAGATATCCTGTAGGAATTCTTGAAAACGTTCCAGTGCGCATAGGTCAATTCTACATTCCAACTGATTTTATAATTATGGATATTAGAGAAGATGAAGTTACACCCATTATACTGGGAAGACCGTTCTTAGCAACGGCCGGTGCAATCATAGACGTAAAACGAGGACGACTCACTTTTGAAGTAGGAGAAGAGAAAATTGAGTTCATTCTTTCCCAATTTTTGAAAGCACCTGCAATAGAAGATACATGTTACTTCATGGATATCATCGATGAATGCATAAAAGAAACAGAGTTAGAAAAAGACAAATCATCTGACTATCTTGTAGAAGACAAACTTAACCAATGTTTAGCAATAACACCGGACCCTACGCAATGCCTTAAGAAACCAACCCTAGACCTGAAAACACTTCCCAAAAATCTGAGATATGAATTCCTAGACTTAGAACTTGAACGACCAGTGATAGTTAATGCAGACCTAGGAAGACTCGAAACAGAAAAACTCCTGCATATCTTAAGAAAATATCCAACCGCACTAGGATACAACATCACCGATCTTAAAGGAATAAGTCCTTCTATCTGTATGCACCGCATCATGCTAGAAGAAGACTGTAAAACTTCTAGAGAACACCAGAGGAGACTAAACCCGATCCTGAGTGAGGTAGTGAAGAAGGAAATAACCAAGTTATTAGAGGCAGGTATCATATATCCTATATCTGATAGCAAATGGGTTAGTCCTGTACACGTAGTACCAAAGAAAGGAGGTGTAACAGTCATTGAAAATGAAAAAGGAGAAACTATAACCAAACGAATCGAATCGGGATGGAGAATGTGCATTGACTATAGGAAACTAAACAAAGCAACCCGAAAAGATCATTTCCCTTTACCATTCATTGACCAGATGTTAGAACGATTAGCAAAACATTCTCATTTCTGCTATCTAGACGGTTACTCAGGTTTCTTTCAAATACCGATTCACCCTGATGACCAAGAAAAGACAACATTCACGTGTCCTTTTGGTACCTTCGCTTATAGACGAATGCCGTTTGGCTTGTGTAATGCTCCTGCAACCTTCCAAAGATGCATGATGGCAATATTCGCCGATTTTCTCGAAAACATCATGGAAGTATTTATGGATGACTTTTCCGTATGCGGACAAAGCTTTGAAGAATGCCTTGAAAACCTAGAAAGAGTTCTAGAGCGATGTGTAAAAGTAAACCTAGTACTTAATTGGGAAAAATGTCACTTTATGGTACAAGAAGGAATTGTTTTAGGACACATCATCTCGAACAGAGGAATTGAAGTAGACAAAGCCAAAATAGAGGTAATCGAAAACCTTCAACCCCCGAAAACTGTGAGAGAAGTACGAAGCTTCTTAGGACATGCTGGTTTTTACCGACGATTCATTAAAGACTTCTCTAAAATAACTAAACCTTTAACCGGGCTATTAATGAAAGATGTTGAATTCATATTCGACAATAAATGTTTAGAAGCATTTCAAACGCTTAAACAAGCACTGATCTCCGCACCCATAATGCAGACACCAGATTGGAATGAACCATTCGAAATAATGTGTGATGCCAGTGATTACGCTGTAGGTGCTGTTTTAGGACAACGAAGGGATAAAAAGCTTCACGTTATATATTACGCAAGTAGAACTCTAGATGAAGCACAAATAAATTAGGCCACAACCGAGAAAGAACTTCTAGCAGTAGTGTTTGCGCTAGATAAATTTCGTTCTTACTTGGTCGGAGCCAAAATAATCATCTACACTGACCACGCTGCTATCAAATACCTCTTAACAAAAAAGGATGCTAAACCTAGACTCCTAAGGTGGATCCTGTTGCTACAAGAGTTCGATTTGGAAATCAAAGACAAGAAAGGAACTAAAAACGTAGTAGCAGATCACCTCTCGAGACTTGAGAACCTTGAACCGGAAAGAACATCAATTAACGATGATTTCTCGTACGATAAGCTTATAGCTACTTTGGAAGAAAATAACGCTGATAAACAGGTAGAAACCACCTTAGCTATATCTGTTACACCGTGGTACGCTGACCTCGTCAATTATTTAGCTGCCGGAATAGTTCCACCTACTTTATCCTACCAGCAGAAGAAATGATTCTTCTATGACATAAAACACTATTACTGGGATGACCCCTTACTTTTCAAAAGAGGCCCCGATGGTATTTTCCGTCGGTGTATACCCGAGGAAGAGGTAGAAAATATAATCCAACACTGTCACTCCGCTCCTTATGGTGGACATGCAAGTACATCCAAGACCTGCTCTAAAATCCTACAAGCCGGTTTTTATTGGCCAAATATATGGAAGGATGTACATGCAGCTATTAAGAAATGTGACAGATGTCAACGCACAGGAAACATATCTAGACGTGACGAGATGCCACAAAAGGGCGTTTTGGAAGTAGAGATTTTCGACGTGTGGGGAATAGACTTCATGGGACCTTTTCCATCCTCTTTCGGTAACAAATACATACTCGTGGCAGTTGACTACGTATCGAAATGGATTGAAGCTATAGCTTCTCCAACAAACGACACACGAGTAGTAACTAGACTCTTTAAGAATATAATATTTCCAAGGTTTGGTGTCCCAAGAATAGTAGTCAGTGATGGTGGATCGCATTTCATATCCAAGGTACTCGAAAAACTACTACTTAAGTACGGCGTAAGACATAGAGTAGCGACACCTTACCACCCTCAAACCAGTGGGCAAGTGGAAGTGTCTAACAGAGAAATCAAACAGATACTAGAGAAAACAGTCGCCACTTCTAGGTAAGACTGGTCATTGAAATTACCAGAAGCTTTATGGGCTTACCGAACTGCTTACAAAACTCCCATAGGGACAACCCCATTTAAGCTCATTTATGGAAAATCCTGTCACCTCCCGGTAGAATTAGAACATAAAGCCTATTGGGCTATTAAAAATCTAAATTTAAACTATAAAGCCGCCGGCGAAAAGAGAATCCTTGATATAAGCGAATTAGAGGAACTCAGAAGAGACGCTTACGAGAATGCCAGAATCTACAAAGAAAGAACAAAAAAATGGCATGACAAGCGCATATCAAGGAAAATCTTCAAACAAGGCGATACAGTCCTTTTATTTAACTCTAGGCTAAAGTTATTCCCGGGAAAACTACGATCTAGATGGTCAGGTCCTTTTCAAATCACCAATGTTTTTCCCAGTGGAGCGGTAGAAATTAAAGGCAAATCTATGGAACCATTTACCGTAAACGGGCAACGTCTAAAACATTATCACTATGCAGAAAACAATGAAGATTCGCAAGTCTTACACTTAGATGAAATGCCTCCAGAACTTATAGATTATAATTGATAGTTTTTATGTCGAGCTTGCGACATTAAACAAAGCGCTTAGTGGGAGACAACCCACCAATATTTATATGTTCATTTCTTCCTTAATTATTCTTTTAAATTTTATTTAGTATTCTTTCTTAATTTATTTTAATTTATTAAAAACCCTTTTTCCTCTTCTTTCGGCATTTGGCCAAATCCTGACTAAAACTCTTGTTTTTCTTTTCTCTAGCTAACACTAACCTGATGGGACAAATTGATCGTATGGGTATCAAATTCAGAGGAACAGCTCAGAAACAAAAGTTTGAGGAACTAGCCACGAGAGAGATGCTACCTAGCCTGTATGCTGATGACTGGGCAATGACTGCCCTTGGACTAAGACAAAGTGTCCTGTATTTGTTGAATCAGATTGGGTGGGAAACCTCTCCTATCCGTAGACATTTCTTCACTTACCGGAGACTAACACTAGAATTCCTTAGTTCCCTGATCTACCTACCCAGCCATGGAAAAGGAATAAGCAGAGGTTTCATCCAGTTCAGAATGTTTAACATGGAGTACCAATTTAATATTCAAGACTTTACCAACCTTTTAGGTTTCCCTACCTCCTTTCATACATTTACAGTGAGCCAAGAAGAACTTTTTGAATATAGAGAACTTGAACACTTTTGGGGAAGCTTGACTGGAAATGACGATCCCGAGGAACATGAGTTTCTCTCCGGAAACATACATAACCCGGCCTTTCGTTATTTCCATAAGATCTTGACCCACACCTTATTTGGGAAGAAGCCAAATAATACCACAGTTTCACGTGATGAACTCTTCATCATATTTTGTGCTTCCCAGAACCGTCCAGTAAACGGTGCAACTTTTCTGCTAGCAAATTTAGACCACCTTATCCAAGATGAACGAGCACCAATTCGAATAGGCGGTTTGATAACCATGATTGGTAATGCTATCGGATTACGTCAACCTATGCTTGACTTAAGCCCTTTTTGTGGCATTACTATTATGAGTATACCCTTCCTCTTCAACACTATGTTTATAGCAAACCTAGGGTCTGACGAGTTTGAGCTTATAATTAATAACCAAGTTCTTTGCCTATTCACCATGCCCGATCCTAGGACTAGTGTTCATAACCGCAATAACTGGCTCTACAATCTGAACGAAACCCCCTCTCCTGCTAGATCCACTGAATCCATCCAGGACTATGAAATTTGTGATGACCAGATTCCTTATGCTGAATCAGACCCTCAGACACCATCTGGTTATTATGATATTGATCCTCCTCCTCAACCTGTTCAGACCGAAGAATCGGCAATACCCGACCTTAGACATCATATGCCCGGAACTGATTATAACACCGCCACCTTTATGATCTGAATGCTCCCGAAGCTACCGATCCTTCACATACAAACCCGTCTACCGACGAACTCGACGAAATGGAGCACGGTGATCATGCTCCTGCACAACAATCAGTCCCGCTCAACCCTTCCGATGATGCAGCTGGCCCATCCTCACGACGTCGTCGACGAAGAAGGCCTGCAACCAACGACGACATCATGGACGCTATTGATGGTATGCAAGCACAGAATCTCGAAATGATGCAAATGATGCGCCAAATGCAACAACAACAGGAAGCGAGGAATGCCATAACCGACCAGCGGTTCACTGATTTGCTTAGCAGGTTTGATAACTTAGAAGTACATCAACGATCACCAGGTCCAAGAACAAGAGGCGGCAAGCAGCATTAACTTTAGTTTCCTTTTCCTTTCTTTTTGTAATTCATTTCTTTTCCTTAAAACATTGGGGACAATGTTTCATTTAAGTACGGGGGGAAAACCGTGTTCTTTCTATCCTCCCTTCTTCAAGTATGTACCTTTCTTTTCATTGTTATTTCCCTTATAAAAAAAAAATATTTCTTATAATATAGATTTATTTTAAGTTAAGTCCCTAGTGTGAAAATTTTCTATTATCTATTCCCTCAAAAAATTTCATGAGCCGTAACAAATATTCAACACACTCAGTAAGTATAAAGGTTGCTTATTTTATCAAACTTGAGAAATATTAAGACTAAAACTATTACCGCCCCGACACTCTTAACAAACCTCAACATGTTAGATCAGGATAAGTACCTATTATACCAATCCCTTGAACTTTTAGTTTTATAGTAACCCCGAGTAGTTTATACGAGAAGTCAGCACCATCTTAATAGAAAACTACGTGGAGGGCCGATGAATATAAGTGAATGATTCCCAAAGTAACATAAAATATATATATATCAGGAAATGCACTAATTAAGTTAGGTGATCCTTACCAGATCATTTAATCTAAAGGTTGCAGATCATACAAAAGCATAATATGAAAGATCCATTATGAGTTGGTTCAGCAGGTATCTGGTGCTGAACTTGGTAGGGCGGACTACGGTCCGATCCCCCGCAATTTGCAATGGACTGAATAACGAAGTTATCCGACTTATGTACCAGAACTTCTAGCTAAAAGGGAATACCTAGCTGGCCGTTTCTTTGGAAGTACGCAAGCTTTGCACAATTCAAACACACGGGTGAGAATACCAAGATAAAGTGCAATAGAAAATTGCACTACAAAATGGACACAGCAGTCATAAAGCCAAGTAATGCATGATTATAACAAGACAAGCATAAGACAAACACAAAAAACAGCTACTGGTACGCTCGCCCCGGCCTCGCCTAGCGAAGGCTTAGCGAGGACTCGCTACGGGCTCGCTTAGCGATGTGCTAGCGAGCGTCTGCGGGTTTTGAATTTGGCAACGGCACTATCTCCGGAACTTTGAACTTTATGGCATATAGTCGCATGAATAGCATGGACAAACATTCAGGATATTCAGACATACTTAGATTCACATGTGAAATCAAGTTACATATCAAAACTTTAATCGTAATGCATCATGTATGTAAAGAATACCGATTGGAAGCGTAAAACAGTGGTGATACGCAAACCTGTGTGCAATTGCGATGTTGGATTGCGATGTTGAAGGGGACTGATCACTCTGGATGCCGGATTGAGTTGGGCAGCGGTAGCTTCGGTGCGGATGAGCTGCCTTCAGGGTTTCCTTAATCTGAATTCTCTGGGTTAGCAGGGTTTCTGCGCCAGGGTTTCCGTCCTTCTCTGTCCGTCTTGGTCTCTCCGTTTGTGTCTGTCCATTTTCGTGGCTGAAGAGATGGTATTTATAGTGGTAGTGGTGACCTAATGGGCTCAGACTGAAGCCCGAAAATTATAATATTCGCAGGCTTCGCTAGGCGAGCCTGTAGCGAAGGTTCGCTAGGCGAAGGATTTGCTCGCCTAGCGAGCATGCAGTTTATGACCTAATGGGCTCAGAATGAAGCCCAACCATTCTGGTATTCGCAAGCTTCGCTAGGCGAAGGAGTTGCTCGCCTAGCGAGCCAGCTAGTTTGGGCCTCCTGTGGATTGGATCTGTTGTGAGCTGGGCTTTTGTTCCTTTAAGGTCAGTGCCTTGCAGAATAAGTTGGAGTGCTCCGAGAAATGTCTTGCAAGATTAATGGGTAAATTTTGGGGTATGACAGCTGCCCCTGTTCAATATTCTTGAACCGAGAGAGTTAGGATGGCAAGTATGCCATTCGTGGTCTGGAGGTGGAAGATTATTGAACACTAGAATGCCCCAAAAATTTGCACTTGTCAATTAGTCTTGAGGGAGATGGGCTTAAAGATGCCATCCAGGAAGTTTAATGATGAGAGCTTCAGATTGTGTCGTACG
The DNA here is from genome assembly GCF_024323335.1 of Lathyrus oleraceus. Lineage (NCBI taxonomy): Eukaryota > Viridiplantae > Streptophyta > Magnoliopsida > Fabales > Fabaceae > Lathyrus > Lathyrus oleraceus. The sequence continues at coordinate 187,908,024 of NC_066585.1, forward strand.
TTAGACGATATTTGAAGACATGCGTGTCATACCTGGTCGTACGTTAGACCGTATGGTGAGTCATCCATTAGGCTGTCGACTTCGTTGGGGAGTCAGAGTGTGTCATACGCTGCTGGGGATAAAGGATCAGAATGGATCATACGCTAGACCGTATCTGAATAACAGAATGAGTTGTTTATTAGGCAGGTGACTTCACTGGGGATGAAAGATCAGAATGGATCGTACGCTAGATCGTATCTGAGTAGCAGAAGGAGCCGTCCGTTAGGCTGTATCTGGAGAAGAAAGTAGTCGTACGCTAGACTACACCCCGGAATGTACCGTACGCTAGGCAGTATCTGAGGATTTGAGGATCCAAATGGGTCGTACGCTAGACCGTATTGGCGTTGCAGAATGAGCCGTACGTTAGGCTGTATCCGAAGGAGAAAGTAGTCGTACGCTAGACTACACCCCTGAATGTACCGTACGCTAGGCAGTATCTGAGGATTTGAAGATCCAAGTGGGTCGTACGTTAGACCGTATTGGAGTTGCTGAAGGTCAGAACGGATCGTACGTTAGATCGTATCTGAGTTGCAGAATGAGCCGTCCGTTAGGCTGAATCTGATGATGAAAGGGGTAGTCGTACGCCAGACTACACTTCAGAATGTACCGTACGCTAGGTAGCCTCTGAGGATTTGAAGATCCAAGTGGGTCGTACGTTAGACCGTATTGGAGTTGCTGAAGGTCAGAACGGATCGTACGTTAGATCGTATCTGAGTTGCAGAATGAGCCGTCCGTTAGGCTGAATCTGATGATGAAAGGGGTAGTCGTACGCCAGACTACACTTCAGAATGTACCGTACGCTAGGTAGCCTCTGAGGAGATGAACATCCGAATGGGTCGTACGTTAGACCGTGAAAGGGGTAGTCATACGCTAGACTACACTTCAGAATGTACCGTACGCTAGGTAGCATCTGAGGAGATGAACATCCGAATGGGTCGTACGTTAGACCGTCTTGGAATAGTTGAAGGAATTATAGGTTGGGCTGAATCAGAATGAACCGTACGTTAGGCTGTATCTGACAATATTTGTTGTACTTGCGGTAAATGTCTGGGATGGGCTTAGAGATGCCATCATTAGGAGGATACCAGACTGCTTGTTAGAATGAGTGTTTATAGAGTATATCTGAAAGATGAATCTGAATCTTGAATGCGAGTGATAACGGTGTCTGCCTGAATGAACTCCTTAATTTGACAATACCAAGAGGATAACTAACCTGAAAATGAAAGTTAGCTTTATGCCATGTCATGATGCATGAGATGTTTTATGCTTGCGAAAATAAATGCGAATGTTGTATGTATGCGTATGCTGTGAAATGATGTAATGAATGAATGATGTGTCTGAGAAGTGTTGTCGGGGGACTCCACTGGGGAAAATAAATCCCCATATACTGGTTGGAGATATTTGTGTGACGACCCTTTCTCGGCTGGGGATATTTGATTTCTGTCTGATGGTAGAAATATTCAACAGAAGACTAGTTGGGGATGGATGAGATGATCAGCCTGTCTGGTGATGCTGACCTCTTCTGGGATATAGCTGGTTTTGCCGGGGAATAATGCCAATTTCTCGTGGGGAGTAGCAGACTTGCTGGGGGAATAGAATTAGCAACGTATTCATTGGAAAGCATGGTTAGACCTTTTCCTTGATCCTGAAGTCTTGTAGTAATTGCTATTGCTATTTTAGGTATGCATTTTGGTAAGTATCAGTCATGTTCAGATGCACATATCAATTCAAATTAAATCAATGGACGTTTATGCAAACAAAACAGATGAAGTAAAACAACAACATATTTTCGAAATAGAATTGCATTGATTTTGAAAGGGGGCCTATAAACAGGCAATTTGTGTACAAGGAGACAGAAACCCTAGTAAGAGGGAATTGTCAAAAACAAAGAGAAAGCTATGCAGAAAAAGTCCTATTGATCTTAAGTCCACTACTGCCATTATGTCTTCAAGCATCTCATCTCCTGCTGTCGGATAAAAGTGATTGGCTTGTTCAGTCCCTTTGACTTTGGTGAAGCTGACTGAGAACGGGACATAGTCATACGCCTTAATCCCTAATTTTTGCCTGGACCGCCTTTTCAGGTTTTCAGCCCACCAGGATACCCCTTTTTGCCCAAGCCGCCTTTTCAGGTTTTTCGACTTGCCGGGTGTACATTTTTATATTTTTATCCCTAATTTTGCCCGAACCCTTTTGGTTCGCCGGGATGCCCTTACTTTTGCCTAGGTACGTCGACCTAGTGGGTCTCTTTTATGCGTAGTATTTTTTAACTATGTCCGCGTTCACGGGATGTGGGAAGTCTTCGCCATCCATCGTAGCAAGTATCATGGCTCCACTAGAGAATACCTTCTTAACTACAAATGGCCCTTCGTACGTGGGAATCCATTTGCCTCTGGGATCACCTTGGGGTAGAATGATACGCTTCATCACCAAGTCGCCAATTTGATATACTTGTCTCTTGACCCTTTTGTTAAATGCCTGGGTCATGCGCTTCTGATATATCTGCCCATGACAAACAGCCGCAAGTCTCTTTTCATCAATCAAATTTATTTGATCGAGTCGAGTCTGAATCCATTCATCTTCATCTAGGCCCGACTCTTTCATGATTCTTAGAGAGGGGATCTGAACTTCCACCGGTAAAACGGCTTCCATTCCGTAGACTAAAGAGAACGGAGTTGCCCTTGTCGAAGTGCGTACTGAAGTGCGATAACCATGAAGAGCAAACGGTAACATCTCATGCCAGTCTTTGTACGTCACCGTCATCTTTTGTATGATCTTCTTGATATTCTTATTAGCAGCCTCCACGACACCGTTCATCTTTGGCCGGTACGGAGAAGAGTTATGGTGTTTTATTTTGAACTGCGTGCAGTGTTCAGTAATCATCTTGTTGTTCAAATTAGTGCCATTGTCAGTGATGACTCTCTCAGGGATGCCGTATCGACAAATGAGACTATTCTTGATGAACCGTGCCACCACATTCTTGGTAACAGAAGCGAATGAGGCTGCCTCTACCCACTTTGTGAAGTAATCAATGGCAACAAGGATGAAACGATGTCCATTAGAGGCGGTAGGTTTAATTTCGCCAATCATATCAATGCCCCACATTGCAAAGGGCCAAGGTGCTGTCAACACGTTTAATGGAGCAGGAGGCACATGTACTTTATCCGCATAGATCTGGCACTTGTGACAAGTTCTGGAGTGATGGTGGCAATCAGCTTCCATGGTAGACCAATAATACCCTGATCTCAGAATTTTCTTGGCCATTGTATGTCCACTAGAATGAGTCCCGAAAACACCGTCATGCATGTCTTCCATAATCTTTTCTGCTTCCTTTTTATCCACACAGCGAAGCAGAGTCGAATCATGATTACGTTTGTATAATACTCCATTACTCAAAAAGAACTTAGCGGAGAACTTCCTCAGGAATTTTCTATCATTGGTGGATGCCCCTGCAGGGTATTCCTGAGCTTCTAAATATCTTTTTACTTCGTGGAACCAAGGTTTCTCCTCTACTCCCTCAGTATTAAGTTCGTAACAATATGCTGGTTCATCCAATCGTTCAATAGTGATCCTGGGAGCTTCACCGTCCCATCTGACTCTGAACATAGATGACATGGTGGCTAATGCGTCTGCCAACTGATTCTCTTCTCGTGGAATATGCTCAAATGTAATCTCTTCAAAGTATGGGATTAATGTCATCACCCGCTCTCGATAAGGGATGAGATTCGGATGTTTAGTGTCCCATTCCCCTTTAATCTGACTGATTACTAATGCTGAGTCTCCGTACACACTCAAAAACTTGATTCGCCGGTCTATAGCAGCCTTGAGTCCCAAAATACATGCTTCATACTCAGCCATATTATTGGTACAATGAAAACATAGTCTAGCAGTAAAAGGTGTATGGTAACCCCCGGGAGAAATAATTACAACACCGACGCCATTGCCCAATGCATTAGAAGATCCATCAAAAACCATAGTCCATTGGGATCCCAGTTCGGATCCTTCATCCGGTCCAGGTTTTTCATAATCAGTAACAAGCATGACATCCTCGTCTGGGAACTCGAAATTCATAGATTGGTAATCGTCCACCGCCTGATGAGCCAAATGATCAGCTAGCACGCTTCCTTTGATTGCTTTCTGGGTAGTATACTGGATATCGTACTCTGTTAAAATCATCTGCCATCTTGCTATTCTCCCGGAGAGAGCGGGTTTCTCAAATATGTATTTGATAGGATCCATCTTAGAAATCAATAAAGTGGTATGATTCAACATATACTGTCTTAGTCGGCGAGCAGCCCAGGCCAAAGCACAGCAAGTTTTCTCGAGCAGTGAGTATCTTGTTTCACAGTCGGTAAACTTTTTGCTAAGGTAGTATATGGCATGTTCTTTTCCACCAGACTCGTCATGTTGCCCCAACACGCACCCCATTGAACTTTCTAACACGGTCAAATACATGATCAGAGGTTTCCCCTCAACTGGTGGCACCAGAATTGGAGGTTCTTGGAGGTACTTCTTGATTTTGTCAAAAGCCTCTTGACATTCATCATTCCATACCATCTCTTGATTTTTCCTCAGTAACTTGAAGATGGGTTTGCAAGTAGCGGTCAAATGAGAAATAAATCGGGCAATGTAGTTTAAACGTCCCAAGAAACCTCTGACTTCTTTATCCGTACGGGGAAATGGCATTTCTCGAATAGCTCTCCCCTTGGCCGGGTCAACCTCAATTCCTTTACCACTGACAATAAAGCCCAAGAGTTTACCGGATCTTACTCCAAAGGTGCATTTGTTCGGATTCAATCTCAACTTGTATTTCTTCAACCTCTTAAACAGTTTGTATAAATGATCAAGATGCTCTTCTTCAGTATGAGATCTGGCTATCATGTCATCCACATATACCTCTATTTCATGATGGATCATGTCATGGAACAAAACCACCATAGCACGCTGGTACGTGGCCCCTGCGTTCTTTAAGCCGAATGGCATTACTTTATAACAGAAAGTGCCCCATTGTGTCACAAACGTGGTTTTCTCCCTGTCCTCCGGCGCCATTTTGATCTGGTTATAACCTGAGAATCCATCCATGAATGAGAATACCTTGTGTTGAGCGGTGTTATCTACCAGGACATCAATGTGCGGAAGTGGAAAGTCATCCTTGGGACTCGCTTTATTCAAATCTCTGTAATCTACACACATTCGCACCTTACCATCCTTCTTCGGCACTGGTACCACATTAGCAACCCATTGAGGATAAGGAGTAACAGCCAGAAAACCGGCATTGAACTGTTTCATGACTTCGGCTTTGATTTTCTCGGACATTTCAGGACGCATGCGGCGAACCTTTTGCTTAATAGGACGACAATCCTCCTTCATCGGTAAACGATGCACCACTATATCAGTATCCAATCCTGGCATGTCTTCGTAAGACCAGGCAAAAATCTCAATATAGTCATGTAACATCTGAATCAACCTTTTCTTGACAATGTTTTCCAAGCCGGCTCCTATTTTGACTTCTCTCTTGTCCACTTCAGTACCCAGGTTTATAATTTCGATGGATTCTTCGTGCGGCTGTATGGTCTTTTCTTCTTGCAATAATAGTCTGGCAAGTTCTTCAGGTACTTCACAATCTTCCTCACTTCCATCTTCGGCTTGGTAGATCGGATTTTCAAAGTCATAATGAACAGTAGTAGAGCTATTATCAACAGGATCCAGAGTGGGTAAGGATCTGCAATTTGTTACGTGAGTGTGTGTAAGAAAACATAGCTTGTTTGGAGGGACGACAGGAAAAAATAAAGAGCGCAATATTTGAATGCAAAAAGTCCATTGATTTATTGAATATGAATATGCTTATGAAAATGACAAACCCTTAACAAATTAGCTATTGTGCCCCGGGCATAGACACAATGCTTTAAGGAGTTCAATTGTGAAAATTAAAAACATGCAATCCTAAAGTAAACAATAACAATTACTCCTGACTAAAGGAAATCGGGATAGTGTCTTCAGCCTTCCAATTGTTGAGTCCGTCACCAGTTGTTGGGAAAATCCAGCTATCCAGGTCGCAGTCACTGTCAACATCTTCTACAGCATTAATCTGATCCTTGGCTACCTTCTCGGAGCTAAATCCCAGGCCAAATCTATCAGACTTGTATGGTACATCGATCACTTGACCCCAGCCAGTACGACCACCATCTTCAACCACGGCTTGAGCATCTTTCAGAGAAATCATCGCGGGAGGAGCACGAATAACCTTGGGTACCCGGGGAGTTGGCTTAAGGACAGGATTGGGCGGAGGAACCACTTCAAATGACTGAAAAGGAGTCTCAAAGAATTCACCATCCATCTCGACATATCTGAAAGCTTGCACACTACTAACAATATACTCCTCTTCCCCACACACAGTAACGATCTTACCCTCTACTGGATACCTCAGCTTTTGGTGGAGAGACGAAGCTACAGCACCTGCCCCATGAATCCAAGGGCGTCCCAGCAAGCAGGAATATGCAGGACGAATGTTCATTACATGAAAGGTAGTGCTGAAGACTTGAGGGCCTATCTTGACAGGGAGGATTACTTCACCATGGACGACACTTTTTGCACCGTCGTACGCACGCACCACAGTATCGTTAGGTCTCAATTCGATGCTCTTACAATCAAGCTTATCGAGCACAGCTGTCGGCAGCACATTCAAAGAAGAGCCATTATCGATCAACACATGAGCCAAGGTGGTCCCCCTACATTCAATGGAGATGTGCAGAGCTTTGTTGTGATTCTTTCCTGCTGGTGTCAGATCAGCGTCGGAAAAGCCGAGGCCGTTGTCAATAGCCAAGTGAGCAACATAATTTTCGAACTGATCGACAGATGTTTCCTGAGGCACATGAGCAGTCTTCAAGAATTTTATCAATGCATTGGCATGAGATTCAGAAGATAACAACAAGGATAACATCGAGATCTTAGACGGGGTATGCCCCAACTGTTCTACTACATCGAAATCACTCTTGCGGATGATTTTTAGCACTTCTTCCATTTCCTGTTTGGCAACATCTTCAGTAGTGACTTCGACCGGTGTCTCTGACTGAGAAAGATTGACTGGTCCCTTTCCTCGAGTTTCGGGGGCGGGAGGCGAGATTTCTGGAGAGAAGATCCTTCCACTTCGAGTAATCTTACTAGTCCCAACAATGTCATTAGGATTAGCAGAATTATCAACCTGTTTTACGCCATGGATATAAATATCACCCCCATAATTCCACGGAATGGCTTTGCTGGAGGAATATGGTACCGAGCCAGGTGCGGTAATGATTAGGGGAGCTACCTTGGGCTCGGCAGTAATCTTCACAGGCATTCTAGTAGCGGTGATCTTCACTGGAACCTTGGATCTAGCAATCACAGATATCTCTTCAACACGATTTTCCACCTTAGAAACCTTTTCAAAGAGAATTGTGCAATCGTCCATCAGCCGTTGAATACCATTCCTCAATTTCAAGCAATCATCGGGTCAGAGTGCACAGAGATCGCAGTCTTCAGCACAACCTGGAAATAAACCAGCTTGCAATAAATTCTCCTTGATGGTCAGGAGAGGAGCTGCTAAGTCAGATACATTAGAAATGCGAGAATTGCCATCCACAACGTTAACAGTCTTGTCATGGTTAGGCATAGGAGCTGTGATGACATTGGGGGTCTCTGGAGGATCAAATTCAATTTCTCCCGCCTCGATCATATCCTGAATCTTGTTCTTTAGCGACCAACAATCGTTTGTATCATGCCCGGGGCTGTCGGAGTGATATGCACACCTGGCATTAGGGTTATAACGAGGAGAAGTAGTGTTGAGATTTGCAGGAGGATCTCTGAGGGTAATCAAATTTGCTTTTAGCATACCCTGCAGTGCCTGTGCCAAAGTCATATTGATCTTGGTAAACTGCCTTCTCGGTCGGTCCTGCCTGTGCTGGAAGTTTTGAGATGGCGGTGCTGCAATCGTAACTGCTCCAACGGTATGGCCACGATTTTTCTTGCTATGACCCCTTTCACCGTACACAGTATTGGATTCATTCCTCTGATAGGACTTTTTGGTGCTTGCAGAGGTGGCTGTCTGTATCTTTCCGCTTCGAATGCCACTTTCAACACGTTCACCTGTCAGTATAAGCTCAGTGACACCTGATGAAGAACTTCCCAGGAGATGGCTGTAGAATGGGCCAGTCAGTGTACCCATGAACATGTCCACTAATTCTCGATCAGTCATAGGGGTTTGACTCTGCCAGCCAAATCTCTCCATTTTTGAGCATATTCTTTGAAGCTTTCTTTAGAGCCCATAGTCATATTTTGCAACTGTAACCGAGTAGGCGCTAATTCAGAATTATACTGGTAATGCTTGTAGAAAGCTGTCGCTAAATCAGTCCAGGTGCGGATGTTGGAACTCTCGAGCTGATAATACCACTCCAGCTGTGTGCCCGCCAGACTCTCTTGGAAGAAATGGATCCACAGCTTCCTATCAGAGGTATACGGCTGAATCTTTCTCACATAAGCTCTCAGATGCATTTGAGGACAAGATGCCCCATCATACTTGGTGAAAGCGGGGATCTTGAATTTGCGAGGAATGACCACATCAGAGACCAAGCCTAAGCTTTCGAGATCCAGACCGGGCGCCTTCTGGCCCTCCATAGCTAGCATACGTTCTTCCAGCAACTTGTACTTATCATCTCTTGGAGAGTATTGTTCATTTTCATAATCTTCATCGTCATCCTCCTGGCTGAAAGGATCAACATTCTCATCTTCTGGATCCGTCCCCTCTTCTGGCCCATTCGGAATTCCAAACTTGATTCCCGCGGCCTGTCTTTTAAGCCTTCTTCCCGGGTTAATGTAACCCACAGGTTTCTGGTCTTTCTTCTTCTCGAGCAAGAGAGCCTTTAGTTCTTCCTGCCCCTTGGACAAGCTCAGCATCATTTCCTGGAATTGAGCATTCTGAGCCTGGAGATCTTTGACAGTTTGTTCGAGAGCCATTTTTTCTGTGTAAGAGGCAGACCGTGAGAATATGGTCCTTTAGAATACCTGTCATGCGATGTTATGCTATGCAAGATATGAAATGTTTTCAAGGACTTTTGGAATTTAACTTTGCATAAACTACCAAAAACGGAAACTTTTTTTTTTTTTTTTTTTTTTTTTTTTTTTTTTACAAAATAGAGCAAAGTTAAATCCCTAAGTCCTCGAAATGGTTAGTTCAAAGCCATGATGTTATGATGATGTTATGATGTTATGATGTTATGTATGTTATGATGTTATGTATGTTATGTAAATAACAAGCACAAGCAATTCACACAACCATCATTCCTAGGTTTTAAGGCTTGCATGAGTTCCATAGGTAAGTACCCTCCCCACTGAAGTTTGGTTGGTTCAACCTGTCCTAAAATAGTAACCAGGTTCTAGAAGGATCTCAGATCATCGACCTTTCTTTAAGTCCACTTCAGTGCAACGCCAAGTGGTTGACCAAAGCTTCCCTAAAGTCCAATCTCAAGGAGTGTAGTATCGAGTCTCAACCAACCCCAGTCGGAACCGAAGTCAGTTATCTCACTACTTTCTAATGGCCAGAATGAGTCAATTAGGGTTCTAAAGGTCTGGTTAATGCTTTAATGACACCATGCAGATGCCAAATTTTTCCTCAAGTAAACATGAGGAACATCAGGATATCCAAAGTGTCACATTAACCGTAGCCATCATTTTAACCATTCCAGTATACGTCGGATAGTCGCGATGATCTATTGCTACTTACCTAAGGTACACTAGATCCGGGTGTAGTATCTTTCACTCAAGAATACCCAAGCAATCCCTTAAAAGTAAATCAGACAATTTTAAATAAGTGATCTTGTTTTTTAAGGTAACCTCTCTTGTAATCGTCCCCAGCAGAGTCGCCAGTTCTGTCATACGGTGAACTGACTTTTGGGGTATTTGCTTTTAATCGCAATGTCGCGGATAGCAAGAGTCGCCACCGACTTTTCTTTTATCCAATAAGGAAAGGTGGAAAAGAACAGGAAAGACCTTGATTTAGATTTTGGGTTCGGGAGGTACATTATACAAAGGGAAGGTGTTAGCACCCTTTGTATCCATGGTTATCCATGGGCTCTTAATTGCTTGATCACTTATATTATTTTTCTTGTCTGAAAAAGTGTTCGTGAATTGTTTAGAAAATGTTTTGAAAAAGAGAATTTAACTTTGTAATGATTCTCGTATGAATGTATACAAAGTAGTTCTCGTTTAGTTTTGAAAATGGTTTAGAAAAATATAACTCAGTAATGATTCTAGTATGAATGTATACCAAGTGGTGATTTTCTAGTATTTGTGAAGTGTGAAAAGTATTTTTAAATCGTGAGTAAGCAATTAAGAGTTATACCTACCCAAGGTCTTTATGGGCATTTCCTATCCTTATGAGGGTAAAACTGTCCTTACTATTGAGAAGTAAGTAGTTTTATCCTTTGGATGTAAAAGGGTCATTGTAGGGTCATCGATAGGTCATTGAAGGCAACAGTTGTAAGGATACCTTAGCATTCGAAGGGACGATCATCATTTAACTGTAGGCTACACCGAAGGGTCATCGAGGGACAAAATCGTATTTTCGAAGGCAACATCCGAGGGACCATGATTTATTTTATGATGATTTAACCGAAGGGTCTTTGCTAAGTGTATCCCTACATTCGCGGGACATGACCGTATTACCGTAATACCGTAAGGCAACAAAGAGAGGTCCAATGTCACATATTCAGAGGTAATGTTTTAATTAGTTAGGTAATTAAGATGAATTTCCATATTATAATCCATTAGGATGAACATCCACATTAAAATTAATAAGGCAATAAGGATGACTATCCACATTAAAATTAATTAGCCAATTAGGAATGACTATCCACATTAAAATTAATTAGTCAATTAGGAATACATCTCCATGAGGGTATCCCACAAATAAAGTGGAATACCTAGCTGGCCGTTTCTTCGGAAGTACGCAAGCTTTGCACAATTCAAACACACGGGTGAGAATACCAAGATAAAGTGCAATAGAAAATTGCACTACAAAATGGACACAGCAGTCATAAAGCCAAGTAATGCATGATTATAACAAGACAAGCATAAGACAAACACAAAAAACAGCTACTGGTACGCTCGCCCCGGCCTCGCCTAGCGAAGGCTTAGCGAGGACTCGCTACGGGCTCGCTTAGCGATGTGCTAGCGAGCGTCTGCGGGTTTTGAATTTGGCAACGGCACTATCTCCGGAACTTTGAACTTTATGGCATATAGTTGCATGAATAGCATGGACAAACATTCAGGATATTCAGACATACTTAGATTCACATGTGAAATCAAGTTACATATCAAAACTTTAATCGTAATGCATCATGTATGTAAAGAATACCGATTGGAAGCGTAAAACAGTGGTGATACGCAAACCTGTGTGCAATTGCGATGTTGGATTGCGATGTTGAAGGGGACTGATCACTCTGGATGCCGGATTGAGTTGGGCGGCGGTAGCTTCGGTGCGGATGAGCTGCCTTCAGGGTTTCCTTACTCTGAATTCTCTGGGTTAGCAGGGTTTCTGCGCCAGGGTTTCCGTCCTTCTCTGTCCGTCTTGGTCTCTCCGTTTGTGTCTGTCCATTTTCGTGGCTGAAGAGCTGGTATTTATAGTGGTAGTGGTGACCTAATGGGCTCAGACTGAAGCCCGAAAATTATAATATTCGCAGGCTTCGCTAGGCGAGCCTGTAGCGAAGGTTCGCTAGGCGAAGGATTTGCTCGCCTAGCGAGCATGCAGTTTATGACCTAATGGGCTCAGAATGAAGCCCAACCATTCTGGTATTCGCAAGCTTCGCTAGGCGAAGGAGTTGCTCGCCTAGCGAGCCAGCTAGTTTGGGCCTCCTGTGGATTGGATCTGTTGTGAGCTGGGCTTTTGTTCCTTTAAGGTCAGTGCCTTGCAGAATAAGTTGGAGTGCTCCGAGAAATGTCTTGCAAGATTAATGGGCAAATTTTGGGGTATGACAGCTGCCCCTGTTCAATATTCTTGAACCGAGAGAGTTAGGATGGCAAGTATGCCATTCGTGGTCTGGAGGTGGAAGATTATTGAACACTAGAATGCCCCAAAAATTTGCACTTGTCAATTAGTCTTGAGGGAGATGGGCTTAAAGATGCCATCCAGGAAGTTTAATGATGAGAGCTTCAGATTGTGTCGTACGTTAGACGATATTTGAAGACATGCGTGTCATACCTGGTCGTACGTTAGACCGTATGGTGAGTCATCCATTAGGCTGTCGACTTCGTTGGGGAGTCAGAGTGTGTCATACGCTGCTGGGGATAAAGGATCAGAATGGATCATACGCTAGACCGTATCTGAATAACAGAATGAGTTGTTTATTAGGCAGGTGACTTCACTGGGGATGAAAGATCAGAATGGATCGTACGCTAGATCGTATCTGAGTAGCAGAAGGAGCCGTCCGTTAGGCTGTATCTGGAGAAGAAAGTAGTCGTACGCTAGACTACACCCCGGAATGTACCGTACGCTAGGCAGTATCTGAGGATTTGAGGATCCAAATGGGTCGTACGCTAGACCGTATTGGCGTTGCAGAATGAGCCGTACGTTAGGCTGTATCCGAAGGAGAAAGTAGTCGTACGCTAGACTACACCCCTGAATGTACCGTACGCTAGGCAGTATCTGAGGATTTGAAGATCCAAGTGGGTCGTACGTTAGACCGTATTGGAGTTGCTAAAGGTCAGAACGGATCGTACGTTAGATCGTATCTGAGTTTGGGCCTCCTCTGGATTGGATCTGTTGTGAGCTGGGCTTTTGTTCCTTTAAGGTCAGTGCCTTGCAGAATAAGTTGGAGTGCTCCGAGAAATGTCTTGCAAGATTAATGGGCAAATTTTGGGGTATGACAACGCGGTATTTTCTTTCTATTTATCTCAGGTAGTTTATTTGAAGCACAAGTAAAAAAGGAAGAAAAGGAGGTGCAAATAGGGATGAAAAGAAGCAAATATCAAAAGCCAAAGCCCAGCCCAAAAGCACAGGCGTTGTGCCTGTGACGAGCGTCACAAAGGCTGTGACGAGTGTCACGCTTTATCCACTTGTGTGATGAGCGTCACACATGGTGTGACGGACGTCACACCATTCTCCTATATTTTTGGCACAAGGAACGAAACAGACCACGTTGAAGCCTATTTGCACGCCTGACCATTTGCCACGTGAAGACCTTTGACGCGAAATACCTTTGGAAACAGTTACAACAAGTGACCAATATAAATAGTAACCTTACGGAAAACCCTAGAGGTCCCACGTTTTTGCTTCTTCGTCGTTTTCTCTTTTTGCACTTTTTCTCTTCCAGCAGCATAAGTATTTTACAGCATTATTTTTACAACTTTTATATTATTTCCTTTGCAATTTCTATTTTCTTTTCCCAGCACTTAATTAATTCTTTTTCGCATAATAGTTTCTACACCGGAAACTATTGTGTACATTTCACCGGATCTAACCTTACGTTAGAATCTAGTTTTTTATTCCTTCGCTTTTATTTTTCTGTTTGATTGAAGAATTCAAGAACAAATCAAACCGGTCTGTGGTGGAGTGTTCAAGACGGCTGTTAATTACTCAGGTTCTTTAATTATTGTTTGAATTTATATATGCCCTGCTTTACTGTTTACTTATATTATTTGCCTGAGATGAATTTGTTTATGCATGATAATTATTTATATCTGTTTAGCATGTATGGCTAATTCATTTAGGTGTCGGTATGTAGAGTAAGCGAAATGAAGGAATCAAAACTAAATTGGTTTAATTAAGTTTAAAATTAAAATCACTTTTTTCACGGTCCCAATTTACAGGTTTAATAACAAGGTTTTTGTACGAAAGTAAAAGACATAAAGAAGTTAAAATCAATAGAACGAGAGTTTGAGTTTTTAACTGGACAGTGTAAATTGGACATTAATTCTAGATCAGGGCGAGAGCAATTTTTAGAGTTAATTAAATTCTAATCTTTTTCAAAAAGTATTTTTAAAGATTGAATGTGAGGACGAGAGTTAAGCATTTGAATTTAATTATATAACCTAAGTCAACAGAGCGAGAGTTTGAGATAAGGGTGTTTAAACGATTAGTGTTTTCTTAAAAAGAGTTTCTACGGATTCTATTGTTTTCAAAAAGTGGTTTTTGACTTAACTAATAAGTGACAGCTACGTTAATATAAAATCATAGTTTATTCAACAGAGCGAGAGTTTGAGATAAGACTTTTAATCAATAGTATCTACTGAAAAGATTTATTTTAAAAACCAAGAAACCAACGAAGATTTGATTCCCTAATTACGACGAACTACATACCGATATCCGCTTAATTGATATTTTATTTAGATCCTATTTTTAGTTTTAACTTTTCCCCAAACAATCAAAGTTTCATCCGCCTTAGCTTTACGAAGTAACCTTAGAAAACGGTATATCGATTCATAAGTCCCTGTGGGATCGATATCTTTTAAAACTACGCGATAGAACTGTGCACTTGCAGTTTGTACCCCAATTCGACTCATAAAGTCGCGATCAAGTTTTTGGCGCCGTTGCCGGGGACTTTTATTTAGTCGATATCGTAACTCTTCTGTTACGCTGTAGAGACTAAGGCTTATTTTTCTTTTCTTTTCTTTCTTTCGTTGATTTGTATGCCACACACTCGCTCACAAGGCGAGCCGTTCTACTTACGAATCAACGATATCGAACTATATCTCCGAGTCTTACGACGAATTCGGGAATATCGTGCTGCAAACAATCTCCCTCCTGTCGAACTTCCTGATTTCAAAAATATTTTCCCTTCGATACCCGAGATGGCAGAACCAGCTCGTGCTCTTCGAGATTACGCCGCTCCATCGCAAGATGAGCCGCATTCGAATATTGCTCCACCCGTAATCGAAGCAAACAACTTTGAACTTAAACCTTCACTGTTGCAGGCAGTGCAACAGAACCAATTCTCTGGAAATCCTACCGAGGATCCAAACCTTCATTTATCCGTATTTGTCCAATACGCTGATACTGTTAAAGCTAATGGTGTCACTTCAGAGGCAATTCGACTTCGTCTTTTTCCTTTCTCGTTAAGAGATAGCGCTAGAAGATGGCTTCAATCTCTTCCTTCCAACTCAGTCACCACATGGAACGAGTTGAAGAATGTTTTTCTTGCCCGATATTTTCCACCGAGCAAAACAGCTATGTTAAGAGCCCAGATAAATGGATTTAAACAGAAAGATAACGAGTCTCTCTTCGAAGCATGGGAAAGATACAAAGACATGATGAGACTTTGTCCACAACATGGTTTAGAGGACTGGTTAGTAATTCATACCTTCTATAATGGTCTCCTGTACAACACAAGGTTAACAATAGACGCCGCCGCAGGTGGTGCACTAATGAACAAACCTTATGCTGATGCTTACCAACTTATCGAAAGCATGGCTCAAAACCACTATCAGTGGGGAAGCTAACGAACAATGGTAGAAAAACCTCAAACGAAAACTGGCATGTACGAGATAAGTAACCTTGATCATGTTAATGCAAAAGTGGATGCTCTGGTCCAGAAAATTGAAAGTTTAAATGTATCACCTCCAGCCACCGTGGTAGCCATAACTCAGAATTGCGAAGTCTGTGGAATCCAAGGTCACACTCCTGCAGATTGTCAACTCCTAACAGGAATCCAAGCGGAGCAAGTAAACTATGCTCAAGGAAGCCCCTACTCGCATACCTATAACTCAAATTGGAAGAATCATCCCAATTTTTCATATAATAGTAATAATGCTTTATACGCACCTGGACAATCTCCAAATCAAGCCCCAGCTATACCTCCAGGATATCAGAAGCCGATCCCATCTACACCTAACAATAACGCCCCTAGGAAATCCAACTTGGAAATCATGATGGAAAACTTTATAGCCTCTCAACAGCAAACCAATAAAGATTTCCTAAACCAGAATGTACACACTGGCGAACAAATTAAACAACTAGCAAGTAAAGTAGATGCCCTGGCTACCCATAACAAATTGCTGGAAACGCAAATATCACAAGTAGCTCAACAACAAGCGCCTACTGCTGCCCCAACTGGTACATTTCCTGGCCAACCCCAACCTAACCCAGGAAGCCACGCTCATGCAATTATACTGAGAAGTGGAACGGAAGTGGAAGGACCGTCTGACCCAAGGATAGAAAACCAAAACTCTAAAAAGTCAACTGAGGAGGAAAGTGAACCTAAGGAAAAGGAAGAGAGTAATAAGGAAACCGTAGAAAAGAAGGAACCTTATGTACCTCCACCACCCTATAAACCACCTATCCCTTACCCTCAAAGGCTTATTAAAACCAAAGATGCGGGCCAATTCAAAAAATTTGTTGACCTACTAAAACAATTAAACGTCACAATTCCGTTTACAGAAGCTATTACGCAAATGCCCTCATATGCCAAGTTCTTAAAAGAAATTCTTTCTAATAAAAGGAAACTTGAAGATAGCGAAACCGTTACACTCACCGCTGAATGTAGCGCTATAATCCAGAATATGCCTCCTAAACTTAAAGACCCAGGTAGTTTCTCTATACCCTGTCACATAGGAAAATTTGTCATTGACAAAGCCTTATGCGATTTAGGAGCCGGTATTAGTGTTATGCCTTTATCCATATGCAAGAGACTTGAAATGGGAGAATTAAGACCAACTAAAATGTCTGTGCAACTAGCAGATCGTTCCGTTAGATATCATGTAGGAATTCTTGAAAACGTTCCAGTGTGCATAGGTCAATTCTACATTCCAACTGATTTTATAATTATGGATATTAGAGAAGATGAAGTTACACCCATTATACTGGGAAGACCGTTCTTAGCAACGGCCGGTGCAATCATAGACGTAAAACGAGGACGACTCACTTTTGAAGTAGGAGAAGAGAAAATTGAGTTCATTCTTTCCCAATTTTTGAAAGCACCTGCAATAGAATATACATGTTACTTCATGGATATCATCGATGAATGCATAAAAGAAACAGAGTTAGAAAAAGACAAATCATCTGACTATCTTGTAGAAGACAAACTTAACCAATGTTTAGCAATAACACCGGACCCTACGCAATGCCTTAAGAAACCAACCCTAGACCTGAAAACACTTCCCAAAAATCTGAGATATGAATTCCTAGACTTAGAACTTGAACGACCAGTGATAGTTAATGCAGACCTAGGAAGACTCGAAACAGAAAAACTCCTGCATATCTTAAGAAAATATCCAACCGCACTAGGATACAACATCACCGATCTTAAAGGAATAAGTCCTTCTATCTGTATGCACCGCATCATGCTAGAAGAAGACTGTAAAACTTCTAGAGAACACCAGAGGAGACTAAACCCGATCCTGAGTGAGGTAGTGAAGAAGGAAATAACCAAGTTATTAGAGGCAGGTATCATATATCCTATATCTGATAGCAAATGGGTTAGTCCTGTACACGTAGTACCAAAGAAAGGAGGTGTAACAGTCATTGAAAATGAAAAAGGAGAAACTATAACCAAACGAATCGAATCGGGATGGAGAATGTGCATTGACTATAGGAAACTAAACAAAGCCACCCGAAAAGATCATTTCCCTTTACCATTCATTGACCAGATGTTAGAACGATTAGCAAAACATTCTCATTTCTGCTATCT
Organism: Lathyrus oleraceus; assembly: GCF_024323335.1. NCBI lineage: Eukaryota > Viridiplantae > Streptophyta > Magnoliopsida > Fabales > Fabaceae > Lathyrus > Lathyrus oleraceus. The sequence continues at coordinate 187,925,711 of NC_066585.1, forward strand.
AGACGGTTACTCAGGTTTCTTTCAAATACCGATTCACCCTGATGACCAAGAAAAGACAACATTCACGTGTCCTTTTGGTACCTTCGCTTATAGACGAATGCCGTTTGGCTTGTGTAATGCTCCTGCAACCTTCCGAAGATGCATGATGGCAATATTCACCGATTTTCTCGAAAACATCATGGAAGTATTTATGGATGACTTTTCCGTATGCGGACAAAGCTTTGAAGAATGCCTTGAAAACCTAGAAAGAGTTCTAGAGCGATGTGTAAAAGTAAACCTAGTACTTAATTGGGAAAAATGTCACTTTATGGTACAAGAAGGAATTGTTTTAGGACACATCATCTCGAACAGAGGAATTGAAGTAGACAAAGCCAAAATAGAGGTAATCGAAAACCTTCAACCCCCGAAAACTGTGAGAGAAGTACGAAGCTTCTTAGGACATGCCGGTTTTTACCGACGATTCATTAAAGACTTCTCTAAAATAACTAAACCTTTAACCGGGCTATTAATGAAAGATGCTGAATTCATATTCGACAATAAATGTTTAGAAGCATTTCAAACGCTTAAACAAGCACTGATCTCCGCACCCATAATGCAGACACCAGATTGGAATGAACCATTCGAAATAATGTGTGATGCCAGTGATTACGCTGTAGGTGCTGTTTTAGGACAACGAAGGGATAAAAAGCTTCACGTTATATATTACGCAAGTAGAACTCTAGATGAAGCACAAATGAATTACGCCACAACCGAGAAAGAACTTCTAGCAGTAGTGTTTGCGCTAGATAAATTTCGTTCTTACTTGATCGGAGCCAAAATAATCATCTACACTGACCACGCTGCTATCAAATACCTCTTAACAAAAAAGGATGCTAAACCTAGACTCCTAAGGTGGATCCTGTTGCTACAAGAGTTCGATTTGGAAATCAAAGACAAGAAAGGAACTGAAAACGTAGTAGCAGATCACCTCTCGAGACTTGAGAACCTTGAACCGGAAAGAACATCAATTAACAATGATTTCTCGTACGATAAGCTTATAGCTACTTTGGAAGAAAATAACGCTGATAAACAGGTAGAAACCACCTTAGCTATATCTGTTACACCGTGGTACGCTGACCTCGTCAATTATTTAGCTGCCGGAATAGTTCCACCTACTTTATCCTACCAGCAGAAGAAATGATTCTTCTATGACATAAAACACTATTACTGGGATGACCCCTTACTTTTCAAAAGAGGCCCCGATGGTATTTTCCGTCGGTGTATACCCGAGGAAGAGGTAGAAAATATAATCCAACACTGTCACTCCGCTCCTTATGGTGGACATGCAAGTACATCCAAGACCTGCTCTAAAATCCTAAAAGCCGGTTTTTATTGGCCAAATATATGGAAGGATGTACATGCAGCTATTAAGAAATGTGACAGATGTCAACGCACAGGAAACATATCTAGACGTGACGAGATGCCACAAAAGGGCGTTTTGGAAGTAGAGATTTTCGACGTGTGGGGAATAGACTTCATGGGACCTTTTCCATCCTCTTTCGGTAACAAATACATACTCGTGGCAGTTGACTACGTATCGAAATGGATTGAAGCTATAGCTTCTCCAACAAACGACACACGAGTAGTAACTAGACTCTTTAAGAATATAATATTTCCAAGGTTTGGTGTCCCAAGAATAGTAGTCAGTGATGGTGGATCGCATTTCATATCCAAGGTACTCGAAAAACTACTACTTAAGTACGGCGTAAGACATAGAGTAGCGACACCTTACCACCCTCAAACCAGTGGGCAAGTGGAAGTGTCTAACAGAGAAATCAAACAGATACTAGAGAAAACAGTCGCCACTTCAAGGAAAGACTGGTCATTGAAATTACCAGAAGCTTTATGGGCTTACCGAACTGCTTACAAAACTCCCATAGGGACAACCCCATTTAAGCTCATTTATGGAAAATCCTGTCACCTCCCGGTAGAATTAGAACATAAAGCCTATTGGGCTATTAAAAATCTAAATTTAAACTATAAAGTCGCCGGCGAAAAGAGAATCCTTGATATAAGCGAATTAGAGGAACTCAGAAGAGACGCTTACGAGAATGCCAGAATCTACAAAGAAAGAACAAAACAATGGCATGACAAGCGCATATCAAGGAAAATCTTCAAACAAGGCGATACAGTCCTTTTATTTAACTCTAGGCTAAAGTTATTCCCGGGAAAACTACGATCTAGATGGTCAGGTCCTTTTCAAATCACCAATGTTTTTCCCAGTGGAGCGGTAGAAATTAAAGGCAAATCTATGGAACCATTTACCGTAAACGGGCAACGTCTAAAACATTATCACTATGCAGAAAACAATGAAGATTCGCAAGTCTTACACCTAGACGAAATGCCTCCAGAACTTATAGATTATAATTGATAGTTTTTATGTCGAGCTTGCGACATTAAACAAAGCGCTTAGTGGGAGACAACCCACCAATATTTATATGTTCATTTCTTCCTTAATTATTCTTTTAAATTTTATTTAGTATTCTTTCTTAATTTATTTTAATTTATTAAAAACCCTTTTTCCTCTTCTTTCGGCATTTGGCCAAATCCTGACTAAAACTCTTGTTTTTCTTTTCTCTAGCTAACACTAACCTGATGGGACAAATTGATCGTATGGGTATCAAATTCAGAGGAACAGCTCAGAAACAAAAGTTTGAGGAACTAGCCACGAGAGAGATGCTACCTAGCCTGTATGCTGATGACTGGGCAATGACTGCCCTTGGACTAAGACAAAGTGTCCTGTATTTGTTGAATCAGATTGGGTGGGAAACCTCTCCTATCCGTAGACATTTCGTCACTTACCGGAGACTAACACTAGAATTCCTTAGTTCCCTGATCTACCTACCCAGCCATGGAAAAGGAATAAGCAGAGGTTTCATCCAGTTCAGAATGTTTAACATGGAGTACCAATTTAATATTCAAGACTTTACCAACCTTTTAGGTTTCCCTACCTCCTTTGATACATTTACAGTGAGCCAAGAAGAACTTTTTGAATATAGAGAACTTGAACACTTTTGGGGAAGCTTGACTGGAAATGACGATCCCGAGGAACATGAGTTTCTCTCCGGAAACATACATAACCCGGCCTTTCGTTATTTCCATAAGATCTTGACCCACACCTTATTTGGGAAGAAGCCAAACAGTACCACAGTTTCACGTGATGAACTCTTCATCATATTTTGTGCTTCCCAGAACCGTCCAGTAAACGGTGCAACTTTTCTGCTAGCAAATTTAGACCACCTTATCCAAGATGAACGAGCACCAATTCGAATAGGCGGTTTGATAACCATGATTGGTAATGCTATCGGATTACGTCAGCCTATGCTTGACTTAAGCCCTTTTTGTGGCATTACTATTATGAGTATACCCTTCCTCTTCAACACTATGTTTATAGCAAACCTAGGGTCTGACGAGTTTGAGCTTATAATTAATAACCAAGTTCTTTGCCTATTCACCATGCCCGATCCTAGGACTAGTGTTCATAACCGCAATAACTGGCTCTACAATCTGAACGAAACCCCCTCTCCTGCTAGATCCACTGAATCCATCCAGGACTATGAAATTTGTGATGACCAGATTCCTTATGCTGAATCAGACCCTCAGACACCATCTGGTTATTATGATATTGATCCTCCTCCTCAACCTGTTCAGACCAAAGAATCGGCAATACCCGACCTTAGACATCATATGCCCGGAACTGATTATAACACCGCCACCTCTATGATCTGAATGCTCCCGAAGCTACCGAGCCTTCACATACAAACCCGTCTACCGACGAACTCGATGAAATGGAGCACGGTGATCATGCTCCTGCACAACAATCAGTCCCGCTCAACCCTTCCGATGATGCAGCTGGCCCATCCTCACGACGTCGTCGACGAAGAAGGCCTGCAACCAACGACGACATCATGGATGCTATTGATGGTATGCAAGCACAAAATCTCGAAATGATGCAAATGATGCGCCAAATGCAACAACAACAGGAAGCGAGGAATGCCATAACCGACCAGCGGTTCACTGATTTGCTTAACAGGTTTGATAACTTAGAAGTACATCAACGATCACCAGGTCCAAGAACAAGAGGCGGCAGGCAGCATTAACTTTAGTTTCCTTTTCCTTTCTTTTTGTAATTCATTTCTTTTCCTTAAAACATTGGGGACAATGTTTCATTTAAGTACGGGGGGAAAACCGTGTTCTTTCTATCCTCCCTTCTTCAAGTATGTACCTTTCTTTTCATTGTTATTTCCCTTATAAAAAAAAAATTTCTTATAATATAGATTTATTTTAAGTTAAGTCCCTAGTGTGAAAAATTTCTATTATCTATTCCCTCAAAAATTTTCATGAGCCATAACAAATATTCAACACACTCAGTAAGTATAAAGGTTGCTTATTTTATCAAACTTGAGACAAATTAAGACTAAAACTATTACCGCCCCGACACTCTAAACAAACCTCAACATGTTAGATCAGGATAAGTACCTATTATACCAATCCCTTGAACTTTTAGTTTTATAGTAACCCCGAGTAGTTTATACGAGAAGTCAGCACCATCTTAATAGCAAACTACGTGGAGGGCCGATGAATATAAGTGAATGATTCCCAAAGTAACATAAAATATATATATATATCAGGAAATGCACTAATTAAGTTAGGTGATCCTTACCAGATCATTTAATCTAAAGGTTGCAGATCATACAAAAGCATAATATGAAAGATCCATTATGAGTTGGTTCAGCAGGTATCTGGTGCTGAACTTGGTAGGGCGGACTACGGTCCGATCCCCCGCAATTTGCAATGGACTGAATAACGAAGTTATCCGACTTATGTACCAGAACTTCTAGCTAAAAGGGGATCAGAATCACTAACCGGTTACTCCACTATGTGCGCGAAAAGATAAAGGGCTTAATGTGATTTCGCTAGAATGAAAACGGGTGAAATAAGAGTAAAGGAACTAGGATAGCTATAATGGCATTACTCGAACTGGTTTGCATAAGGTGGGGTTATCTGAGGTTGTGACAGTGGTTGTTGATGTCAAGATTAAACTCAAGTTACTTCTAAACAAGGTTTACATGCAACCTAGTACGAATTGATGTGTGTTTTGAAATTTCACCTGGCTAAATTTTTAAGCGATTTCTATACGGTATTTTGCTTGAGGACAAGCAAAGATCTAAGTATGGGGGAGTTTGATAACATGAAATAGTATCACATTCTAGGACTCAATTTAATTAAATTATATTATTATTTACTTTAATTTATTTCATTTTATTCGATATTACGCGGTATTTTCTTTCTATTTATCTCAGGTAGTTTATTTGAAGCACAAGTAAAAAAGGAAGAAAAGGAGGTGCAAATAGGGATGAAAAGAAGCAAATATCAAACGCCAAAGCCCAGCCCAAAAGCACAGGCGTTGTGCCTGTGACGAGCGTCGCAAAGGCTGTGACGAGCGTCACGCTTTATCCACTTGTGTGACGAGCGTCACACATGGTGTGACGGACGTCACACCATTCTCCTATATTTTTGGCACAAGGAACGAAACAGACCACGTTGAAGCCTATTTGCACGCCTGACCATTTGCCACGTGAAGACCTTTGACGCGAAATACCTTTGGAAACAGTTACAACAAGTGACCAATATAAATAGTAACCTTACGGAAAACCCTAGAGGTCCCACGTTTTTGCTTCTTCGCCGTTTTCTCTTTTTTCACTTTTTCTCTTCCAGCAGCATAAGTATTTTACAGCATTATTTTTACAACTTTTATATTATTTCCTTTGCAATTTCTATTTTCTTTTCCCAGTACTTAATTAATTCTTTTTCGCATAATAGTTTCTACACCGGAAACTATTGTGTACCTTTCACCGGATCTAACCTTACGTTAGAATCTAGTTTTTTATTCCTTCGCTTTTATTTTTCTGTTTGATTGAAGAATTCAAGAACAAATCCAACCGGTCTGTGGTGGAGTGTTCAAGACTGCTGTTAATTACTCAGGTTCTTTAATTATTGTTTGAATTTATATATGCCCTGCTTTACTGTTTACTTATATTATTTGCCTGAGATGAATTTGTTTATGCATGATAATTATTTAGATCTGTTTAGCATGTCTGGCTAATTCATTTAGGTGTCGGTATGTAGAGTAAGCGGAATGAAGGAATCAAAACTAAATTGGTTTAATTAAGTTTAAAATTAAAATCACTTTTTTCACGGTCCCAATTTACAGGTTTAATAACAAGGTTTTTGTACGAAAGTAAAAGACATAAAGAAGTTAAAATCAATAGAACGAGAGTTTGAGTTTTTAACTGGACAGTGTAAATTGGACATTAATTCTAGATCAGGGCGAGAACAATTTTTAGAGTTAATTAAATTCTAATCTTTTTCAAAAAGTATTTTTAAAGATTGAATGTGAGGACGAGAGTTAAGCATTTGAATTTAATTATATAACCTAAGTCAACAGAGCGAGAGTTTGAGATAAGGGTGTTTAAACGATTAGTGTTTTCTTAAAAAGAGTTTCTACGGATTCTATTGTTTTCAAAAAGTGGTTTTTAACTTAACTAATAAGTGACAGCTACGTTAATATAAAATCATAGTTTATTCAACAGAGCGAGAGTTTGATATAAGACTTTTAATCAATAGTATCTACTGAAAAGATTTATTTTAAAAACCAAGAAACCAACGAAGATTTGATTCCCTAATTACGACGAACTACATACCGATATCCGCTTAATTGATATTTTATTTAGATCCTATTTTTAGTTTTAACTTTTCCCCAAACAATCAAAGTATCATCCGCCTTAGCTTTACGAAGTAACCTTAGAAAACGGTATATCGATTCATAAGTCCTTGTGGGATCGATATCTTTTAAAACTATGCGATAGAACTGTGCACTTGCAGTTTGTACCCCAATTCGACTCATAAAGTCGCGATCAAGTTTTTGAGTTTGATAACATGAAATAATATCACATTTTTGGACTCGATTTAATTAAATTATATTATTATTTGTTTCAATTTATTTCATATTATTCGATATTACGTGGTATTTTCCCTTCTATTTGTCTCAGGTAACTTATTTGAAGCTTAAGTGAAAAAGGAAGAAAAGGAGGTGCAAAAAAAGGATGAAAGAGCATTCCACTAAAGCCCAGCCCACAACTACAAAGGAGATGCGCTGAGAGGCTGTGACGAGCGTCACGCCTTGCTACTCTGTGTTACGAGCGTAACACATGGTGTGACGGACGTCACACCCCACTCCTATATTTTTGGCTTTGACGCATCCACGAAGTACGCTTTGAAGCAGTCAGCCAAACGTGCCAAATTTTGCTCTAACAAACTTTTCTCCACGGATCCCTCATTCAAAACCAAGTCTCCCTTGATTTTCTCAACCACCAAAACCAAGTCTCCCTTGATTTTCTCAACCACCAAGACCAAATGAACACTATATAAAGGACCCAAATGGGAAAAATTGGGGACGGCCTACTTTTACATTTTTTTTACGCTCTGCAATTTAGTTTTCAGCTTTCTAGCTTTTAGCATTTTTTTCTTTTTCAGCAACCTTGTTTCTGTTGCCATTATTTTTACAGCATTATATTTTTTTTCAGCATTCCATATTTTTCTTCAGCAATTTATTTCCTTTGTTAGTTTAATTTTTTTAGGCATTCAATTAATTTTCTCACAATAGTTTCTACACCGGAAACTATTGTGTAACTTTAACTAGATCTAACCTTACGTTAGATCATAGTATTTTATTCCTTCGCCTTTATTTTACTGTCTGATCGAAGATTGTGAAGAACAAATCCAACCGGTCTGTGGTGGAGTGTTCAAGCATCGAAGTTAGAGAACAATCAAGATTTCTATTAATTTTACAGGTTCTTTAATTTATTGTTTTAATTTATATATGCTCTGCACTGCTGTTTATCTATATTATTTGCCTGATATGGCTTTAATTAAGCGTAATAATTGTTTAAGCCTGTTTAACATGTCCGGCTAATTAATTTAGATATCGGTATGTAAAGTAAGCGGAATAAGGAATCAAAACTAAGTTGGTTAAATTTTATTTAAAATTAAAGTCACTCTTTTTATGGTCTCAATTTACAGAGTTAATACCAAAGTTTTTGTACGAGAGTAAAAGACATAAAGAAGTTAAAATAAATAGAACGACAGTTTGAGTTTTTAACTAGACAGTGTAAATTGGACATTAATTCTAAATCAGGGCGAAAGCAAGTTTTAGAGTTAATTAAATTCTAATCTTTTTCAAAAAGTATTTTTAAGGGTTAAATGTGAGGACGAGAGTTAAGCACTTAAGTTTAATTATATAATCTAAGTCAACAGAGCGAGAGTTTGAGACGAGGATGTTTAAACAATTAGTATTTTCTTAAAAAGAGTTTCTATAGATTCTATTGTTTTCAAAAAGTGATTTTGGACTTAACTAATAAGTGACAGCTACGTTAATATAAAGTCATGGTATATTCAACAGAGCGAGAGTTTGAGATAAGACTTTTAATCAATAGTATCTACTGAAAAGATTTATTTTAAAAACCAAGAAACCAACGAAGATTTGATTCCTTAATTACGACGAACTACATACCGATATCCGCTTAATTGATATTTAACCTAGATCTCATTTTAGTTTTAACTTTTCCCGAAACAATCAAATTATCATCCGCCTTAGCTTTACGAAGTAACCTTAGAAAACGGTATATCGACTCATAAGTCCCTGTGGGATCGATATCTTTTAAAACTACGCGATAGAACTGTGCACTTACAGTTTGTACCCCAATTCGACTCATAAAGTCGCGATCAAGTTTTTGGTGCCGTTGCCGGGGACTTTATTTAGTCGATATCGTAACTCTTCTGTTACGCTGTAGAGACTAAGGCAATTTTTTTTTCTCTATCACTATGTATCACCCAAACTTTCTCTACGATTATCACTCCCAGTATTTTGAGGAATCGCAAGATTCCTATAAATCCAACCTGGAAATATTAATGGAGGATTTCATTGAGACGCAAACTCACTCAAGGATAAAATCTATGATGGAACGCTTTGTGGCTAAACAAACTCTTCAGAATGAAGAATTTAGAAAACAAAGTCTATATACCAATGAAACCCTTACGCAACTGAACATTGTGGTCGAGTCCCTCGTCACTCACAACGAGGCATTGGAGACTCAAATCTCCCTACTTGCGCAGACACCTCTAGGAACTTTCCCTGAGAAACATGCGGATATGGTAACAACCACCAGTGAAAGATTTACCGAAAATCCTAAGGATAGTGATGAGGAGGATGGTTCAGGTGAGAAAAAAGTAGAGATTGAGAAAGTTCCACAAACACCACCCGAAAGGGAGGTTGTCAAAAAGGTAGAGAAGGAAGAGCTATGTGTTGTCCCTCCTCCCTATAAATCACCAATTCCTTTCCCGCAAAGGTCCGTGGAAGTTAAGGTAGACCCCAAATCCGAAAGAAATGAGGAGCTATCAGAAAATATCCACACTAGTGCACCTTTATTTGCCACCCTGAACAAGAAGAGAGAATTTGAAGCCCATGAAATTAGGGAACTAATTAGTATAAAAAGGGGCAAACCAGACTTTGAGGTGGTGTTTTCAAAAATTGAACCTAAACCTGAAAAGCTAGCTCCCAGAATAGAGCCAGAACCACCACCACAAGTTCAGGAGGATAAACTACCTCGCAGAAGAAAAAGAAGAAAAAGTGACAGATATGAGAGATGGATTGATAAGTGGCCATGGAAATCAAGGATAATTAAAAGTTTGACCGAGGATTCATCCTCGAAAGAACCACCATGAGTACTTACACTCCTGGGTCGCCGCGCTATCGACGTAAAACATAGCGAATATTTCCAGTTCTATTAATGTAAATTTTTCTCTCTATCCATTTTTTTCCCTTCCCTTTCATAAAGTCAATCCGTATTTTTCTTTAATAACCATTACTGACTTAATACCAGTATCTACTTGAATTCATCGAGCTACTGACTTTCATCATGCAACCAGTAGATACCATTTTCAGAGGCAGTGTTCAGAGAAGGCGGTATGATTATCTAGCCCAGAAGGATATGGCACTGACCATATATTATGATGGACCGACCATGGATAAATTAGGCATCTGAGATATCATCCTGTTTATGTTTAACCAACTTGGGTAGGAGAACGCAGCCATTAAGAGACGATTTATCACGTACCGTGAGCTAACCTTAGAATTCCTGATTTCCCTTGTATACATCCCTGAACATGGTTACGGACTTAACAAAGGGTTAATATCCTTTAGGTTATTTAGCATGGACTTCACCTACACCCGTCGAGACCTTGCTGACCTCTTAGGATTCCCTAGCGGCCCTTTCGTCTTTAATACCCGCCAGGAGGACCTTATTGATGACATTGATCTCGATGACTTCTGGGGTTGCATATCCGGAGAACCCAACCCAAACCCGAATGAGATGCACTCACAAAAGATCCATAACCCTGCTATCCGATATTTTCATAAAATACTAGCCCACACCTTATTTGGTAAGGAAGAGAATAACACCTTAGTGGCCCGACTATTTACCTTGCCTAACCATGAGAGAACGAGTGTTCACAACCACAATAGCTGACTTTATGACTTAGATGAACACCCTATTGATCCACCTCCATCCTCCCGACGTCGTCGCAGAAGGAGGCCAGCAACTAATGAGGATATCATGGACGCCATTGATACCATGCAGGCGCAGAATGTCGAAGTGATGCAACTGATGCGCCAGATGCAACAACAACAGGAAGCAAGGAATGCAATAACCGACCAGCGGTTCACTGAGTTGCTTAGCAGGTTTGACGACTTAGGAGTACGTCAACGATCACCAGGTCCCAGAACACGAGGCGGAAGGCAGCATTGACTTTTTCTTTTCTTTTTCTATTCATTTTCTTTTGTTTTTCTTTTGAACCATTAGGGACAATGTTTCATCTAAGTATGGGGGAGGGAAAACTTTGTTGCAGTTATTATTCCTCCTTCAATGTTTCTTTTTCAAGAATGTTATTTTCCCTTCATTGTTATTTCCCTTTCATAATTTAAAATATATATATATATATATATATATATATATATATATATATATATATATAGAGAGAGAGAGAGAGAGAGAGATATAAAATATATATATATATATATATATATATATATATATATATATATATA